>NC_138057.1:26594299-26994299 GCF_964194185.1 Rhinolophus hipposideros
GCTTCAATAATATACACTGGGTTATGTTTGCTATAAAATTTTTATTTCTATTAGCAATAACAATGTCTGAATTTAGATTAAAAATAAAAGTTTGCTTACTACCACCTTAAATGTGTAGGATGATTTTATTACATATACTTTTGCACATGTTTATGATGTTCTTTCAGTTTGTTAAAATACTTGGTCATCAAAAGCCTGCAATCAAATGGGCTCCTTTTTATCCTAAAGCATTACCATTCCACACTAAAAAGTAATAAAGCTGGTTAAATGAAAGTGAAGCCCGCTCCTTCAGGTTATTCCATTTGTGTAAAATGCACTAATAGGTATTTAGCTGGGCTAATATGATAGCTTTTGTGGAAACTAATTAAAACTTAAGCAAAGAAAAATATTGGATTTGCTTCGACTCTAAATTTAATTTGAATAAGCAAAATGAGTGCTTGCCATAAGCCAAGCACTATGTAAGTCAATGAAAAAAATAAAGAAAACACTAGCTTGTCCTCCAGTAGCAACACAGTTTAGGAATAGAATCAAACCAAAACCAATCAAATGATCAATATAATCTTAAATTAATCAGTGGTAAGAACAAAGTATGATAGGAAAGAAATTAAATTATGACCTTAATTCAACTGGAATCTCCCCTTAATCCTTTGCTCTTCTAATAACATTCTCCATAGTGATAGGTATTCATATTAAAAAAAAATAATCATATGATATAGGTACTCCAGATACTTCAGTGAAATAACTAGTTTTCAAAGCTTTTGGCCAAAAGAATGTCTAAACACTAAAAATCTGCACGGTGTTTTATGTTTCAAAAAAGTTAAGAGAATAGTTGCATCATATATGGAAAAAAAACAAAACAACAAAACTGGAAAGAACAGCTATGTTGAAGGAATCATGTACTTTAAACTTTAAACTTGAAGAAAAAGTAGCAATTGCTGACAATTAAGTTAATTTATTTACTTTTTTTCAACCATAAAATCTTTGTGATCCAAAGATGTGGGTGATTTTCCTTGACATTCACTTAAATATTTTTTTACTTGACTTTAATTCTTTTGTCTTCTTCAATACCTAGTGTTTCAGGCAAAATTATATTCCCCACCCCACCTTCCCCCAAGATATTTTTGCCCTCATCCCTGGAATCTATAAATATATTACCTTACATGGAAAAAAGGACTTTTGTAATTAAGACGTAGGTTTTTGAAATAGGGAGATTATTCCAGAATCTCACAGTAACCTAATAAAATCAAATAAGTGGTAAAAGTGGAACAGGAAGGCAGAAGAGTGGGTCAGAGCCATCAGCCATGAGAAGGACTCAATAGACTAATACTGCCTTCAAAAAGAGAGGGAGGAAACCTTGAGCCAGAAATGTAGATGGCCTCTAGAAACTGAGAATGGTTATCGGCTGACAACCATGAGAAAACCGTTTTTTTAAAACCACAAGGAATTAAATTCTCTCCTAGGGTCCGCAATATGGAGCAGTCTTACTCTTGCTTTTAGCTTACGGAATTCTATGTCAGACTTCTGACTTAGAGAAATTTAGGGTAATCCATTTATGTTGTTTTAAGTCAGTGAAGTGGAAATTTTTTACAGCAGCTCTAGGAGACTAATGCACCTAGTCATTGATCCATGAAAAACAAATCCCTCTAAAGCCAAATACATAATGACCAGGTTCTCTATCAAACTCTGACAAACAAACTAAACCCTAAGTCAAATGATTACTGGCTTTAAAAATGGAGGGAGGAGCACCTCCACAGCCAAGATGTCCTCCCGGATTTTTAATGGTCACACGCTGCTGTGCAACCAGCCCGTCCGAGTCTCTTCCCCTCCTTCCAATCTGGAGGTGACTTCTGTATGTCCGTAGTTGTAAGGCTTTGGTTCAGATAGACCTCAGGCGATTCTCAATGATGGTTATTCTGTAGTTTGGTTGTAATTGCTATTGTCCTGAGATAAGGTGAGCAGAGCATTCACCTACTTCACCATCTTAACTGAAAAATGTCTATACTTGCATTTCTTAAATTCCTTCTATTTTGAAATACAATGAACACTAAAGTATCTATCACATCTAAGTTTTTAAGTGCTGTGTGCTAGGATATGATAAAGATAATTAGATATGCAATTCCTAGCAATGATTCTCAAAAAAACTAATGTGTTTATTGAGGCATATGAAACATATGCATAAATAATTCTAACACATAACAGAATGTAGCAAGGCTTAGAATATGAAAAAGTAAATGCCATGAGAGTTCAGAAAAAGGAGAGCTCAATTTCAATGTAAAGGTGTTAAGGCTTTGGTTGGAATTCAAGTTACGCCTTGAAATGTGAATGATTACCGATGCAGACAAAGGAAACAGGTTCATTGAGGTAAAGTCTATTTGCATATGCAAAAGTGCAGGAAAGGAAAATAGCATAATATTAGGTTCGAAAAATTTACCCATTTTGATAGGATTTTAAGACATAGGAAGGAGACAAAAGAAAATTTAAATTGTAATAGAAGTTTTGGCCTAAAACAGAGCTTAGCCAGCTTTTTTGTAATCACCAGAGTGTAAATATTTTAGGTTTTGAGGGCCATATAATCTCTATTACAACAACTTAACACTTCCAGTATAGCTAGAAATCATCAATAAATAAAACATAACTAATTAAGCATGGATGAATTCCAATAAAACTTTATTTATAAAATCAGACAATAGCTGAATTTGACCCATGTGGCTTAGTTTCCTGACTGCTGACCTTGATCACAAAAGGGATTTACATGCCATTATAAAAATTTTGATGTATATACAAAAATATATATAAAAAGTCTAAGTGGAGGGTGAGGGATGATAGTTTGATAGTGATACTTGGCTAAGAATAAGAGAATAAGAAAATAAGGAAGCCATTTTCTTTCGTAAACCAAGAGACAAGATTTTCTCCTCAACCAGATTCCTCTGAGCTCTTTTTCAAATGGACCTTGACTTTTAGCAAGAATGTTGTGAAGTCAGTTTAGCCAAATATTCCCCAATATATGAACACCAGCAACACCTAATCAGATTCCTCATGCTTTACTACTCCGTTCCCCCCTTTCAGGTGATGTCTAATGACCCTACCTTCCTTCAGCAAAAATCAGGTTAGGTAAATTTAGCCAGAATCCTCTCTTACTCAGTGTTGTTTCTTAGTAATTTTCCAATCACTGCCCTTATCTGCTCTTTGGCTGTACATTCTCACTTTTGCTTATATTTGGAGTGAGTCCAGTCTCTCTCCTGCATAGCAAAACGTCATTGGCCCTCTTGCCTTAACTAAAGTCTGCCTTACTGTTCTTTAACATTGAATGAATCCTTTTTTTTTTCTTTAACATATATAAGTGATAAAAATTATAAACTGTTAAGGTTATATCAATGTAGTTGCAAAATAGTCACTGAACTGATAAAAACAGCCAAAACCACATTTACTTAATACATTATCTATTAGTCTGAAACCAATTTATTTTATTACTAGACATATCATCTAAAATTACTTCACTGACTTTTCAACCTGAAATGGTATACCAAAACAATCTTTAAATATTTTGTCTTACATTCTAAAATGAGGAGTTGTGATATTACGGCAGTGACCGTACTTGTCTTCTGTGGTTTATGACATTGTTATTCAAAGAAACCAATTCATTGTGGTGTGTAAGTTTATTATTATTTCCTCAAAAATGATATGTTAGTTGTTATAGCCATGTAAGTAATCCCCTAAAATATGTTTAAACAAAAGAGTTTACTCAGTGATTTAGTGTTTACATATCTGAAACTGGACCCCAGTTTAGGAACAGGTTTCAGATATGTGCATTTATTATAGACATACATGCTAATTACATGTTTTAATATCTATAGTCCTAAACGTTTTAGATGTTTATGGAAGTGAGAAAGATTTTTTATGTAAATCCATAGAATACTGATTAAGATATGTGAGAATATCTTCAATCTTTTTGAAGTTATGACATGCCAATCAGCTTCTGTGTGACTTCCTAAGAAAGCTATATAAGGAAGTTCTTTTTAAATTGACTGTGTAAGAGGTCAGAAAGTGGAAGGCATGCTGTACCTTTTTAGGATGGAAAATGGAAATTGGTGTTTCCTAACATGTAGAGTATAATAATATAGTACAATATACTTGTTCGTATATATAGGAAAGCTAAGGCTGATCAATAAATGTATACATTTTCTTTCCCTCACTACATATGATTATAAAGATTTTTCTCTGGTATATCCAATGATTGGATATCAGAAAAAGGAGTCTGTTACTTTAAAACATGGAAACTGAATTTCATTGATTTCTAACGACTTCAGAAGCATATCAGATAAGAAAAGTTTGACTTATGTTGACTCCAAGTCAAGTGCTCTATTGTAAGATTTAATATTCTTCGTCACTCAGAGAGCCTTTAGCAGCTATATTCGATAGAAACAGCTTCATTCCTTTCTGTTTTTAATCTTGCCAATATAACATTTAAAAAAATGTTGGCTAGAGGGCTATTAACCCTCAAACATGCATTATATAGTAACAATATCAAGGTTCTCTGATTTGCTCCACAGTAATCTGATTCTCTAACTGTGATAAACTGCTCTGCCTTTGGCCTTGTAGTTTAGCCATGTAGGAATTGGATTATTGTCTCATAAAACAGAGGGGCAGTGATATCATTGGTTAATTATAATCGTTATTAAAAGTTCTGAATCATGCCATTATCAGGAAAAGGGCAACTGGTAGTACTTGAATGAATGACTCACAAAGAACATTTCAATTTATTTTGTGTTAGGAAAAATAAAAACACATTTGGAGTGTAACACTCAAACTGGAAGACAATAGCATGCACTGGTTAAGAACTTGAGGTTTTGAAACAGATAGAAATGTTCGGATCTTTACTACAACATTGAGTCATTGTGTTATTTTTGATATTTTATCTGTAAAATATGAACGAAACATTGCATCTAGTGATAGTCTATAGTTCCTGTGAAAATGAAGTGATATTATTTGTGTTTCATGTTAAACATAGTGCCTGATATCTAATAAGTGTCCAATAAATTGTAGCAATTTAAAATAATATTCACAGTAATGGTAATGCAAATAATTATTTCAAAATGTCTTTAAATTCACTGCGAAATTTAAAATAATTATAGTCTCAGTCATGTTATTTTTCTACAGGTAACGACAAAACACTTTGGTTTTGGTTTTATATCCAGTAATGCTCTATATTTCAAATTGACATACACAGATTCTATGTACAAAGTTCTGAGCTAGTATCTAGTGATTATGATCAATTCATCCATTCAATAAATACTCAGGAAATATTTACTAAGTGTCAGACAAGATGTTAGAGGAAATACAACACAGTTTCTAATTTTAGTAAACCATAAAAGTGTGAGTAGTGCTATGAAAGGAATAAGTTGAACAAGAGAGATCTCAAATATCAGACATTAAAATAGGGAAAGGCATGTAGGCAGTTTACTTTAAAACAAATCAAGGGATGAAATTGTTTGAGATAAAGGGAGCTATTGCTGATATGCTAAAGACATGCGGGCTGAAGGAACCAGAGACAGTGGACTTCGAGCGAGGCCTTTCAAGTTGAGAAAAGTTTCAAGAGGTAAAGAATGAGGGAAGAACATTTCAGATTAAATAGTAATGAACAAATTTAAAGTTATAAAACTGTTTAAGTTTACTTGTAGTGTTTTATGTAAATTTAGAGAGAGCATAAATTGTCAATGCCAAATTAAATTAGGAGATAATGTAAATCACAATTAAATAAAAGCCACAGTGAAATGGGATATGAATTGGATAGCACAGAAGTGGAAAAAAAACCCACAAAAACGAAGGATGAAAAATAAACATGTTGAAGAGAAACTTATAGGAGTAAGAGATTGGCTGTATCAGAAGCACATGAAAGAGAAGAATATAAACGTATATCTGTTCCAAGTCCGTGTTGCAGTGAGGAGAATAATGCAGCATCATTCATTAAAATATGCAAGAGAAGAGGTACGATATAGAAGATGACACGTTAATTCAGAAATGTTGAAAATCAGACACCAACAGGATATCCAAGAATAAATGAGCAACTAGTATAGAATAGCACAGCTTTTACACCCTCCATGTTATAGAGAAATTAACTGAGATTACATGTGGCTGTTGAGGTAAACATAAATAAGACTTAAACTGGAAAATATCTTATTGGTGGCTGAAATGGGAAGAGGGACACGGAAGTCAGAGAAATAATCAGAAAACCAGGATGTCATAAATTCTCAGTCACCTTCAAAGTACTCCCCTTGGGAAGCTATACACCAATGCCAGTGCCTAGTACACTGTCGTGCGGGGCGGGCGGCCTGTGGGGCCTCTGGTCCCGCTCCCCACATAAGAATGCAGGATATGGCTAGGCCAAAAAGGAATCACCCACAGAGCCATAGATAGGGGAGTCATACTACTATATTCTCTCTGGTAGCTTGGCGAGACACACCCAATAGTAGCCACATGATCCTCAGTCCGCCATTCACTTCTCTGCTTGCCAACCAACCAACCAATCAATGCAGCCTCACAGTTACATCAGTAGCCATTTGGCTAACTGGTTACAGATGATGGCCAACCAATCACAGTTGATGGTCATTCACTACCTGAGCCAGCACCTCCCCACAGAGGCCAAGAGTCTGGAAACTGCTCTGTGGGGACTCTGCCCCACACCACCTTTCAAATAAATTTTAGAACTCTTTTTCTGGAATGGCCATCAGAGCACTCATCCTATTACACTTGATGTCCTGAATGCCATCAACATGTCTTCTTCTCAATATTTCCTTTACTTTTAGGTAAAGAAAGGAATCATTGTGGGCCAGATCGTGTG
This sequence comes from Rhinolophus hipposideros, assembly GCF_964194185.1. Lineage (NCBI taxonomy): Eukaryota > Metazoa > Chordata > Mammalia > Chiroptera > Rhinolophidae > Rhinolophus > Rhinolophus hipposideros. The sequence continues at coordinate 26,601,138 of NC_138057.1, forward strand.
AGTTAGGAGGGTGTTCCAATACAGCTGTTTGTTTACTAGCTAAAAACTCCCTCACAGACAGACAGTGCCCTGTGAGCTGGTGCATTGTCGTAATGCAAGACCCATGAATTGTTGGTGAAAAGTTCAGGTTGTCTAAGTTTTTCACATAGCCTTTTTAGCACTTCCAAATAGTAAACTTGGTTAACTATTTATCCAGTTGGTACAAATTCATAATGAATAAGCTCTCTGATATCAAAAAAGGTTAGCAACTTCATTGCAACAAGCTCGCAAGTGTTATTGTCAAACCTCTTAAGTTGAACCATTCTTGTATCCCAAGGATGAATCCCACTGGAATACAGAGTATGATCCTTTTAAGGTACTGTTGAATTTGGTTTGCTAATATTTTTTGAGGATTTTGCATATATGTTCATAGATTATGGGTCTATAATTTTCTTTCCTTGTAGTGCTCTTGTCTAGTTTGGTATCAGGCTAATGTTGGCCAAGCAAAATGGATTTGGAATTATTTCTTCATCTTCAAAATTTTGGAATAGTCTGAGAAGAAATGGCATTAATTATTCTTAAATGCTTGGTAGAATTTACCAGTGAAGCCATCTGGTACAGGAATTTTCTTTTTTGGGAGGTTTTGATTACTGATTCAATCTCCTTACTCAGATTGGTATGTTCAGATTTTATATTTTTTCATGATTCACTTTGGTAGATTTTATGTTTCTAGGAATACATTCAGTATTTTTAAGTTATCAAATTTGCTGGTGTATATGAGCCAATTATTCATAGTTTCTTAGGATCCTTAGTATTTCTGTGTTTTCAGTTGTAATGTCCCATCTTTCATTACTGATTTTATTATTTTGAGGTTTTTATCTTTTAATATTAATTTAGCTGATTTTGTCACTATTGTTTATGTTTGGAAAAAGCCCTTATTTTAGCCCTTCCTTTCTATAAACTTCCCTGTTAAAACTGCTTTTTCTCTGTTTCATAATTTTTGATATATTGTGTTACCATTTTCATTTGTTTCAAGACCGTTTTTGATTTACCTTTTAATTTTTCTTTGACTTGTGTTGTTCAGGAATGAAGCTGCTTAATTTTCATGTATCTGAAGTTTCCAGTTTTCCTCTTGATATTGATTTCATGCTTCATACAGTCGTGGTTAGCAATAATGCTTGATGTGATTTTGACCCTCTTAAATTTGTTAAGACATGTTTTTTGTAAAAGTAGTGCAATCTGAGTATAAATAATGGCATATTCAGATAAGCGATGCTTGTCCATATCACCACAGAATCACTGCTGTTTGTCTGCAAGAGAAATACCACCTCCATTTTCTTTCTAACTCAGCATGTCTAGCTGTGTAACCGCTTTACCCTCAGTCAATTAAAATAGTATATTAAAAAAAGAAAAAAACACACAAACATCTGCTCTTAGAAGAGAAACAGAAATGGATGTCTACCAAATTTCTAATTTAGGACTTGATTTCTGTAAAATATTGGTTAATAGATGTGTAACATTTGATTTTATGTATTACTTATATTTATTCACGCAGTGCAGCTAGGTGGGAGTGCTGGTCGGGGGATGCATTCTATAATACTGCGTGATTACTCACTGTAGTGTTGGCATTTGCTGCAGCTCCCTCCTCCCCCCGCCCCGTTTTTATTCTACAGTCCATCAAAATCTATTTCAAATGGCTTGTTTTTTCATTCTACCAAGACTCTTCCTTCCTTCCTTCCTTCTTTCCTTCCTTCTTTCCTTCTTTCTTTCCTTTTTTCTTTCTTCTTTCCTTCCTTTCTCTATCGTCATCTACCATCTATCTAGCTACAACTGATTGATCTATATATCTATCATCTATCATGTAACATGTATCTTCTTTTACTATTTTATAGACACTAAATATAACTTCTTTTTTGTTCTTGAATCCATATAGTCTTCTAGGTTTAACTGAGAGCAGTGAATTAAGCATTTGTTTATATACAATTATATGCTTACAGCAAAAAAATAGGGATCATGGGAAATATTTTGTTGGTGAATAATTCTGCATATTGAAAATATTTGCTCTAAAAAGCCACAGAAAACAATTTTAACTCAATGTGCTTTTAAATCTGTCTTGTCCATTTATGGATATGTGGTGTGTGTGTGTGTTTACGTGTACACACATGTATAATTGTGTCCGTGTTTAAACTAACATATGCAAACATATAGCTATGTATATCTTTATATATAAATACAATGAATATATAAATTCATTAGAATCAAAGCAATCCAGCTCTCCTAATGAAAAATAAAGAATTCTAGATTTTGTAAGTATCCAAAAATTTTTCTTTGCTCAAAGGCAGAAAAAAAGCTTAATATGAACTCAGTGTTTATTTTAGAATAAACTATTAAACCAGCAATGAAACAGCCTAGCTAATTATAAGCACATAGTTTTAGAAATCCTGTACAATATATTCTACAAACTCACAGTAACCTGCACAAAACTCACTCTAGCAAAACTCATATGAAGAGATTAAATATGCTATCATCTAGTTTACTCTTTTTATTTGAAGGAAATATTCAGGTTAAAAAACCTATTTTGTCTTAGCAAATAATTTCCAGAAATTCTATGCAATTGTTGACCAGAAAGATCTGTGCCTTTCTGCAAAGAGCCGCATCTGTGGATTTTTTTAAAAAAATGGCTATGCAATGGCAATAATCATATAACATTTATACTATGCACTTTTATCGAAGGAAGCTAAACTCTCTTCCCTACGATGGTCCCATTTGGTCTCAGTGAAGTCACTTGTACTCGTATATGTGGACTCATGAACATACTCACTTGTCTAGGCAATCCTGCCACAATCCTCATGTTTGATAAATAACTAAAAAAATAAGTTTATGGGAGTTATCAAATCTTTCAACAAACTTAGCTTACTTCTAATGTGGTCCTAATGGTAATTTTTTAAGAAGTATTCAGCTACTGTGGACTTTTTTCTTTTTCTTTTTTTTTTTTTTTTTTAACTTTTTGGTCCTAAGCAGATTGTTTTCTTCCCAACTCCAGGAAATACCAGCCTTATTTTGATTTAACTTTTTATAATACTAATAATTCGAACAGATAATAATTCGAACTAATAATTTGAGCAGATATTTGGAGTCATGACATTTAAGAAAAGTTTCACTTTTGAAAATATCTGCCACCTGCTACTCAGCGAATAGTATTTCCCGTTTACCTACTGGCATTCGGTGAACTATGCTCCATCTACCTCTCACAGAGCCACAAAGTTTACATTTCCACTAGCTTTTGGCTAGAGAAAGCAGTTTTTATGTAAAACCCTAATTCAAACTGTTTCTTTACATTAAAAAAATACATCTCAATAATTGTATTTAAGACTTTCAAACATCTCCCCTTTGATTATAACATGTAATGATTTTCATTTCAATTTTATGTGGACAATATTATGTTAATATTGTGTTTAAGATGACATTTTGTTAAAACTAGTGTTTATATAATTGTATTATTAGGCACACAAATATGTGTTCTCCTTGGTTACTCCATGGTTATCTGTGTGTTTTGTTTTACTTGTAGCTGGCATTTACTCATTCTAAGATATTACATTTGTATTATAACCCTGTTCTGGACACTGGTGGTACAGTGACTATCAAGAAACACATAGTCTCAAAATTCATTGAGCCCACTCACTAACAGCATAGCAGAGACAATGCTGTGTTTTCACCAGTTCCATGGCTTTCCTCCTGGCACACAAGAAGACTGCATGTACCAGTTCCCTTGTAGTTACGTTAAGGTCATGTGATGGAGTTATGGCTGCAGTTCTGCTAGTCAGAATCAGGTATATCACATCCAAGCCCATCCGATAAAAAACATTGCTTGATACTTGACATTCTATTGACACAGATCTTGAAAACAATACAATGAAGATGGCACATTGTAAGATGGGAGCATTCTAGATCCCCGAGTCTCCAATTGTAAGAAAGTTTCCAGACACAAAATGTGATGTCAGTAGGAAAGATAAAATGTTTATCAGGTGAAGCCAATGAGATTGATGATTATTTGCTACATTAGTTAGCAAATACTGAAATACTGACTAACGCAAATAGTATGGTTATATGAGGAAGAAATCGAGTCTCATTTTAAAATATTGTAAAATCTATAGTTCAGAGGCTGCTGCCAGCACTGGTAAAATATGTACTTAAAATAAAAATGACTACAATGCATAGCTATGTCCTCTTTAGGTAGCTCGTCTTGAACAATATGCATTCCGTCTTTATATTTACTTGATTTTTCATTCCAGTGAGAAATAAGATGCTGCATCTGACCATAAATGGATAGCTTCTTGAGAAATGTACCTTCCCCACAGGTGTATACCATGAGAATACAAAGGGGTATAATACAAAGTGACTGTGAATAATGTCAGAGGGCCCTTATATGTTAAAGGTCAATATTCTGAGTATCCCGAGGGAAGGAATATAAAAATATGAATAAAGTTTTAATAAGAGTGTTTTTCCAAGCAAAGCATAAATTTGTGCCTTGTAAAATATAGCCATTAAATTTTTATTCTGAGAGAAAGGAAACTAGTGTTTATACATTTGTACTTATATGTTTATATAAATATACTATAATGTCATTTACACACATTATGGCATATAAGGCTCAAGACCTTTATGATTTATTATTCCCACTGAAAAGGAAACAATCAATCAGAGGTTAAGTAGTTTACTCAAGATTATGAAATTTATAAGCAAGAGTTAAGCCAAATTGCTCTGAATTTTAAACTCATGCAATTTCTAATTATACCACTTTTTTGTGTGTGTCAAACAACCTTTGAAATTCACTAACTGGAAGAACATTTTACTATACATGTGGATACCATGTAACTGCCCATATTTTGTATTTTGTTTATTGATTTTTTTTTCATTTTAGTCAGTAAGATACAAGACATAAATTTCATTTAAATGTTGTTTTTAATTATGAATAATATTAGTCATTGCTGATCTTTCTCTTTAATTTTATATGTGACTAGTCAGAACAATAACAAACAATTGAACAATTAACATTTGATTCTGAGAATTGATACAATAATTTCATGTTTGACATACTTTTTTTAGTCATGTAGTGCCCACGTGATCATTTTAAAATGAGAGAATTCTTTAATTTATGGATGTACTATAGATATCCTGCATTTTTTTTCATAGAAATTTCCCTGGTCCTCACAAGTTTCCAGTGCTTAGGATATATAGCTAATTGTTTTTTGTTTGAAAAGTCTTGATTCCCAGGAATATATGAAGCCAATGCTCACTTTCTTAAGTATAACAGATGATGCTGAGAACATGGAAAAACAGAGGCCCAGAATTTAATTTTAACTGACTCTTAATTCTCTCCCATGATACTTTAGTCAGAGTAGGAAACAAGTATAATGAGTGGACTTATTTGAATGTTTTTCTTTTCACTGCAAATGTACTCTCGTGTAAAGGTGTAAAATCAAATACATTGAGTAAATAGCTAAATGTGTATAGGAAGAGAAAAAAGAAGTAGAAATAACACACCTAGAGTATCCAATGTAGTGAATCCCTTAAAAATTGTTGGCTGATCATGCATTTCGGTGTACACCTTGAACAAAGGAGATCCGTATACAACACAGATTCACAAACCAAGCTACCCTCTTTTTTTTCTTATGCAATATTTTCTCACTATTGTTAAATTTAAAACTTCAGTTTCTTTTTATATTGTCAATTTAGATATTTTAGTATTTTAGTGTATTTGCAAAGCCCAATGTAATAACAATACTCTTCTTTACCTATGTAGCTCCCTGTCAAAATCAGGTATTTATAGAATGACATGGTTGAATGTGACAGGTCCTTTACCTTCAAAAACTTGACAGTTTTTCTTATGAAAATGACAAAGAACAAAGCCTTACCAGGCCAGTGATGCTTATGTACAAGGAAAACAAAGCTCTCCTGGTATAAGAATTATCTTAAAAATCTCTCTGTGAGTAGACACTGGAGCAGCACTGGACAGGACCTCTGTGTTAGATCACATCATTCTACTCAAAAACCTTGAATAACTAAAACTTGAGTAAAGTTCTAGCTTCTTGACATGTCATTCATATTCCTTCAAGATGTAGTCTCTACCTGCTTCTCCACATTCAGCCTTACTCTTTCCATTTGTTACTTGTTTCTGCAGCTGTAGTGGATATATCTGCCCATCTATAAATCCAAAGCACAGTTGATATAACACTGTGCCAAGGCATAATCTAAAAGACACACTCTGAACTTCACCTGTAGCTCAAATCTGGATTAGACCAAGTGAGGCTGGTGTGGAAGAAGAATTCTCTTAGCTAACAAGTGAGTGACGATGACCAGCTGCTCTTTTCTCTTTTTAGGTAGAAGTATATGAAAACTGACAGTACACAAATTTCAATTCTTCATAAAATCAAGGCTCTATAATATAAATATAAAACTCATATTTTAAGACTATCATAACATTGTAGTTATTCTTTCTAATATAATTTATAATACATTTTTAGAAATAAAAATTCAATGAATATTTTATGTTTCTTTTTTTTTTTTTTAGCTTCAGGTATACAAAACAATGTAATAGACATTTATACCCCTCACAAGGTGATAACCTCCCCTCACCACCCAATCTATTTCCCCTCTGACATCCTATCTAGCTGTTACAATCCCACTGACTTTATTCCCTAGGCTGCACTCCATATCCATTCTTAATTTCATAAATTTTCATGTCTGGAATCAAAATTCCCAGAATTGTATTATTTTCATCCTTAATTGTTTGCAGGTATCTGATAGGAAACTCCCATAAAATACCTGCTTGGTATTTTGACACTAATTACTCCAAAGGTGATTTCAGTAGTCCTGACTACATGCACCAAAAAAAAAAAACAAACAAAAAAAAACAAAGAAACGAAAAGAAAAGCACCAAAAAAATGTTTTCCCAGTCCAAATACAAAATATTTGGAGAATGTGTAGTTCCCATTAGGAGACAAAAACAAAACAAAAACTGTTAAAGAAAAAATGTAATTTTATAAGTTAAAGGATTTTTTTACATGCCCGATGTTTGAAAAGATTTTTGTGCAATTTAATGACTCGTAGGTAGCTCCAAAGAATTAACCACTTGTATGTTTTTTTGTGTGAATAAGATTTACAATGCTTAAGTATATTTGTAGGCAATGAGGATTTATGTAAATTTGTAGATTATCCCGTGATTTTTTTTTTTAAAGAGATACTAATTTCTATTTTTAAAAGGACAATTGTTTCTGAACAAATTTTCTAGGATTTAAAATTACAAATTATATAAAGTTTGGAAACATTTTTCACATTGCTGTAGAAACAAATATGTATGAGAGAAACTTTCAGTTTTTTGTATGAAAGTTAGAGCATTCTTTACAGTAAGATGTTGATTTCATCTGTTCCCAGGTGGCTGGCTCAGTCCTGAAAAATGGTTATTGTCAGCTCATAAACTATAGGAAAATTTAAATATGTTTTCTTCTTTTGGTTGGATTTTTTACTTTGATCAAAATTTGATTTGCATTTTATATTAAATTAGACTTTAGAATTCCATTATGAAGAATTTGTGTACTTATATCACAGATGGTGATGTGACTACTATGGTTTAGGACTAAGGAAAAATGTTATGGGAAACCCAGCAATTCTAATGGCCTTGAAGGAAGGTAGACTCTTAGAAATAAGGATTAAATAAAGAGTATTTTTAAAATTATTTTATTACATTTATTGGAGTGACATTGTTTAGTAAAATTACACAGGCTTCAAATGTACAATTCTGTAATACATCATCTATAAATTACATGGTGTGTTCACCACCCAGAGTCAGTTCTCCTTCCATCACCATATATTTGACCTTCTTTTCTCTCTTTTACCACCTCCTCCCCCCCCTTACCCTCAAAGAGTGTTTTAATCAGGCTAACTGGTAATGAACAGTGTCTCAGATTTTAAAACACACCTTATTATTTCTATTTTTGTTATAAAGTACTACAAACTAATTATAGGGCAGACCTTTCCCTTTTTTGTGTTTGCCATGTATGGTGTGGGGGTGTAGTTGCTTATACACAAAGCAATATTTTCAGAAGATTAATCAGGTGAAAACTTTTAAGATAATTTCACAAATGAAGTGCAAGTCAAGATTCAGAGAGACTACTTTTTGAATAAATCAATAATCTAACCATGACACAATGACCTAAGTAGTGTTAGCAGAGATAGAGATCAACACAGGGATTCAAGTTGCATTTAAAAGAATTTCAGAACTTGATGATTCATTCGCTGTGGACTAAATTTTAGAATAAATGCCTAGACAAATTGTTATTTTGACAGAAGTCAGGAAGTCAAAGTGAAAATGCAAGGACAAGATGGCTAACCTGAAGGAATAGAGATTTTAGTTCAGGATGAGAAGACAGATGAGAAGAAAAAAACTATAAAAGGAACTTCTGTGTAAAAGAGGACTTCTACTGGTCCATTGCTACATAGGGACAGAAGCGGAATCAATCATTGGAAGTTACAGATGAACTCTTAAAATTTTTTTTAACATTTAATGAAATGGTTGTCAGAAGATTGAAACTATAGATATTTCCCAAGATGATAACAAATATACGTGTTAAGGTTGTTATACAGATGATGGAATCTTTGAAAGACTCATCATCTAATATGAGCTTAAATATCTTTTAACTCTTTAATTTTTTGTGTGTGTACTGAGTACATCCTTACTGTTCAGGCCTTGTGATTTGTATGAGGTACAGGAATTGAATTAAGTTAAAAGACAACTCAAAATAATATATTTTGCTTTAATATCTCAATTTTCCCTTACATGTTATTTTAATCCTAAGATATATTAGCTATATCCCTTTTAAATTTCTTGCTCTTGAAAATGTTATGTTCTGGAGCAAATTTTTAGAGCTCTTAAGGCTGAATACCTTGCAATTCATATTTAGGAAAACGTTTGTTCATCCACTGGGTTACTAAGCAACCCTCCCAATATTCATAACTCTTAGAAACATGTTTTCTTATCTATTTCTTAATACTATGACTCTTTATGTAAATAATTAGAGCTCTTTGTAGAAAATGTGGCAAGTAGGGAAATATAGCATATGTACAAGATTAAATTAATATTAATCAGAGCAACAGCCATCCTTGGGAATATTTTTTGGGACATTTTTCTTTTTCTTATTTTTATGATAATAGTTGTGTTTGCATATGTGCATCTGTGTGTGTACACCAAAATTGGAGTTTTATAGTGTAGATGATTTTTAACATTTGTATTGTCAATTAATATTATAAACTTGTAATTTTTAAGCTATTCTTTAAAGACATAATTTATCACTACAGCTTAAATAGGCATTTCATTAATTTCTTTACTTGATTCCCATCTCTTTTCTGACTCTGTTTCTTCAGCATCGTTTGAGGGGACACTGGGCCATATGATCTGGAGATGCTGGTGAGCATTGACTTGACCAGAGGTAAATCTTGACCAAAGCTGGGCCAACTTTTTATTGAATACAGAAAAAAAAATAATACAGATAAAAATTACTCTATAAGAAGAGAAAGTGAGAATGAAATAGGAAATCATCCAATTTTGGAGAAGAAAGAGAGGTGAGAAGGCAGAGAGTGAAATAAAGAGTGAGAGTCATTGAGAGAGAGATAGAGAGGCAGTGAAAAACTACCTTGCTTCCTGCGGAATTCCCTGATCCGTCGCCTAGACTGTCCTGATATCTTGAAGTATCTAAGACACCTCGTGAGGGTGGACAGATTTTAACAAATAAAAATACAGGAGACACAGTTGTATTTGAACTTCACATAAACCACAAATCAAGTTTTTAGTACAAATATATCATAATCGTCCAATATTTGGGACAGTTATGATAGAAAATTATTTGTCATTTATTTGAAATTCAAAACTACCACGTGTCTTGCACCCGGTAACCATATCTGATATACTTCTTAAAATGCAATCCTCATTTTTGCTAGAGCTGCCTTGAGAGGTTCTCTTTACTTATAACCAAACTAACCATGACTATACACATAAGAGTATACCCATTTCACTGTGTGGCTGGCTATCCCAGAGTTTCTTAATTATGTCAGAACCATTTTGAAGTCAAGATGTTTCACTGTTACATAATTTATGTAATCTTCTGATTCAAAAAAAAAAAACATGAACAACTGATAAGATATTTCATTTTACTTTTTGAAGTTGTCTTAAAAGCAAAGCAAAAAACACCAAAAGGTTTGGTCCATCACTTTTTTGGTATTTTCTGTAGGTTACAAGTCTATAGTTTCCTAGGTCATCTTCAGAAAAACATAATTCTGCTGTTTGTTATACTTGTTATAACTTTATAGGAAGAGAAACAGGATGTCAAAAACTTGAAAACAAGTGTTTTGCTTATTTTTAGAAATTATGTTTTTTGTTTCTTTATTATTTTCTCCTCTGCACCTGTTGCACTACTTAGTTCCCCGTTTGCTAAGAACATCAACATTTTTGGCTGTACAGGTGCTTTATGCTTTAACTTTGAAATGTATGACATTGCTACTTTTATTTATATTTTTCTTGCCATGTGTTCACATGCCCTGACTCTTTTCTCTTAACTATCCTCAGCCATGAAATGGAAGTTTTAAAAGATTTAAGTTATGTGCTTGAAATGCTGTATAAATTAAGGGAAGGACATGGGACCAACTCTTTTCTATGGTCGATGACTAATAGAATCAGTCCTTTAACCTTGTTTTACAATGACAGACCTCACTTTCTGAGTTTCTCTTAACTACAGGTGCTCTCAAAAAAGACTGATATATATATGTTTGAGACAGAAAGATTGAGATACATATGGCATTTGCACAGATAGAACAGTGCTATACTTGAGTGTTTTGAAATGTTCTTTTGTAACATATCAGAGACAATTAGTGTGTATGTGAAAATATGGAATATAACCTGTCTAGTATTAACTATATCATCACCAACCTTCCCTTGGCAATGTCCATTTCAGGAGAATCCTTTCTTTCAAGTAGCCTGCAGCATATAATTCTTCTTAAGTTGTGAGTGGTTAGGTGCCCCAAGTAAACTGTTTTATTTACTCCACTGCAATGCCTGTTAAGTCTAAATACACCGATAAATGGAGAGGAAAAACATTATCTCTCTATTTACCAGCTCACTTTCTTAATTCCCCTTCTATTTGGTATAGAATGATACAGGTACAGAGAAATTAGACTTTATCAGGATTATATTTCTTAATTAGATTTTATATATATTTCTTAATTAGATTTAATTAGATAAAAAGCCCTCTTTTTATCCCTCTAAACAAGGGTATAATACTTAAATACTATACATACGCATTTACATGTACATATTTATGTATATGCATATACAAGAACTGTATTTGATTACAGCTCTACTTATAGAAAGATCATAAGTTGTTCATTGCATTCCTTCTCACTAATATTCCAATATTTACCAATTTCTATGTTATGTAAACACTCCACTGCATTCCAGGGCTTGAGTTTTATCTCGGGATATTAACAAAATGAATGTTTATGTAGCGAAAGTAGGATAAGAGGCTGTATTAGTTTCCTGTAGACACTGTCATAAATTACTACAGACTTAATGGCGTGAAACAACAGAAATGTATTCTCTCAGTTTGGGAGGCCAGAAGTCCAAAATGGAGGTATCAGTGGGGTAGCACTCCTTCTAAAGGCTCTTCAGAAATCCATTCCATGCTTTCCCCATGTTCTGGGGATAGCATTCCTGTGCTTGTGGCCACATCGCTCCAATCTCTGCTTCTGTCCTCACATTACCGTGTTCCCTGTGTGTCTGTCTAATCTCCCTCTGCCTTTCTTTTATTAGGATCCTTGTTAATATACTTGTAAGCACTTAGGGCCCACCAGGTTCATCCGGAATGATCTCCTCATCTATATATTCTTAATGCAGTTAAATTGGAAACCACCCATTTCCCAAATAGGGTAACACTTACAGGATCAAGGGATTAGTATGTGGACATATCTTTGGGAATATTAATATGTGGACATATTGTTGGAACCCTACAACAGGGTCCTAGTTAAATCTAAGGCTACAAACAAGCATTACTATAACAAAGCAGTAAATTGCATGTGACTTTCGGCTCTTATGCAAGCAAGTTCTCATGAGGCCACCTAAACAGAAAACTAATAGTTCTTTGATATACACATTAGGTGCCCAATCAAGTGAGGACTAGTGAACGTAGTTGAAATTATCTGTAAGCATTGGAGATTTTGCATAATTCCAGAAGTATTGTTTGGAATTTAAAATATTAGTGGAGATTGAAAATATAGGCAAATATGGAATATGGGCTGACTCAGGAAAACTGCAACTCCTCTCATGATTAAAACCTTCATTATCAATTCAGTTCAGTTTATCTTATACATAACTTTACTGTCACCTCTAGTTGATTTTATTTTCATTAGCCATGGTTATAATAGAGGAAAAAAGGACAAGTTGTGTTATACCTTGCATTACTTTCTAAGTTAACCACGGGCTAATTTCCCTACAACTTCAGCTTATATTGAAAATAGGTTCTATTTATAATTTTTGGATGACAAAAATTGTGTTACTTTTATAAGTTATCCAGATAGACATTTTTCATTTTAAATGAATTTATTTAACAGGACTTTACCTGTTTAAAATAATTTTGTAGACCACATGGAGTAGGGATGTAATTAAGAAACAAATTAATTTAGGGAAAACAACCATGTCTTTATTAGGAGATAGATTGAAAATACCAAAAAACCCCATTACTCTGCCTGAGAACTTTTATGTTCAGATTTCCTTTATCATTGAGGAAGTTTTGTTCTCATGCTTGACAATCAGGAGAAATTCAATATTATTTTGCTTAAGAAAGTCAGGAAAATTTATCATAGATACACAGTATCTATGTATCTTGAAGAACCTAGAGGCATCCATAAATGGATTCCTCTGGTGCCATCTCTGCTGGGCTATCCATGCCACCCAGACCAACATGCTACCTTTGCTCCTTTTGCCTTCCTTCCTTTTCACATCCTGTTTGGCATGACCTGGGTTATCATCAGCCATAATGTCTCTGTTTTTCTTTGAGTCTACTTTCTTCATTTCAAATAGGCATATGGCCAAAATCAAGTTCATCTTTTAGTATAGACACCCAGAGGGGGAAGATAATTCTATATCCAGCTTCTACTCATCAAGGATTTCTTGACCACACTTGGTTAAGCCTCCTATCCTTGCACATATCCAATGTGGACATATGGGTAAGGTCTCATTACTCAGAGATGGTAACTCCACAGTGATCATGAGGGTCAAGTGAGTGAGAGGTTATTCTACAAAGAAGGTAGACAGACATTTACTTATACATACAGACATTTACTTATGCTCCCATCATTCTGCTGATCAGCACTACTCCTGTTAGGCTGTGAAGCCTTTGCAAATTACTCAACCATTATCACATCTACTCTTATTCCTCCTGAGGAATTTTGCCATTGCATGGAAAGGACTGTGTAAAGAAGAAGCATAATAATTCTACTACATTATATTACTTAAATCAACTCCAATACATTCTTTTAAATCAAGTTTTTAGGCATGGTTATAATATAGGAAATATATGCCTTTAGTCATTTACTTGTTTTCTTCTGCTACGCTATTGCAGTAATCTTTGAACTGGTGTTCTATTTTTTATTTTTATTTTTTATTTCCTGTTTAAATATCCCTCAATACAGATGTCAGCATTATCTCACATAGATCAAATGTGGATATTTCAAGTTTTTACTCCTAAATGTTCTGTAGCTTTCCATACCCTAGTAAATGTTGAGCAATATTCAGTTAACACAATTGGATAACATTCTCTGTGGAAATACATAAAAGCCTAATAAATCAAGTAGTTTAGTAAATAGAGATTCAGGAGTTATGATTCAAAGGTTAGAAAAAGATGGTTTATATATGGGAAATTCTTTATCAGTAATTTTCTCATGACATTTATCACTTATAATGTGTATTATATTTAATTTATGTGTATGCCATCTGTCTTACCAGACAGTAAATACCTGAAGGGCAGAATCCATATAAATTGACATTGGAACATCTTAAAGTTTCACATCAGTATTTGCACTAAATAGTTTTTTTTTAAAATAGTGGTAAAAGAAAGACAAAAATGAGTGTGAGAGGAAGGTGAGTAACCAACAGACAGGAAAAAAAAAAAGAGAAACAAAAGATATAAACAGAAGAAAAGCAGTAGAGGTTAAGATTTTTAAAGCATAAGGAAGAGAATAGCTGAATAAAAGGCTTAACATTTTTTTGGCAGCACTTGTATATAACAGTTTTGAGAGAGGCAGTGTGTTAAGATGTGAGATGAAAACTATGAGTGGTAATGAAGAAAAAGGATTAAGTTGTGCAGAGAGTTAGCCAGAAGCTTTCAGTTGGAAATTTGATGTTTTACATGGAATCGATAATTCAGATGTTTTTATCTAACACTAACCACAAAATTAGAGGCGAGCTCTCATTTTTATTTTTTTTTCATCTTCTGGGCAAATATCTAGTAGTTAGTAAAGAAAGTAGGGGAAGAAAGTCCGATTTGCCCTTATACTTTCTCCTTTTGGAAGTGACAAAGACGCTGATTATCATTAAGTTTAATAATGAGAAGTTAGCTACTGTGTGTTAGATTCTTTTATGTGACAAGAGCATATATGTCTACAGTTTTGCAAGGAGATTTTCCCATATGTGCTTTGTGATTGAGTGTGAAATGTGAAATTTCTTAAGATTTTATGGCTAAATGCAAGTTATTAACATACTGCTAAAAACTGATTGAAATATGGAATACTGTATGTACATAGATATGTATCAATCAGTAAATTATTCAAGGATTTTTATCTGAGAAGACACAAAAGACATACGTGGCTTATCTTATTGCCCTAAAACCTTAGTATCTATTTGGAAATGACATGAGAAATAATGAGGCTATACATAAACAAATGTGCTATAATTAGTAGGGACGTTGCAAGAATAATGTGAGATACATCATGGCTAGAAAATGTTGTCCTTGGTAGAGGGGGAATCCATCAAAAAGTAGGTTATAAATCAGATCTTGAAACAACATGTAGGGTTTTGATAGGTCATTTGGATTTTGGAAGAAATTTCATAATTTCACGGACATTGAAACAAAAGGAAAACCATAAGCTAGAATGAGAAGACTGTGCTTGTCCAACTATTAGAAAATTGGTTTGACAATAGTATAGTTTTTAGGCCAAAGAGTATTAAGTTAAATAAATAAATAAATAAATAAATAAATAAATAAATAAATAACTATATACAAAGATTATGAAAAACTTTGAAAGCAAGTAAAAGACTTACCTTTTAAGAGTTTCCAGGGCAGGTCATAATTTATAATTTAATCAAAATAAACATGTAAGATTTGTGTACATTTCTCTCTCTCTCTCTCTCTCTCTGTTGGGGCAGTGGTAGTGTAATCACTGCATGTATTATATGTTGGTCCTTTTTTTGTTACTGACCATATGACCAGGAAAATGATTATTGTTTAACAATAAAATGTATGGTTTCTTTTTTTGGTTCATGTTAAACCATTCTCTGGAACATATGCAGAAGCCACTGTCACCTCTTACCATGTTTACTTTCTTAGTTTATCTAATTTAAAATAAAAGGAGAGAAAACTAATCAGATTCTAGTGGATCACATGAAATAATCCCCCTCAGAATTAACCCATCATCTGAAGATATTATCAAAAATGAATATTTGGGAAGTAGACTATTAACAACCTTAGTGAAGGTATTTCTACCTACTAATCAAGGTCTACAGTTAACTTCAATTTACTACATGATACGGGTATTAGCACCACCTGTTCTTGCGGTTTCCATCTGTTTTGCTGGCCTGGGTCTATTGATGTAATCAGTTTTAGAAAGTTTTGCGTGTTCCAAAATACATTAGATAATAATTAGATAATGAATCTAAAATATATTTTTCTTTCTTTTAACCATTTAATCTATTCATTGTTTCACAAATATCATAATCTTACCTATTCAATTTTTCTTGGATGGATCTCACTTTTTTCTTAAAGTAGACATTAGGAAAATGATAAATATTACTCCTTATTCCAAAATGCCACAATATTCTAAATAGGTTGAAGCTCAACTAGACTCATATGTTCTGACCCCTTCACCATTATTGTGTTTATACTTTATTTAAGATGTGTCATGCCCAGTAACTAACCATCATTAAGTGGGAGCTGTTATTTATCAGGTTTCTTGGTGTTCTCTCTGGTGAAATTATAAAATTAATGACAAGATTTTTCAAACCTCAACATCTCCATATCTTTCCATAATTTAACAGTGTTTAATATATTGAATGTCAAGGACACATTCAGCAGCACCTGTTGAGGCACAGGTGCGTGACCCCTGGTGGCGACAGGTCTGCGTGAGACAAAGTAAGTCAGAAGCCCAGAGGCCTAGCACAAAAGATGCATGAACTCAGAGATTTATTAGGGACGGCAGGTTCATCAATGTCACCAAACTTTTAAACCTTGGATATGTAATGAAACTATATAAGAAAAAAAAAGTATAATCACTGAATAAAAACAGAAGATGATATTAAGAAACTAAATTACACTTATTCTATAAAAAAGAAGCACAGAAAGTTTAGTGAGTAATCTAAGAGAAACCTAAATATACTGGTAACAGAGAGCTATGAGTTTTGTTTTTGTTTTTGTTTTAATATATGAGAAGCAAAATAAAAATGTTCCCCAAAACCAGGAGAAGTAATAAATACCAAAATTCAAAAAACACAAACAAAAGAACAAGAAAACCCCATTTGGTTATAGAAATGATTGAATGGTATTAGGGATGACACATTTATCTTATGAACCCAAAGATTAGGGTTGGTCCAATTAGGTCTGTATACTTCTGAAAATATAAATTTGAATATGGATGTATATAGATTTTTCCATTGTAAATTATTGTGTGGATTATCATTAACAAGTCTACTGAACAATAATGCTGGCATTTTTCTTGAATTCATAGAGTTGCCTGCTTGTAGCTTCATATTATTTTATTCTTAGGTTATCATCTCCAGCCAAAATGCTTAAAAATACTGAAAATGACCATTTCCAGTGAAATAAGAAAGAAATACTGGAACTGGAAATCACTGGCATGGAAACACCCCATCTTTAAATAACTAAAACACACTCAGCT
Organism: Rhinolophus hipposideros; assembly: GCF_964194185.1. Lineage (NCBI taxonomy): Eukaryota > Metazoa > Chordata > Mammalia > Chiroptera > Rhinolophidae > Rhinolophus > Rhinolophus hipposideros. The sequence continues at coordinate 26,618,328 of NC_138057.1, forward strand.
TTGAACCACAGAGATTATAACAAAAATGTTTGTTTCGGGTGATGACAGTCACACATTATGTGGAAACAAGTCATTTATTTTCCATGGGAGCTGACAGACAAGTCTAAAAGGCAGGCTGCTAACAGAAGCAGCCACCACTGTAAAATGTTTTATAAATGCCAGAATGAACAGTTGGAGTCACAGCCACTTTTTCAAGTTAGTCAAATTACAGCCATAGACTGGTATAGTCTGAGAGAAACAGAAGGGATTAGTCTACCTGGAAGTTCCGGTCCTTCCCTTCAAGAGCCGGGAATAGGAAGATACTGGTCAGCTTCTGGATTACTGATTTTCATGTCCAACATATGTCTCAACACAAGGGTAGAGCAGCCTTACCATGTGAGGATAATTGTGCATAGTAAGCATACTTCTACCCATTGAATTACCAAGGGTTTAAATGTTGTCTTCTTTTAATCTCCAATATACAAGACTTGATTGAGCAACTTTGTGTTGCTCATTATGTGAGCAACAGAAGAAAGCAATTATACCCATTCTTTAAAAAATAATGTTCCTCAATGAGTTATTATGACGTTTTCCCATTCCCTGGACTCCTGTCTTGTAAATATAAATAATGTAAATTTTCTGCTGGAATAATGTTGTGATTTTAACTTCCTATAGATAGTGAAATCATTTTATACAAATGCAAGAGGCTAATGGTTGCCAATCGGTTTGTTGATTCTTGTTATTTGTTTATTTTTTAATCATGAGGCATTAATGCATAGAACTATGTTGTTTTTCTAAACCCAAAAGTGGACTACTTTTGTGCCACATTGTAAAAGTGAAGTCTGCTGTCTTTAATAAAATTTACTATTTTAAGAAAAAAAAAAAGCAAAACCTGTAACATGAAGAAGATATTACATTCTGGAAGTGATTCAAAATATTTATTTTGAGTATAAAAATAAGCAAAATTAAAGGTATGCATCCAAATAACCATGTTACAAGTAAATAAGATTTCTGAGAAAGAAAATCAATATCTATGAATCTGGAAAACTAAACAGGTGATCTTGCCATTTGGTCTATTTTGATAATTTATACATATCTTGCAACTAGTGAGTGGTATAGAAATCTGTCCAAAATTTCACATGACTCCAATGGTTAAATAAGATTTACTTCAGTCTTGTCATTTGGCATGTAGAGTCTTAGCCTTAAGATATTGGAACAGTGGACCTTTCTAAAAGTAAGGAATTTTATATGAATTACTGTATTTTTCATGAACTAAAAGATTGAAAAAAATCAGAGAGATTACTTTTCTCTTTAGCTATTTTTTAGGAAAGACAGAAATACATTTTCTATGGATGCCTGACATTTGTTGAAAACATTGTTACTTCTTAGGACCCAGAAAATACTTAAGAGACTATTACATAGGTTGTAACTCTGATAATTAGTATAGTGTTGAAGAGTTGACACATGTATGCTCAAAGCAACAACAGACGGGTCAGCATCCACAGCAGTCATCTGGAGTGAGATACTATATGTAAAAGTATTTTGTGGACAGTTTATTTTTTTCATCCTAATAATCTATATCCCCTTCCTTTATTTAACTGTCTTATGCTTTGGGAAATTGGTCCAATCTCAAGAGGTGGATTGTGATTAGACCTAAGCAATCATGGTGATGATCTCCCAGAAATTCAGACTTAATCCTACTAAATGAATTCATAAATGGGTATATGATACAACTGAGGTGAATGACTGGCAATGGGAGGCTTACTGGAGATTAATGGATAAAAATTACCTTTGATTAAAGGAAGTCAGGAGGAAGAAATCGATCGGAATTTTCTAAATGTCACTTTATGCAAATGCAAAGTTTGGAAAAACTATAAGTATTTTACTATCAGAATAACTAGGAAGTGAGGCAGAGAAAGGAGAGGGCCAGAAAGTTACAGAGCTATGGGATCACACTGGCTGGATTAAGTCCACAGAAAGCCTGCCCTTAGTTCCAATTGTATGTGCTAATCAGTTCCTTATTTTTAATTCTTTTTGAGTTTTTGTAACTATTGGCAAAAGCAGTTTAAATAGTCAGTTATATAAAACTGTGGTGAATAAATGTATAGGAGCAATGTGATTACTGCTGTGATGTTGAAATAACATTGGCCCAACTAAAATTTGAAATAGTCTAAAAGTGAGGGGACACATGGAAATAATATGCAACAATATTAATAGAGGCTCTATCCCAAATAGAGGCTCTTCTACTCTTGGGAAACAATGCTTTTAGATTTTATACAAAGAAAGGACATGGAAAACATAAGTCATCATATTAACAATATATATATATATATATATATATATATATATATATTCTAGACCTATCTTTCTAATGAAGTGTGTTTGAAATTTTTTTAACCTTCAATCAATATTATAATAAAGTGATATCCATGTATACACAAATAATTATTGGCAAACTGGTTATCACATTTTAAGATAAAACTCTCAAATGTACATCTAAAGCTTTCCAGTACAAAAGGATCTGTCTGCAAGTTTCTCTTGAAATTACACAGAATATAAATTAACTTACTAATTTTCATCCCATCTTTCATATATTTAAGTTTTCTACATTGGATTATTGTTGTCTAGGAGAGAGCATGCACATATGAGTTTGATAAGTAACCTGAAGAATAAAAGAAATGACAGGAGAAAAATATTTTAAAATTCGTATATCTAAGTTCCACATGGTTGATGGGCAGTATTTTCATTACTAAAGAAGAAAAGGGAAAAAAAATGTTAAAAAATCAGTTATTACAATAATTAGAAATATATAACTGACAGAATTTAGAGGCATTTCCAAAACTCCATGTCATCTTTACAAAAAGCAACAAATATAAGCAGAAACTAAATTTATCTAAATTGTTATTCGTGATTGTCAATGATATGAGCATAAAATAATAAAAAATGATAATACTAATAATGATAATAATATCTGTTATAACAATTAAAATAGTACCTTTATGCATTAAATCCTAAAAGTAGCATTGGAAATTGATAGGATGAGTAAGAGAAACTCAGAGGTTTCTATGACTTCTCCAATAATGTATAATTATTAAATAGTCAAGACTCACTCGAAGTTGCTGACACACTGTCTTAAAATACCGATCTTCCAATTTTCCAAAGGAAAGTACTCTGTATTTACATGACTATATAAAATATTTTCTTTGACCAATTTGTATGTCATACCTGACTATATATAATTTGTTTAGCTCAACTTAAAAATAATGTCCAGCCAAGTCAAGATATTTATAAAGCAATTATAAGAAATTAGGAATTAAATATGTATTTTTTAAACTAAAGAATCAAGGCTATACTTGCTTAAAATTTTTCAAAAATATTGAAATGTATTCTTACCTTGCAAATTCCATTTGAATATAGAGTTTACTCCATTACTTTTAAGACTTTTTTTTCTATATGAGACTTTCACTTATCTTACATTTAATTTCTTTACTATCTAACGTGTGATTATGTGCACATGTATTTTTAAGTGCCTAACCAGTCAAAATCAATACTTAATTTCATTTTAACCATCAACAGATTCTTTTAAAGTTATTTCAACAATTCAAAATATAGTTAATCCTCACTCAAAATGTCTCTGCCTATTCATCATAAATATAGAGTCAAACAGAAAGGGTATGGTTTATGACTTATTTCCTTATTAGTCACAATCTACTCTGTTATAACCATGCTGTGGACATAACACTGGAGGAAATGATTTTTCTCCAATAGAGACATTTATAGCTAACTGAAGACAGAAAGGAAGGAATGATTAGTTTTATCTGAGGGAGTGTTTAGTAAAATCATGAGTCTCAAAAGTTATTAGACATTTTCTATGATGATGAGAATAAAAAGGCAGTTTTAAGTAAATGGGGGAAAAGGGACAGTTTAAATTCTCATAATTTATGTATCCAACTAATCATGTCTAATAAGTGCCACTCAGTGTTTACTGCAGTATTCTGCTCTCTGGGGAATAGAAAATGTATGTAAAGCATTGTCAAAGTATGTGTTACCCAAATCTCCATACAAATAAAAGTGTTTCTCTTCCCACTGAAATTTGTTTAAAATGATGATGAACATCAATACGAATAGAGGTGAACAGGTAGTTTCTGTGCTTTCAATTTCTCAAGAACATACTGATCAGTACTACAAATATATAAATAATTTTAAGTAGTTAAATTCTAATAATCACTATAACAAACGTTTGCCCTCTTGTTTCCATTTTTACCCAAATAAATGAGAAGATGTTAAGAAAAATAAAGTCTTGGCTAGAATATTCTAGATTGCCATTGCATACCACCCACATTTCACCAATGATTGCCAGTCCCCATGCACTATGTAGACATGGCAACTAGGTTATTTTCGGTAATTCATTTATTTCATTTGCAATGCATGAGACATCTTTTTTATGTGAGAAATAAAACCCGAATAATTGTACTAAAATGCTTTATAGAAAAACTGGGAGTCGGTTTTAAAGACAGTTATTTTCATTTAAATACTTTTGAGCATTCAAAATGATGTTTACTTTTTAAAGCATACTTCTGAAATTGTATATTCTACTCAAAATATGTTCTTTTTTCTTTACATGTAGAAGTATAGAATTTCCGCAGAAGTATTACAACATAAGATATGTTTGCAGGAAGCATACTAAGAAGGTATCCTTTCAAATATGGAACAAGAAACTAAATCCACATGGAGTTAAAGTATTAACTACTTTACTAAGACAAAAAAGTTAGGTTAAGCAATGCAGAGATAAACATTCATTCCAATTTCTCACTGAAATTTTTATAAACCAAATCACATTTTTTAGAATTCTTTTTCTCATTTCCAATTTTGCACATAACTAGGAAACACAAACTTTTTTTATTATCTGGTTATAAAAATTCTAGGATTTAACTCGTTTTGTAATAGTCAATGCCTTATAACTCTTCCTCTCAAAAGAGAGGTTTGTCCAGCAAAATAGGAATCTGCTTGCCCTTTACTCAAGAATTATGAAGACATTTATTACCAAATGTTATTCTCTTTAGTCCTTGAAAGTTACTGGATATAGGTTGATTTGATATGGACCCACCTAGGGAAGCTCAGAATTCCCTTTACTCTTTCCTCTGTCAAGCAAGAGCTGCCTGAGCTTAAAACAAAAACAGAAACAAAAACAAAAAAGAAATAGACCGTCTGAGCTTCAATTGTGATTTAAAAAAGAAGAAAAATAAGTTCTTATAGCCTGGGTTTCAAAGAAGCATTAGATTTCAGTGGCAAGGTTAATTTGATTTTGGAATGCTGTACCTGAACTAGCTCAAGGAATGACAATCTATACATATCTGATGTAGAAATTTAAAAATGTTGTGTAGTGGGACTTACAGTCAGCATAGCTCAAGAAATGTATGTTTTCATGCACAACTTCTGCAAATATATACCAATATTAGATAAATTTAAAAATACTTAACACCAAAAATACATAGTTGAGCTATAAAACAGAGTTAAAAACTAAATTAACTAGAAACAACTAGAAAAGTAAAGCAGAGGTAAATTAGTAAGTATGGTGTGTTCCCTGTGAGGAACAGGCAAGATCCCTAGGATACTGACTTAATAGAGATGGCAAAAACAGAAGGTGCTCCGCAGGTGATCGCAGAATGAAGCTCAATACTTGCAAACTTTAGTAATGACCAGGCTTTCCCTCCCTGCACTCCCATGTCCTGCTCAAGAGTTGATGATAAATAAAATTTCCAGCCCAATCACAGGCTGTTATTGCTTAAGGAAGCTCTATGTTTGGAGAGGTACAAACAGCCTTGCCTCAAGAATATAAACCAAGTTGTCTATTAAATAGATAACGATATCTGTAATATCAAAAGAAGGCAAGAAATCAAAGCAACATTACAAAGTAGTGTTGTAAATCGGGGGCCTTTGGCAATAGGTTGCAGAAAAATATAAATTAGGAAAAATGAGGATAGTAAGACCAAGAAAAACTTTAAAATATTAAAATAAAATACAAAAAAATGAAAATTGAGCCAACAAACAGAAACTCCAAAACATGAAAAAATTCTAGTTCTATGAAAGACAAGCAAAATGAAAACTTGGGACAGTTTAAGTCAGTGTTACAAAACTCTCTGAAAAGAGTTTTATTACACTTTTGAACAATTTCTAAAAAATGAGTTTCATAAAAATTTTACAAATAAGGAAAAACAGGCAGAAGTGATATAAGAAAGTTTGCATATGGGAAACAAATAAATTTGAATTAAAATATTATCATTGAATAAAACTTATAATAGATATGCTAATTCTATCTCTATAATGTAAAAGCCAAAATTAGTGTTTTAGAAAATATTTCAGAGGAATTTACTTAGAACATGACACTGATATACAAATAGAAGTCATATATTATTTTCTATCTGAATAGTTACTGGATATGATAAACAGATTATATTATTTCAATTCCATCACAAAACAGAATAAAATGTATTGAAAAATAATCTTTGAAGACATAACTAAGAGTCTATCATTGGAAGAAGTCATGCACTTTCATATTAAAATAACATTATGAAACAAAGCAATATAAATAAGAATAACCCCACAGCTGCAGTAAACCGCAACTGCAGTATTTTTAACTATAGTAAAAGTTACCATAGATATACAACCTTCAATACAATGATTCTTAGAATGACTAGAAAAACTTCCCTCTAGAAAAATAGATGCAAGAAGGAAAAAAAAGAAAGTTCTAAACACACATTTCTAAATAATTCATGAATCAAAGAAGACATTGTAAGGAAAATTAGAAAATATAAACTGAATGAAAATGAAAATAAAATTTTGTGGGCTAAAGCTAAGTAGTTTACATAAAAAAATTATAACATTGAATGTGTATATTAGAAAAATAAAACTATCAAATATAAAATAAAATAAAAACTATCAAAAATAAAACGATCAAATCAATCTTTCTACTTTTAAGAAAGTAGGAAGATGAATGTCAGCTACAATTAAATACATATATATGCATATTCACGATGTAAAGTACAGCATAGGGAATATAGTCAATGGTATTGTAACAGCTATGTACAGTGTCAGAGAGATAGTAGATTGGGGGGGGGTTATCACTTTTTGAGGGATGTAATGGCTAACTTTCATGTTGTTTGGTACACCTAAAAGTAATAAAAACAATAATTAAAACAAACAAACAACCGTCAAATTGGCAAATATGCAAGACATAGCAAGAAAGCAGGGAGAAAAAAAAAATAGAAAGAGGAGACCTAATTAAACCCAAAATAAGCAGAGAGAAGTAGTTTTAATAAAAATAAAAGCAGAGTCAAATAACCTAATGAAAAAAAAAATAGATACCAATAATAAAACCAAAAGCAGATTGTAAAAAATCTTAAACAAAATTGATAGATTCTAGCCAAATTGAACACGAATAAAGAGAGAAGGTACAAACTATCAATGTCAAGAAATGAGGAGGAAGCATTACTACAGCTATTTAACAGATAATAAGACTATATAATGGTAAATACTTACCAAAAAGTATGACAATTTAAATAAAATGGTCAGATTTCTTTTAGGACATAAAATACCAAAGTACTCTCAAGAATAAATAAGTAACTTGAATAACCCTCTACATGTAAGGCAATTTAATTCATATTTGAAACATTCTTACAAAAATAATTCCAGCATCTGATGTCATCGTTATATTTCTTCAAATATTTAAGTAAGAAATAATATCAACAAAACACAGATTCTTCCAGAAAAAAATGATCATTCAAATTATTTTATAAGGTTAGCATTACCCTGATACCAAAATCAGAATAGACATAACAAAGAAAGATAACCATATTCCAATAATTCTTATGAATATAAATAAATGCAATCACTTAATAAAATCTCAGCAAATGAAATTCAGCAACATGTTTTTAAAAGTACCAAACACGTGACAAATTTATGTTCGGTTGTTGAGAACAAAAGATGAAGGGTGAAAAGAAATTATGTTATTTTCACCTTTTCTTAAATCTGATATCACTTCCAAAATGTATAGTTTATAAAATGACTTGCATCTGGTTCTTATTTATTTTGTTGTTCACTTTGATATCTCTTGCAGATGTTTTCTTAAATTTTGACTTAGGAAAACTTCACTTAGCAATTATTCATTTAATAGCTATTTTTTTAAAAAAATATTAGATTTATTGGGGCGACTTTGGTTAGTAAAATGATATATGTTTCAAGTGTTCATATCTATAATACAACATCTATATATTGCATTGTGTGTTCACCACCCAGAGTCAGTTTTCCTTCCATTATTGTATATTTGACCCCCCTTTCCACTCTTCTACCATCCCTGCTTCCCCCTTACCTTCAGGTAACCACTAAACTATTGTGTATTTCTATGAGTTTTTGTTTCTTTGGTTGTTTGTGTTGTTCCTTTGTTGTTTTCAGTGTTATATCCCACATATCAGTGAAGTTACATGGTTCTTGACTTATGGTTCTGTCTGACTTATTTTGCTTAGCATGATAGTCTCAAGATCCATCTGTGTTATTACAAATGGCAGTATTTCACCTTGCCTTATGGCCGAGTAACATTCCACTGTATATATGTATCACATCTTCTTTACCTAGTCATGTATTGAAAGACACATCGGTTGTTTCCATGTCTTGGCCACCGTGAATAATGCTGCAATGAACACAGGGGTGTATATAGCTTTATGGATAAATGTTTTCAGATCATTTGGGTAGATACCCAGGAGAGGGATTGCTGGGTTGCATGGTAATTCTATTCTTAATTTTTTTCAATACATGCCTTTTATTGCATTTTTATAATATCACAAGTAAGTCTGAAGGATCACTTGACATCTTGGTTTTTCTATAGCTGGACAATTTAGATCTTATTCATTGTCCTGCTGAACTGTTCCTTTTTCAGAAACATAGATACCATCCTTAAGTTTTCTGATATCCTTGTTTTTAACTGTTGTGGCTTGTTGAACCCACGCAGCTGAATCTGATACAAGTTCAATATCATATCCTTCAAGAATTAACTCTTCTTTCTGGGCTTGAGATACAGAACAAGCAACACGGGACCTCATCTGAACCCTGCAGATGTATTTTTCACCCAAGAAATTTCAGATTTCAACAAGAGAACCATTCTCCTGAATAATGACATTGATGGGGAAGTGAGCATGCACAGATCTCATCTTGTGATTCTATTTTTTTTTTTTTTCTTAAGGGCACATGCAGGGACCAAACTGGCTACCTTGTTCTAACCAATTGAGCTAACCGGCCACCCCCACAGATGTCATCTTGTAAGGAAACCAGTGCAACACCCTTAATCATGTTCTGTCCATGACTACAGATAATGCAAACAGTAGCCAGTTCCTTTCCATTTCCCAACCATTTGTCAACTTGGAGCCTCTTCTGTTTTCTTTCCAAGGAGACTGAGGTCTACACTGATGTGATTGTGGTCCCTCTGCTGGGTGCTGGCTGGGTTCCTTCATGATAATTATGCGTCCCTTCAGAGTGATGGCAGCATTTTCTGGAATGCCCACTGTCTGATTGCTGAGAATGGTCTTCATCCTCTCAGTAGATGCAGGGGGAAAAAAACAAAAAAAAAACTATTCTTAATCTTTTGAGGAACTTCCTACAGACCTTTTTCTATGACTGTAATTTACATTCCCACCAGCAGTGTATGAGGGTTCCTCTTTCTCCACAGCCTCTCCAACACTTCTTATGTCTTGTCTTGTTGATAAGTCATTCTAACAGGTGTGAGATGGTAGCTCAGTGTGGTTTTGATTTGCATTTTTCTAATACATAGCTAGTTAAGTTGAGCACTTTTTCATATATCTATTGACCATTTGTATATCTTCTTGGGAGCAGTGTCTGCTCATGTCCTCTGCCCATTTTTTAATTAGGTTGGTCGTCTTTTTGTTGTTGAGTTCTATAAGTTCTTTATATGTTTTGGATGTTTGTTTCTTATGGAAGGCATTGTTTGCAAATATCTTCTCTGATTCAGTTGGTTGCCTCTTTGTTGATAGTTTCTTTTGCTATGTAGAAACTTTTGAGTTTGATATAGTCTCATTCATTTATTTTTGCTTTTACTTCCCTTGCCTTTGAGGTCAAATTCATAAAATTATCTCAGAATTCAAGGTCTATAAGTTTAGTACCTATGCTTTCTTCTATGCAATTTATTGTTTCAGGTCTTATATTTAGGTTTTTGATCCATTTTGAGTTAATTTTGGTATATGGTGACAGATAACAGTCAAGTTTCATTCTTTTCCATGTAGCTTTCCAATTTTCCCAGCACGGTTCATTTATTAAAAAGTTGCAAATTTGATATTTAATTTGGGCTCTGAATCTGTGGATGAAGGATGATATATGTTTGTTTGTTTGTTTGTTTTAATTTTAGCATATAATTTCATAGAGTGTTCTGTGCTTTTATATGATGCTTTAATGATCAGCTTTATCTAGTGAATTGATATTTATTTTTCAAGATTATTTCAGTGTCTTCTTTGTTGCAAATGTTTCTGTAACTTCCCCCTTTTAAAAACATACTACATTTCAACATACACAAATAATAATACAATGATGTCCTATACTTTATAGATCTAGAAATTCTTTACATGATGGTCCTCAAATATCAATGTTTATCACGGTTACTTGAAAACTTGTTTTCTGAGCACCAATCTTCCATAGCTTTTAGAGTGGTGTCCTAGAATCTGAGTCTTTAGTAGGGACTCTCCCTTCAAGAAAACTATATTTTGAGACCTACTGTTTTACATTGTAGGAACACATTTATCTTTTTATATCAAGAATTATAATTTATTGAGTCAGTATTAATTAGTTCATTATTGTTAATAAGATAAACAACGGACAACTTAGATCTAAATCTTCAAGGTGTGGCTTGAGAAAAGTGTTCCTGAAATGCAAGTGAATGGAGACAGATACCACAGTTGTGTTTTATTTAGAGAACCTAGCCCGTTTTATTTAGAGAACCTAACCCCTAACCTAGATTTTCTTTGAAAGTATATTAAATGAATGAGAAAGTGTATTTTCCTATTAATTGTGGAACCCTTTCAGAATTGTTTATTTTGATGTACAGAATCACAGATGTTGACATAAAAATTTTAGACATGCAAAAAAGTTGAAAGTATAGCATAGAGTTCTGATATACCAGTCACCTGGCTTCTAAAGTTAACATCGTAAAATAACCATAATTATTTTAATGGTTTTCAAAACCAATAAATTAATAGTGATTCAATACTCTTAAATATATAAAGTTTATTAAAATTTCATCAGATTTTCCAGCTGTCATTTCTCCATTTCAGTTTCCAACTGAAGATCTCACATTGCATTTAATTGTCATGTATTCTCAGCCCACTCGAATATGTGACAGTCCCTCAGTCTTTATTTTTGTCTGATATTTTTAATGATTATATTGAGATTATTCACATTTGGCAAGAATCCCACAACAGTGTTGTGCATTTCTCAAAAAACAAAACAAAACAAAACAAAAACACTTCATTGAGGTATGATTGACATACAGAAAGCTGTTCATGTTTAATGTATACAACTTGATGACTTGGATATAAGAATACATTTGTGAAATCATCCCCCAAATTTATGCCATAAGCATATACATCACCTCCAAAAGAATCTTCTCACCCTCTTTATGCATTTTTTTTTTGTAGTAAGAACACACAACAGAAGATCTACTCTTTTAGCAAATTTGTCAGAACTGTTACCTATAGGCACTATGCTGTACAGTAGATCTCTAGGACCTAGTCATCTTGTATAACTGAAACTTTTACCCTTTACTAATACCTCCCCATTTCCCCCTGTCCCCAGCCCCTGGCAACCACTATTCTACTTTCTGCTTCGGAGTCTGACTTTTTTAGATTCCCTATATAACTAGTGTCATGTAGCATTTGTCCTTCTGTGGCTGGTTTATTTCACTTAGGATAATGTCCTCCAGGTTCATCCAAGTTGTCTCAGATGACAGGATTTCCTTCCTTTTTAAAGTTTAATAACATTCCATTGTATGTATGTCCCACATTTTTTTCCATCCATTCATTCATTGATGGACATTTAGATTGCTTCCATGTCTTAGCTATTGTGAATGATACTGCAATAAACATGGAAGTACAATATCTCTTGGAGATCATGATTTCAATTCTTTTAGCTATATACTCAGACGTGAGATTGCTGAATCATATGACAATTCTATTTTTTTATTTTTTTGAGTAATTTCTATACTGTTTCCCATATGCATCAATTTTTATATTCACGCCACTAGTGTGCAAGTGTTCCTGTTGCTCCACATCTTTGTTAATGCATGTCTTTATTCTTTTTTACATTGAGTACTTTAAGGTTTTTTAAAAGAGACAACAAACATCATACATTCGTTAAAATTACATAAGTTGAGAGGTTACTTATCAAAATGAGTTTGGTGTCCCCAAGTGTTTGTTCCAGTCCTAACAATGAGAAGGTGCGAATAGCAAAGAGCTTCAAAGACTTTTGCTTGAGAAAACTTTAAATACATTTCAAGTTTCTCCATTACATATTTCAAATTGAATTTTAACATTTTTCATTATAAATTCCAGTATGATTGAAAATATTCAATTTCTTGTGTATTGTAAGTTGTGACATTTTAAAATAAAATAATCATATAAATAAATATAAATTAAACATAGTCAATTAAATATGGCTTACTAAATTTTTTAAATTAATTAATTATAAGTAAATTAATATATATGATTATAATAATTTAATGGTCAATGAAATACAAACTAATGTAAACTATATATCTATATCATTTAGCTTTTTCCAATTAAATCTAAATACCGTTGTAATTACTATTCAACATCATCTCTTTAAGTACTTTTATAAAGCAAAGCTTTTATTTCTTCTTTAAATTTATTTGTTATACCCCCACTGCTGACTTTTACTTTAATGAAATATATTTATTTTTACAACTGTTTTGTTTATCACTTACAATAATCATCCCTAACATAATTATGTATGTATCATACATTTTTTTAAAAAAGGTGTTCCCTGTGATCATACATGAAATGAGAAGATATTGTAGTATTTGTGAAAATAGTGCTACAGTCTGATATGAAATTTTTAAAGCAGATATTCTCACTTGCAGTAATATGTTGAGAGTACATGGAAGCAGGATATGATGGAAGAATGGAGAAGTTAGGAGGACACTGAATAACGAAAACAAGATTTTAGTTATTATATCAAGATGGCAGTTGTGGAGACAGTGGGATTGTTTAGATCCGGTTAAATTTTGACTTCAACAAGAAAGGTATGGAGTTGTAGTGCGAGCATAAACTTGATTGGAATGGGATTAAAAAAAATGTGTGCAAAGGAACTGCGTATTTTGAATTCAATTTTTTTTTCAGGTGTATTGTCAACGGAGAGCAGATAATTGGGATAGTAGCAGCTGGGTAGTGATTTTATGTCAGAAGACATTTTATTTTCCTTCCTGGGAGAAGTAAAAGGATGTTTAGATGCTGATAAGGATAATCCAGGGAGACATAGGGAGGCAAATGATGATTCAGAAGAGAGTGAGAGAGTAAATTGCTAGAAATGTCCCTAATTAGGAGATGGAGAACAGATCTATTTAATAGATGGGAGGATGTCCTTAGCTATGAGCATGGATAGTTTAATCATAATAAGACAAGTGAGGCAGAGTATATAAACATAGATATTAATAGTTAGGTGTATTGGGACTGGTTGCTAATAGCTGGTCACAACATTTTTTCTTCTGGGTTTCTATTACAGAATTAAAATATCAAGCCCTGACTAATAAGGCATTTTAATTTGGGTTTGCAGGCAGGAATTCCCACCCATTTTCAGGATTTTTTTTTTTCTGCTTTCCCATTCCCGAATACCGAGATATAAACTGTTTTCTATTCTCCATGATGAATCGTTTCCGCAAAGTGACAGCCGATACTACCAACCACCTAAGTTCAAGGAGCAGATTTTCCCGATTTCCTGACCAAATTTTCTCAGGATTCAGGTACGGGAAAGCGAAAAAAATTCAGGAGAACGGGATTCCCACCCGGAAACCCTAATTTTAATGTATTCTTGTTACATTATGTACATTGTTTTTTTTTGTTTGTTTGTTTTTTGTTATTTTTTAGGGGGGTGATATTTATAGGAAAAGCATTTTAACTAGAAGCACGTGTGTTTTGTAACTACCAGTGGAAGGCACTATCCTTGTCTATCATCTGGATATATTAATAGGGAAGTTACTATGTATAGAAAAGGAAAAAAATCTATGGGCATATAAAAACTATAGTAAAAATACCAATAACTTTAGTGTTCTTATATAATAATTCAGAAGTAAGATTATTGTTATAAAGAGTCCACACATTCTCTGCCCATTATTTGTGTTATGGTTAGACTTATGAGAATTGTCATTATAGCATCTTAGTTTTTTGGCTGTATAATTTGTAAGAAATCAGTTAATTCAATTTAAGCATTAAAGTTACCTTATTAATGCTCCCTTAAAAAAATTCTGGTGTCAGTTTGTTTCTGATGTTGTAAAGAATTTTATACAGTTCAAGTCCTGATAATTTATTTCATGTGTATATAGTGCTAATGTAAGTAAACGTTGCAAGTAAAAATATATAAAACGATTACTCAAAACCATTAAAATTAACATGCTTTGGAGATTATTTTTAAATATGTTAGGAGACTGTACCATCCATTATATGATAGTATAGATTTTAAATGTTGTCTTAGGTGTTTCTCAAAACAGTCTTTTGATATACACATTATTTTTCCTAATCCATAGGTAAAAAAAACAGAGTCTAAGAATAGGTAAGTTGCCGAAAATCACACAGATAAGTATTTGAGAAAGGCAGAATTCCAATTAAGATTTCTACAACTTTAATGTCCTCTCTTTAAAAACTGTACTGTGCTTCCAGGCAAGAGGTTCATACCAGTATTAGCGTGCTCCGACATGCATCTTTCTCCCGTGGCATCCGAGAGAAGCCTTCCAGGTTTTATAGTTCTATTAGGTGACCACAAGAGACTTTTAAGGAAGATTAAGAAGTTTTACTCCAGAGCCAGAATGTATTTGACTCTCTCATCTTTCTATCTTATTGATTCCCTTCAAGTCACTGCATCATTGAGTGCCCTGGAAAAGCATTTTGCTGCCATTGGCCTGCAACTGATTTTTTTGATGTTCTCGGAGATAGCAGTTGAGGGAAGAATTTCTGTCAATGTATTTCGATGTCTTTCTGTTATCACATGTATTGGGAGACTATGCTTGTGCAAAACCTCAACTGACCTAGTTTCCTATTTCTTAAGTCATATTCTATTTCTACACTACCTTGAAAGTAAAATGTTAAAAAAAAAGAATACATTATTTACTCCAATTTAAAGTACTCTTTAGGATTTTGTATTTGCTGTATATTTTATATGCACCAACTATTTTCCTTCAATATGAGAAGGCCAAAAAAAAAAAATGCACAACCCTTAACTTACTTTTAAAGTACATTTTTATGAAGGAAAAATCCTGTTTGGTAAAACAAAAAGGTAAAAACCATAACTTTTGGCTCCTTTTCAACATGAGTAAATATATAAACAGACTGTTGAAATGCAGATCGCCTAGCAGGTGGACAATTTTTCTTCTCTTAGGAGCTTAGCTGGAATCCTCATTGATCTACTTCATAAGACAAGTTCCCAATGGAGTTGGACTGGCTTCTTCATTTTTATTTTATTGATATTTAGGGTTTTGAAAACATGAAAATGTGCTTCTAAAATGTGTGCTTTAAAATTTAATAAGAAAAAAAGCTGAGTAGATTTAGATGTGGGTATTTTAGTCCATGAGTATACACTTTTAAAACTGATTCCAAAAAACAAATTATTTAAAACCTAAAAGGTTCAGTTTGCAGCTAGTTCTCTTAAATCAATTATTACCAATATGTGTGTCTTAGACCATTCACCCAAACGATCTTATGTATTCTGTGCAATATTATCATCTCTATAAAGACATATTATAGTTTTTTTTTAACTGAAAAATCAAATTTGTTTATCCAATCACATGGAAGCAACACTAAAATAACATACAAGAAGACTTATAACAGAGTTTTAAATTACATTTAGAGGTGGCACAAATGAATGCCCCACTTTTTGTACTAGTATTTCTTAATAGGCCAAAAAGGTTGTTATTGAAATCAGTCATTTATATGGCAAGCATTGATAAATATTTTATTCAGAGGAAAGTCTCATGTCATTGAAGAGCTAGTTTATCATTAGTTATAGTAAGACTAGTCCTGTTATTGTTGTAATACCAAGTTAAATATACATTAAAAGGGCCTGGAAGTACACTGACATCACAGGCAAATATATTTTTAAAAAATATATCTGTTACACATAAATAAGTTGGAGACATGCTTCTAAATATTCATCCAATTTAGGAATATTACAGAAACAAATTAAGGTGAAAAAAAAAAGGAAAAGCTCTGGTAAAGGAGATTGAACATAAAGATTTAGGGGTAGTGAAAACAAAGAAGTTTTCTCTGAAAGTAAGGTAATTTATTGTATTATTTACCAAATACCTATTTATTGCACACCAAAAAATGGTATTGTTGTGCCTCTTTCACTTTACACATTTAGAAAATCAACAGTCCAAATTGCTTTTCAAATATCAAAAATTTAATTCAATATTTATTGAATCTTACACTAGTGTGATGATAGTGGACAGACTTTACTTAAATATTAGGATTATTGTGTCCTTGAGAATTGTAGATCACTTATCAGGGTCTATGGAATTTGCTAGCATTTTAAAAGATATTTGTCATCTGAAAAAATGTACGTAGTTAGAACTTACAAAATAGGAAATTAAAAACAAAAGACATCAATAAATGTGTACTTATATGACTACAAAACACAGTATTACGGTAACTCTACTCAACAGCAGTTTGATTTGTATAGTTACAGAAATGCAATAAAATTAAAATCACAAGAATAAGTAAATTATTCTTAAAAGTAAATTTTATTTTAAAAGATAATTTTAATGTGTAATATAAGACTTCCAAAATAAGTATCTAGAGCCTACCATGATTTTAAAATTGAAAATATATTATTACCAATTATGCCGGAAAAGAATGTTAGATATCATATACCATACTTTGTTAACAAACACAGACTTTATAGTATCCTCACAAAGATTTTATTCTGAGAGGAAAATGCATTATAATTAGAAAAAAGAATCTAATATGTGTGGAACAGAGATCAACATATGATATGGATATTTCTACAATAAATGAGTGTTTAAAAAAAAAGAAAAAGAAAAAGAAAAAGAGAGGCTTATCAAGGTGAGAAACATGCCCAAGATCAGATTGCTCATAGGAAAAGAGATAGCGTTCAAATACACTTTAAACTAACCCTAAGACCATTATTTACATAGTCCCTATGGACACTTCCAGTGTAGACACTATGGAAATTATTGGCGTCAAATTATCCTGTACAAGGAATGTAGTCAACTGGAAGCAGTACAAGGAGATCTGAAAGTCTGTTTAGCATGGCTGTACACTTGAACTAAATAATCAGCTATAGGTATTTATCTAAGGTCTCCCCTATTCCCAACATAAACACAAATTGTGATGTTTCACCATAGTTTTAACTTTCTCTCCTGTTGTGGAAAAGAAAGGCACCATGAAATGTAAAAAGCTCTGCAGAAGGGGGCGCTATACTCCCAGCATGTCCACATAGCAGGGATCTATTAGCTTTAATGGTTCTGGGTTAATTCTGTAGCCATTTAGTTGTGTCAGGCAGAAGAAAGAGTCCTTTAGCTGATAAGAGTATCCCACACTAATGCCGGCTAATCATGGAGCTATCTTGTTCAACTGCTGGCTGTGTATTGGTTACAGCTTTTGAGGAGCTGAGAAAACGCCACCTGAAATTCTCATGATTTTTTTTGATTTTCAAGCAATTGATGAATTGGTTATGAGGCTGAGACAGGCAGAAAGATATTGATAATGGCAACTGAAATATTCCTCTCTTTTTTATGACACAATTTCAGATAGTATTCTAGAAAATGTACTAGGTGGAGATTAATAAGAAAAAATGGAAATGAGATTCTAGAATATTATTTATGTATTTTCCCACCTCAGGAATTGATTAAATTAACATACACTACTTTTATCGTTTTTTCTTATAACTATAGTCATTATCAACATTTAGGAAAGAGACAAATGTGTCTCTGGAATGTGCTATATGACATAGAAACAGTTTCTTTAGAAAAATTCAACAAAGGCAAAGTAAGAGCAAAAGACAGATATTTCTTTAATCACTATAATAGACTGAACATTGTTTTCGGATAAGTAAGACAAGAAAAAGGCTATACCCTATGCGTAAGTGTCATGGCTTTGAACTCCTTTTAAGGATTGTCTTAAGATATCATCTAGTTTCCTAGTTATCATATTTCTTGAACCAGATGCAGCATACCTGAAAAGTATACTATTAAGAAGGTGTCATATGACTTTTAGAAGAAAGTGAGTATTGAAAAAAAAAAAAAAACTAAACTAACAAAATAACAGAACAAATTTCTCATTTGGCTGCTCACAACTTGTGTTTTGCGGTTGTTATCTTGTATTTTTTTTTTCTCTTCTCTATGGATAGTGAAGTCTACTTTTTTCTGATCAAATCAATGACTTCTTCTTATAGTTTCAGAAATATTTCAGTGTAAAATTAATTAATTACACCACTTTATTCAGAATTAAACCATTCTGATTTCTGCTTCTATAGCTAGATAACCTTACCTAAACTGAAACTGTACCCTTTGACCATCAGGTTCCCTTGGCAACCACCATTCTGCTTTCTGTTTCTATAACCTTGACTATGCAAAAATCTGTACACATATAATTTATGCAATTTGATGAGTACATACTTGTGAAACCATCACCACTATCAAGGATATAAAAAATAATCATCACTTCCCTATGTTTCCTTCCACCTCTTTGATTATTTTAGTATGTGTGGTAAGAACCCAATATAAAAGCTACCCTGTTAGCAAATTTTAAGTATATAATATAATATTATTAACTATAGGCATTCTGGTGTATAGCAAATCACAGAATTTAGGTAATCTTACCTAACTGAAACTGTACCCTTTGACCATCAAGTCCCCCTGGCAACCACCATTCTGCTTTCTGCTTCTATAACTTTGACTATTTTAGATTCCACATGTAATTGTTGCCATGTAGTACTAGTCCTTCTGTCTGTCTTATTTCATTTAGCATAATGTCCTCCAGGTACATCCATGCATCTAATGGAATAATTTATTTATTTATTTATTTTAAGATTGAATAACATTCCATTGTATTTACCACATTTTCTTTATTCGTCCAACTATTGATGGACAGTTAGGTTGTTTTCATATCTTGGCTATTGTAAATAACGCTGCTAGAAATATGAGAGTGCAGAACCTCAGTGTCTTTCAATTTCTTTAGGTATTTACACATAAGTGGAATTTCTGTGCAGTATGGTAGTTTTATTTTTAATATTTTGAGGAACTTCCATACTGTTCTCCATAGTGGATGCACAAATTTATATTCCCAATAACAGTGTATACAAGTTCCTTTTTCATTATGTCCTCATTAGTACTTGTTATCTTTCATTTTCTAATAATATCTATCCTAAC
Source organism: Rhinolophus hipposideros (assembly GCF_964194185.1). NCBI lineage: Eukaryota > Metazoa > Chordata > Mammalia > Chiroptera > Rhinolophidae > Rhinolophus > Rhinolophus hipposideros. The sequence continues at coordinate 26,637,976 of NC_138057.1, forward strand.
TGGTGTGGTGTGATATTTTATTGCAGTTTTGATTTGCACTTCCCTGATGATTAATAATGTTGAACACCTTTTCATATATTTGTTGGATATTTTTATATCTTCTTTGGAGAAATATCTATTCAGATCCTTTGCCCGTTTTCTAATTAAATTGTTTGGTTGGTTGTTCTTGTTACTGAATTGTATGTGTTCTGTATATATTTTGTATATATACGCCCAAAGCTATCTACAGATTCATTGTGATACCCTTTCAAAATTCCAATTATATTTTTCCCAGAAATAGAGAAAAATACTAAAATTCTTATTGAACCACAAGATGCTGAATAGAGAAAGCAATCATTAGCCATAAAAACAAAACTGTTATGTGTTAGATATCACATTTTCTAATTTCAAATTATACTGCAAAGCTATACTACTCAAGAGAGTATGACACTGACATAAAAGAGTAACATATAGACCAGTGAAACAGATTAAAGGGCCCAGATTTAAACCCATATATTTGTAATCGTTGCTCAGGAGAATTCATTGAGAATGAAGTGTGCTGTGTGTGTGTGTGTATGTGTGTGTGTGTGTGTGTGTGTATTTGACGTGTTTGTGGTGGATTTGCTTGTGACTTATAAGAAGCACCATTCATGTCCACAATGAAAAAAATCTATTATAGACATCTTAGTAATTAGGAAGGTATTTTATGAATGTTTATTGACAATGTATTGAAGCAGCTGGCTTGTTGTTTTTCACATGACTTGTGCTCAGAAAATGGTCCTCTGGTTGAGATGAGAGTGATTCCAATTGTTATGAATTTGGCCATTTACTTAAGAACCCTCCCATTTTGCGGGGATCATAATCTGGAAGGCCCTTTTTCTGGTAACTTAGAAGTTACACAGATGATTCATGCATTACTTAATTAAAATTAATTATTGAGTGTCTAATTTTGTATTGAGCATTCAGCTGGGTTTTGGAGGTAGCAATAGTTAAGGAAAATGGCTTCCCTGCCCTTATAAAATGTATAGTCTAGCGATAAATGAGGTATTATGGTAATTACAAGCATAATGAATTTATAAAAGGGAAATATCCAAAACTCATGATAGAAAGGATTTTAGGAAGTTAATACACATTGAGAATAATCTGTGTATGAAAAACACAAATCCCTCTTATCAAGGTAAAGAGCTCAGAAATAGTACATTTTTTTTCCCTTTATTAGACACAGGTCCTTATTTTTGTTTTCGTTTTTGGTTTTTGTTTTTGTTTTATTTTAACTTTGCATCTTTAGTTTTGCACTTTAGAAATATTTGTCTTTATTTCATATAGGTATAAGTTTATCCATAATTCAAGAAATATGTATTGCACATATACTATTGACAGGCACTGTAATAAGTACTGAAAAAAATTCAATAATGCTTTGTTTTTGCCTTGATAGTGCCTTAAAGTCTAGTGCAGGCATATGAAATGGGTCAGGTACATAATGTAAGAGGAATCAAGAAAACTATGTGTAAACTAATATACAAAAGACTATTAATTTTTAGCCATACAAAGAGAGATGGAGGGAGAATGTATTCTAGGTGAAGAAAATATTCAATAGTCCAGAAACAAGACAGAACATATCATATTTAAGGAACTTCGAATGATTCATTATGTCTGAGCTTTTGGTGTAAGAAGTAAATAATGTAGAGAAGTAAACATTTAGGGACAGTGAAACAATTCTAGATATTTATAGTTTTCTCAGCCTACATCTATTCTTTCTTCTTTTATTAACACGATCTTCATTTTCTTTGAGTGATTAGCCCTTCAGAAATCTCAGTTCATATGGTGCTATTGGAATTTGTCCCACAACTCCAAAAGCGAGCATGTGACCTAAACCTGGCCAATGAAGCCCTATGAAACTCGATACTGGGTTGTTGTTTTTGTGTGTATTGTAGTGTGTGTGTGAGTGTTTTCATTATCTGAGATTATTTGCACTGGGTGTTTCTGGAAGTATTGAATGAAGCCTGAGACTACTAAGGTACATATATTGTCACTAAAGGAAAACTCACCTGAAAATACAGCAAGCATAAATGCATGGCCAAAAGATGGAAGAAAGAAGACTATCATGATGACACTGTTTGAGCGTCTATGTTAGTCATGTCTAACATCATTCCTTACTTGAACTTTAAAGTTACTTGAACCAAAATTTCTATAGTTCACTTTGTTTATATATGTATTTATATTATTTTAATTAAGCCATTATTTGAATTTGTTTTATAATTTTCATCTAAGAATCCTGAGAAATAAGCATCTAAACTGATATTACTTATACAATTTTTCACCTTTGATTTAATGGGAATATAGATGTGGGATTTCTATGAATAAATATATTATTTTCTTTGTGTTCAAAATAAGGAAACAAATTTAGGTGGGATTTCTGTGATTGCACACCACTTAGAAATATAACTATTAACTTAATTTTTGTTACCTGTTGTTCATTGCTAGAATTCCATCCGACTGTTTGTAATTTTTGGCTGCTCTCAGAGGACTAATATAATAAATGATGGTACAAAGACCAATAGCTACAGAGTGAGGCAATTTCCCCCCACTCCCTATCTTTATATTCTATATGAGGGTGATAGCTATATATGCAAGGATAGGGCTAATATACATTTTTAAAGTTCTATAAAGAGTTCTGTATTAAAATAGGAGTTGACTGGAACTGTAATTATAATTGATATCATTAGTGTTTTCACTTTCCTGATATATCAGGACATTGGGCAGCCCTGTGTTCCCTTAATTGTGCTTTAGCAGGGAAATAGCAGGAAACTGAAAATTAAGAAATTAGAAACTATTGAAAGGTTTTAACGGGCATGTTGAGGGGTTGGATCTTAATCTGAATACAGATTTGAGATAATCATAGACTGTGATAGGTGAGACCAATGAAGGTGAACAAAGTGTTTGGTGGAAGTGAAAAAATCTATAAAAGGAAATTGAATGATAGATGTAAGTCTGTGAATTAAATGATATTCATATAAACTCCTATTACAATTTGGGGCCCTACAATTCACATTCATGGTCTTTGAGAAGAAGAAGGCTAAAACAGATTTACTCCGACTAGTGACAGAAGCTCAATTCTATGTGAATCATATATAAGATGTAAACTACTCTGTATGAAGTCTTTAAAACATCTCAAGTTACTGGAAGAGAAATCCTGAACTGAAAAGTTGAGGCTAACTGAAACATCATTTTAAATCACCTATCTCCCCTTTATTTTCACTCTGTCGTCAGAATTTAAATACAGCAAACATGTACCAGATGAATAGTATGATTCCCTAAATCTCTATGGGAGGAATTATAAGATGTTGTAGCATTAAGACAGACAAAAACAATGACAAAATAACTGTTAACTAATTTCTGACATCAGTGAAAAACATCTCTGTAGTTCATTGTAGAACAATAAGATCTGTTTAAAAAAGAAAACGTTGTGTTATGGAAACACCAAATCCCCTACTTTTCCTCTTTTGTAAAATTTCTTTAGAAGAAGGATTCGGCTACAAGATATTTGAAATCCCTGAAGTTGTAAGCAATTTTATTTTTTTCTGGAATAAAGCTCCATAGTTTTCATAGATTCTCAAAGGAGTCTATGACCCCAAAATCATTGAAAAGAAGTTCTGTAGAAATGATTTTTCAGGTGTGAATGTTTTATGATTGTATCCAAGTCTGTTATGTGCCTTGGGATAATGTGAGATTGAATTGGGATATGGAAAACAAAACAGCTTGGCTTTGACTGTTTGCTTTACTTCATTGAAGACACTCTTTAGAGGACAAAAGGGATTTGCCTCTCCCTTGCTAAATTGCACTTTACTTGGTGGTCTTTGTGGTATAAATGTTTTTTTTTGGGGGGGGGGGTTTCCTGCTTTTTTTTTTTTTTTTTGAGGTCAGATGAGTTTTGACATGAAGCTCAAGAGATACAGAAATGAACACTGAGAGAATGCCACTTCTTAAGTGTTCTATTTTCACCCTGCATGACCAAGCTGAATCCCTACATGGCTATGACTGCTATACGTCTTTGATGTTGCCAGAGGCCCCTGGATATCACTCTTACCGCTAAAGCTGCTTATTTGATTTATTACTGCTCTTTTCCCTTCTTTTATGTTTTTATTCTTTATAAAATGTCAGATTTCTCTCTCTCTCTCTCTCTCTTTCTCTCTCTCTCTCTCGCTCTCTCTCTCTCTCTCTGTCTCTCACTCTCTGTCTCTCTCTCTCTGTCTATCTCTGTCACTTTCTCTCTCTCTCTAATATTCTATTGACTTCTGGCAAGATGATAAACTATGTATTATCCTCTGGATCGCTTCAATATTCTCTTTCAAATTATGAACATATTTTTAATTAAACTGAAAAAAAATAAAAATAGTATTAAAAACTAGAAAATGCTAACAGCCACTACTAATTCACCCCCTTAATAGTTGGATATGAAGGAATTGTGCTTAGGAAAGTAGATAGAAGAGGAATCTTAATACAGATATGTCAAGAGCAGGATAGAATATCGGCCTTTGGAATAGAGAAAACATCAGTTTCTACATTCATTATAAGAATCAAAACTTCAGTTTACTCCCAGCTTGGATTTGATCAGGTTACAGCAGAGCAGAGCTATTGAGGGCTCCTCATCTAGCCTAGAAAATATTTGGATACTGCCCTACCTAAATCCTGGGATAAAGCTAAAGATCCCTGCCATGATTGTTTCTAAACTCGATTCCATCCTCGTTTCTATACTTTATCCATTACTTTATATCTAGTATGAAAAAAATAACAAAATACATTTATGTTATTTTCTTTTTGTCTTTTAACACTGTCTTAGTTTCATAGATTCAGAGAGGAATTTTTTTTTTAATATCTGGAAGAAGCCCCATTAATTTCCAATATTAGAACTAGTGATTCTGTCAGGATAATTTACAAAGAAATAGTACCAGTCATAGAAATGTATTGAACTTCAAAAAAAAAAAAAAAAAAAAAAAACAAAGAAAGAAAGAAAAATCTAAAGCAGGGTTTGGCAAACTTTTTCTTAAAGGCTGGAAGGCTGGATAGTGAATATTTTACATTGTTCTTCACAAGGTTTTTGTTGCAATTACTCAACTCTGTCTTTGTGACATAGGGAAAACTATAGCTAATATGTAAACAAATGGATATGGCTGTGTTCTAATAAAACTTAATTTACAAAAACAGGTTATAGACCAGATTTGTCTTGTAGGCCATAGTTTAATGGATCAATATTAATGTCTAACATATAGTGACAGAAGAATTTTAGAAAATTTCTCATTGATTCTCATGATTCAAGGGAAAATTGTTTATATTAAAATAAAGCAGATGATATTGAAAGAGGAAAACATAAATTCTTACATAATAAAAATTACAGCACAGTTGGTGAACAATCTTTCATATATTATAGAATATTGAATTGATATAATGTTGAATGGCTATAATGACAATACAAAATGCTGGTAAGAATGAATAGAAATTAGATCACTCAGACTTTTCAGATGGGGATATGAAATGGTACCACCATTCTGGAAATGTCTTGATAGAGTATATATAAAACTATCATACAACACAGCAATAGGACATTTGAATACTTATACCAAAGAATGCTGAAATCTCCATGCCAAAACTTTTTCACAAATGTTTACTGCAGTTTTATTTGTAATAGCCAAAAACTGGAAACAACTCAGATGTCTTTTAACTTTAAATAGGTTTATAAACTATGGTATGTTCATACTATGGAATGTTATTTCAAATATAAAGTTAAAACAATGACTATTAATTCACACAGCAATCTGGAATAGTGCAGAAAACTTTGCTGAGGGAAAAAGGGCGATCTCAAAGAAGTTTTCAAAAGATTACATTCTGAGTGATTCCATTTATGTAACATACTTAAAATTACAAAATTATAGAAGCAGACAACAGATTAGTGTTTGTAAGGGGTTAAGAAGGAGGTGGGGGAAAGTAGCTATAAAAGGACAATATGAGGAAACTTTATAGTGAAAGTATCGTTCTATATTTTGACTGTATCAATATCAGAATCTAGTGTTGATATTGTACTATATTTTGCAAGATACAACTATTGGGTGAAACTCGGTAAAGGAACACAAAACTTTTCTGTATCATTTCTCTCAACTATATGTGATTCTGTAATTCTCTCAAAATAAAATATTTAATTAAAAAAATGAAGGCAAAATAGACACATCCTTGGGTTATGAGAGAGAGAGAGAGAGAGAGAGAGAGAGAGAGAGAGAGAGAGAGAGAGAGAGAGAGAGAGAGTTTCAGCAGAACTGCTTTACCAAAAATATTAAGATGATTTCTTAAGGCTGAAATCAAGTGATTCCAGAAAGTAATTCTAACCCACATGAAAAAATAACAGCACTGGTAAAGGTAATTAGAAGGTGATTTAAAAAGACATTATAATTGCATATTTCTTCTCCTTTTTTCTCAACTGATTAAAAAGCAATTGTATAAAACAACGTGAATATAATTATATAACAGCACAAAGGAGGTGGATGGGAACAAAGCTGTACTAGAGTAAGGAAATGACACCAGGTAGTTAACTAAAATCCACAGGAACATATGAAGAGAACCAGAAATGGTAAATAAGAAGGTTGGCATAATTAAATCTGCAAATATATATTTTCTAATTTTCTCCCTCAGCTTCTTTAAAAGGCATAACATTACACCAAGTAATAATTATAGCAGTATATTGTTGATTTTGTAACATATATAGATCTAATATGTGCAACAAAAATAGCACAAAAAGGGAAAAGGGGAATAGAGCAATAAAGGAGTAACATTTATATAGCACAGTGGAATTAGTTTAGTATAAATTTGATAAGTTAAGATAAACATTGTATGCTCTACAGCAATCACTAAAAAATTAACACAACAATATTGGGAGAAATCATGAAATGAATTAAAATGTTATACTGGGGAATATTGTCTCAATGCAAAATAAAGCAATAAGGAAGGAACACTGAGGAACAAAACAGACATGAGACAAGGAAACAAAAAGTCAAATAGAAGAGATAAATTTAATGATATTAATAACAGCATGAAATGTGACTAGATTACACAATAAAATCAAAGCAGAAATTGACATATTGGGTAGAAAAGCAAGATCCAACAGTACGTTGTTTACCAGCGACATACTTTAGATTCAAAAACAAGAGCAGGTTAAAAGCAAAAGGATGAGAAAAAAATATTCGTTCACAAACAGAAACCATATCAATGTTGGAGCAGTTATGCTAATATCATACTAAATGGCTATTAAAACAAAACAAAACAAAATGTTTTACTAGAGATAATGAGTGACATTTCATGATGGTTAAGGGCCAGTCTATTAGATATGATTAATAGTAATAAACACACATACACCTAAAAGCAGAGTCCCCCAAAATTACATGAAGCAAAACTGTCAGAATGAAAGAAGAAAACTTCAGTTCAATGGTAACAGAAGTCTTTAATACCCCTCCTTCAATGGTGCACATAACTAAACAGAAAACAAGCAATTTATACAAGACTTACCAACCGTAACTGACATGTATAGAACACTTCACTTAAAAGCAAGACAACACACACTCTTCTGTGATAAATTCACAGAAAAGTTGAAATTCAGCAACCCATTCTAAATAACCAATGGATCAAAATAATAATACTAATAATACTAATACTACTACTACTAATTATTATTATTTTAGAAATTATTATTATTTATTTTTATTATTTTATTTTTTATTTTTATTATTTTATTATTATTATTATTTTACAAATTATTTTAGAAAATAATTTAAGGTGATTGTAAACAAACATGAGACATACCAAAACTATGAGATGTAGACAGAGAAGTGCTCAGAGGGAAATTTATATCATTAAACCTCTATATTTGAAACGAAGAGCAATTTCAAGTCAATAACCTTACATTTTACCTTATAAAACTAGAGAAAGAAAGTGAACTAAAACCAATGCAAAGAGAAAGAAGAAAATATTTTTAAAAATAGGGCAGAAATAAATAAAATAGAGATTAGAGCAATAGAAAATGAATAAATAAACAACAGAACAAGGACATCAATATTTATCAGGAAGGAATAAAACTCTCTATTTTCAGATAACACCATTTTATATAGAAAATCCTAGGGAATCCAATAAAAACTATTTTAACTGATAAACAACTTCAGAAAGCTTTCAAAGCCCAAGATGAGTATGCAAAAATCAATTGTATTTCTATACACTACCAATGAATAATCCAAAAATTAAATTGGGAATTTAATTCCTTTTATAATACCATGAAAAATAATATGTTTAGAAATAAGCAGAAAATTTGTACACTAAAAATAAAATATTGCTGAAGATATTAATAAAGACCTAAATATATGAAGAGACCTTAAATGTTCGTTGTTCAGAAGAGAATATTGTTCAGATGACAAGTTCCCAAAATTCAACTATAAATTCAAGGCAATCCCCATCAAAATCCACCTGGCTTATTTTCGAGGAATTGACAATATGATCTTAAGTTTCATATTTTTTAAAGTACAATGAATAGCTGAAACAATCTTGAATACAAAGAACAAATCTGGAGAACTCACATTTCTTGATTTTAAAACATACTACAAAAATACAGTAATAAAAAAGCACAAATGGTGAAAAAAAGATATATTGGACTTAATCATAATAGACATTTGTACTTCAAAGAACAGAATAAAGGAAATTAAAAACAGTCTAGGGAATGCTATAAAAACATTTGCAAGTAATAATAAATGACAAGGAACTTGTAGCCAAAGTAAATGAACAACTTTCATAACTCATCAATAACAATGTGAAAAACCCAACTAAAAAATGGACACATGATTGAAACAGACATTTCCCCAAAGAAGATATACAAATGGCAAATAAGTACATATAAAAATAACTCAATATCATTATTGAAAGAGTAATATAAACCAACACCACAATGAGATGGTACTTAGCCCCCAACTAGGATAGATATCATAAAAAAAAAAAAATGCAATACAAGTATTGGCAAGCACATGGAGAAATTGCAACCTTCATTGTTGGTGGGGATATGAAATGGTGCAGCAACTTTTCAAAACCATTCGGAGTTACAATATGACCTAGAAATTCCACCCCTAGCATATATCCAAGATTAATGAAAATATACATCCCTGCAGAAACTTGTTCACAAATCTTCATAGCAGCATTATTCATAATGATCAAAAATTTTAAACAATCCAAAGTTCATCAACTGGTGAATGAATAAATACAATAAGGTATATTCATACAATGGAATGCTACTCAACAATAAAAATAAATGAAGTAGTGACATATGCTATAACATGGATACAAATTGAAAACATTATTCTAAGTGAAAGAAACAAGTCACAAAAGGACACATATTGTATGAATCCATTCCTATGAAACATCGAGAGGAAACAAATCTATATAGACAGAAGATAGATGAGTGGTTATCTGTGTTTGTGTGATGGAGAGGAGAGGATTTGGGGCCCAGTGGGGAGTGACTGCTAATAGGTAATAGAGTTTTATTTTGGAGTAATGTAAATGTTCTAAATTGATTGTAATTGATTGTAATGATGGTTGCCCATTTGTGATTATCCTAAAAATGTAATTGTGCATTTCAAGAGTGAGTTTTATGCTATATGAATTATATCTTATTAAACCTCTTTTAAAAAACCATGATAACACTTCAAACTCATTAGAATGACTAAAATTTTAAGTCTCACAAGACCAACTGTTAGTGAGGATGTGAAGAAGTTGTAGCTCTCACATATATTTTTGGGATTGCAAAATGCTACAGTAACTTTGTGCATTCTTTAGTAGGTTCATATAGAATTACATACTCAATTACCATAGAAATGGGTCATCCCAGTCCCTGTGAATTCAACCAATAGAAACAAAAATTATATATTCATACAGGAGTGTTATACCAATATTTATAGCAAATTTATTTATTATACACAGATTTAGAAAAAATGCAAATGTCTATTAAAAAATGAATGGATAACATAATGTATATTTTATAAATTACCACAACAAATTATTGTGTTATAACAAAATACCACAAGCTTAGTAATTTACATGGTGTAAATTTATCATCTTACAGTTCTGAAGTCGGCAATCCAAAGTGGGCCACACTGTTTGGAAAAATCAAGATGTCGCAGGGCCTGCTTCCTTTACAGAGGCTCTAGGGTTGAATCAGTTACATACCTTTCCCAGCCTGTAGAGCTGCCTATATTTTTTGGCTTATGGCCCCTTCTTCCATTTTACAAGCCAGCCATTTTGCCATGTTGCATCTCTCTGACTATTTTTCCATAGCCATATGCTTCTGTATTGTTTGGGGCTTTTGCAATGAATATATCTTTTTTTAAAATATATAAAATATATTTCTAATTTGAAAAATAAAAAAAGAAACGGATTTACTATTTAACCCACAAAGTCCATTTCTAAGAAAATATTTTCTTGTGCTTGGGATCAGAGATGCATGAGACTTTATGCAGAAGAATACTTATTTTATAATGCTGCATAGAGAAATTAGAAACAGCCAACTATCAAAATGCAAGAGTAGGATTAGATGGTTTTCATGTAACCATACTATGGTTTACTACTGGTTGTTGAGATATTTGTATGCTAAGAGTAGTTCATGAAACAGAAAAAAATACATATAAATAAACGTTTATTAAATTAAAAATAACTGCATATTTATCATGATCCCATTTTAAACGCACGTACATTTCTAAAACCAGAAAAAGAAAAATGTATCAGTAGTATTTCTGCAATTATTTACATCTTTCTGTATTTTGCATATCTGATATAAATAGGCATTACTTTCATGCAATGAAACAAAAAAAAATGTGCCTGAAACATAGTAGATGCTATATAAAATAAAATTAATCAAAATGTTCAAAATAGTGTAATATGACTGGATATGTTTAGGTGTTTCTATTATAATATGATGGGAAATAGAGAAAAGACTTACAATAATGAAGAGTTGGGCTGCTTCATATCTGTTTATTAAATTACACTATGTCAAATTGCTGGTTTTGTAGGTAAAAAATAGTCAAAAATTACAAATTTCATGTTTCAGCCTAACATACTGAAAAGGTAGGTTAATAGATAAATTATGGAGATAAATATTCATATAGGGCATTTATGGGGAGAATATATACATTTCTGCCCAAAGCAGTCATAGTTAATTTTTCAGGTTCAAGGAATTAAAAGAACTTTACTAGGATATATTTTCCATGTTGATCAAATTTCTATTTTCAATTTTAAGCTCAGACTCAGAATTTGTTTTTCAATAATAGCAGCAGTATATGAGATGATAACATCTAAAGTGCAGCTCACAAAAGCCTATTTAACCCACAATGTAGCTGAAATATAATAGTAATTTATCCACATAAAATCATGTTCATAATAATGTTACTGTGGGGAGCTTTGAATGCAGAGTTTATTTCTAATGGAAACATTAGAAAACATGGCTCCCATGTGTCTAGAACCCATGTTCCATTTGTTGTTCATTTTAGTATGTATGGATAAAAGTGCTTTAAAAGTCTTGTGTCACCACACGGCTATGTTCTGCTATAAGCAATTCATGAGTTGGGCCTGGGTATGTCATTACTGCTTTCAGCCTGTTGCCCTAAGATGAGGAGTAGGCCAGGTATCTGACAACTTGCCTGCATTTGATTTCAGTCCCAGGTTTGCTTAGTGCCTTCAGTCAGGTCACTAAAATGTTGTGTGACCAAAATTCTACTTCTGAGGAACATATATTTCCTGACAATTTATTTCTGGTTAGTCAATACATAAAATTAATGAAACATTATTTACATGGTATAAGTTTTTCTGTGGTTTTATAATTAAGCCTCGCATTAGCAATTGATCTAACTATCTGGATCCAAAGTGCAATTGAATATTACAAATAAAAACAGCAAAGAATGTTCCCTAAATGTGTTCTTTTTTTGTTGTTAACTTTTATGTGTGCTTGTTTATTTTGTCTGAATACTTAGAAGAGGGTATCTTGGAAAAAAAAAGAGTAGCATAATCATGAGGAAATACATACAAAGGCTAACAATTAAGTTTGTGAACTCATCCTAGAAAAAGAGCTACATACCTTATTGCTGAATATCACTGTGGTCACCTTTGTAGTTCTCCCCTTGGGAAACAATGTACAAATACTCCTACCTCTTTCAGCCTTCACAGCAATTTTGGAACTCTTTATCTGGAATGGCCATCAGAGCTGTCATATTGCCTTTGATCTCCTAACTGTCATCAAAATGTCTTCCTTTCATTATTTCCTTGATCTTTGGCTAAAGAAAGAAGTCATTGGGGGCCAGATCAGGTGAGTAGAGAAGGTATTCCAATACAGTGATTTGTTTACTGGCTAAAAACTCCCTCAAAGACAGTGCCCTATGAGCTTGTGAGTTGTTGTGATGCAAGAGCCATGAATTGTTGGCCAAAAGTTCAGGTCCTTTTCATCTAACTTTTTCACACAGCCTTTTCAGCATTTACAAATAGTAAACTTGGTTAACTGTTTATCCACTTGGTACAAATTCATAGTAAATAATCGCTCTGATATACAGAAATGTCAGCAATAGTGTTGCAACAAGTTCACAAACTTAATTGTCACCTCATACACACAAACATATATATACCACACAGTGAATAAGGTAATGTGACATATGATTGTGATTGTCAGGTAATGCACAATTTAGTAGATTGTTAAATAAATATTGGGAAAGGAATTTTTTAACTTAAAGCATTATATTTACTACATATTATGTTATATATATGATGTGTTATATTATTTAATGGATATATTTTGCTATGTTATATATTATTTATTGTATATATTTGCTTTATTTTGATAGTAAATCAAAATAAAAGAAGGAACAATAATAATGACATGAGAACTATTATTATTTTATCTTTTGCTAAATGCTGTCTGAATGCTGTCCATGCATTCGGTTTCAATGGTCTTTGGGTAGTTAAAATGATAATTCTAATAATGAAATCACAGAAAGCAATGTTTATTGAGCATTATGATGTGTCATGCATTGCACCAAATGTTTTAAATAAATGATGTCCACTGATTTTCACAATAGCTGTGCAAAGCAATTTTAGGAACTTGTAAAGATCACATCGCTAAGAAAGAGGTGCTAAAATTTGATTAGATACATGCATAATTCTTACTCCAAAAGACATCTAAGGACTGTTGGGTGCCCGCTCTTATGTGTGCTGAATTCTGTGTAAGCCTGACCGCACTCCAGAAGCCATTAAGGTCTTTCCTTATCCTGTCTCTGGGCCTTATGGTCCTAGGGTGCACTTTCTTCTTAACTGTGTAAAATTAGGCTACAAGCAACTTATGTCGGCAATTGTTCAGTTTTAGATTTTGTTGAAATGCACAAACACTCCTTAAAACATGCTTAGGTATGGCAAGGAGAAGATTTTAACTACATAATAAATGTAATGGAAAATTAACAGAAAATTCAAAATGGCTATGAGTCACTGCAATTTAAGGGCATAATAATAAATTAAAACTAGTTAACTATCATTTAAGAGATAGAAGACTTTATACAATGTTAAGGTTAGAATTTGGTGATAACAAAATTTTATTTAACCTACATAAGTGATGTGTGTGTGTGTGTGTGTATAAGTGTACACACACTTGTGCATGTACAAGTACTTTATTGTTTTTCAATGGCTTTGGACAAGACATGTACTGTCCAGTTCATAGAGTACTTCTACCTTTTCCATTTGACATGAACCAATATGCAGCTAGACTAATTCAAACCTCTGTTACCTTATCGATATTTTTAAGCCTTTGCCTTGTAACCACCCACATTTAATCAACAAATCGGTATGTGTATGGAACTGAGTATTTTCTGAATTTTTGTGGGAGACTCTAATTAATGACTACTTAATTACTTGGTTATGCATTCCCATCTCCCTCCATTTTCAAGTAACATATGAGACAGCTATTTGGGATATTGAATTTTTTCAGTCTCCAAGTTTTACGACCTGGTTTCAGTTATGTATAAATGGGAAATCCGAGACACATTAATAAGACAGAGCATATGAAAGGCCACCCCACATCTATCTGGACGAACACTTTCAAGGGGTTTGATAGCATGTGTCTTACTCAGGGGTATAGATGTGTGTGTGTGTGTGTGTGTGTGTGTAATAAAATGTGCATATATGAACTTTGACAAGTTTTTTTTGGAGCAAACATCTACCAATTAGATATAGATATATTTGGGCTGCTTCTGAGACTAAAATTTTCACATCTACTTCCCTATTTGATTTTGTGATGAATTAAAACAATGCATATATTAAAAGTCAAGATTAGAGAAAAACATAAAATCAGTTAATATTTAATTAGGATAGAGTGGTATTCTCTGGGAACCATCATTTGTGTTGTAACATGAAGCTTTGCATTAATCCTATTGCATCTTCCTAGATGGTAGAAGAAGGTAAAGGGGGTCAAATATATGGTAATGGAAGGACAACTTACTCTGGGTGTGAGCACACGATGCAATATATAGATGATATATTATAGAAATGTACACTTAAAATCTATATAGTTTAACTAACCAATGTCACCTCCATAAATTAATGAAATAAATTTTAAAAAATAAAAAACTAAAATTTTAACTAAATATACTTTTAAAAGATAAAATAAATCAAAATAATAAAATTTTGGTTTTTGAAGAAAGGCATTAGTACAAAAATTGCAAAATGTGAGGCACTAAGTGAAATAAGTCACATAGAAAAAGAAATATGATTTCACTTATATGTGGAATCTAAAAACATAAATAATAAATGAACAAATGAAACAGAAATAAACTCATAGATAAAGAGAACAAATTTTGATTGCCAAATGGGAGAAGGGTTGTAGTGGTGGGCCAAAAAAGTGTAGGGATTAAAAAGTACCAATTAAGAATTGTAAAAATAGTGATGGGGATATAAAGTACAGCATAGAGAATATAGTCAATAATATTGTAATAACTCCAAGTATATATGTATGGTGTCAGATGGGTACTACCCTTACTGAAGTGATCACTTTACAAGGTATATAAATGTCTAATCACTGTTATACACCTGAAACTAACATAATATTGTATGTCAACTATAATTGAAAAATACATTTCAAAAAATGGCAGGGGGGGGCTAATTCTGGAGAAAATATCCATAAAGGGACTTTTTAAAGGGAATGGGTGAGAGGAGGGGGTGCCCATACAGAACAGACAATTCTGTTGTGCCCACTAAGATGATGACAAATCATATAAGAGGAAAGGTTCTTAAATTTCACTACCCTTAGTTCCATGGCTATCAGAATTTAATATTTTGACTTAATACCCCATCCTGTATATTTGAACGCAGTGTAAATCTTTCAGTTACTTACCAGCTGTGTCTTTCATTTTTCATTTACTTATTGTTTATTTATTTGAAAATACTTATTTATTGCTTACTATATTCTAGGCACTAAGAAGAGAGGTATAAATAAACGGACCCAATGTGTGGTAGACCCTGTCAGTGCTTGGTACATGACGCTCGAACATTATTAGTAGGTACTCTGTGGGATTTACACCTGCCATTCTGCATTTGTGTTGAAAGTCACCTGTGCCAGAATTGCAGAGTCCAGCTACCCTCCCCAGTCAGGCTGGAAGTTGTGAGAAATCAACAGCCCTTGGGAGCAGTCCTTACCAAAGACTCTCTGGAGTTAGTATATAAATACCTGAGTTCCCATCTCCTGTTAGTGGGATAATATCAAGGCATTTATGTTGTCAAGTTTTTCAAAGTTTCCCCAGGGGATTAGGCTTCAGCTGGCCACTGTAGTAAGTGTCTAAAGCACACCCTTTATTAGCTCCTATCCTTTCCCTTTAATGCATCTCTTACCCTTTTCTTGCATAATCTGCATTTTCCAAATAAACTGCTCTCATTTGAATCCTGATTTCGGGTCAGCTCTTGGGAGGAAAATGTTATGACACAGTACTTGCTGTCATGTAATTTATACTATACTGCAGTGTATCTCAAAATAAGCTCAGATACCACTTGCATCAGAAAATAATCTGGATGCTTCGAAAAGCACAGAACCAAAATCTCTTCAGGAAGAGTTTAGTAATTTGGATGTTTAACTTTATTTCTGGTTGATTTCTATGCTCTCTCAAGTTTGAGAACCATTTATTTAATGGACAGCTTTTGCAAGTGTTTTGCCTTGACTTCAAAAAATATTGAGTCATAATGATTTAACAGATTGTTTGTCAAATGTTTTATATTTAAGATATTAAATTTTGTACAATTAAAGTTAAACAGTAAGGGAAATATTTATTTTTATTGTAGTATTTAAATCAACAAAATACATTTGAAAATCATTGGTATCTTTAAATTTCAAAAGCTTTGGATTATCAAACTATAAATGAAGATTAAGGCAGATTTGTGTATACTAAGAGCAGTGCACTATACATGCTATTGTCATATCCGTGCTTTCATGAGAATATTTTGTCTTGACTGAGTATTTTTAAATATTTATTAATTTGTTTATTCAGCCTTCAATCATTCAAAAAAGCTGTACTGAATAACATAAACAGATAAATTAAAATATAGCAGTAAAGAAGTGAAATAGCAAGACGCAGCTTGTACTGTCAAACAGAATATTTCTATAAGATCTAGGACATTGCTACTAATGTATGGACTTGAAAGAAACTCAGAAACTAAGTATTCACCCTAAATACCACATGGAAAGAAAAGCTATAATTAGTGATAGATATTTATGGTTTCCTATTAAAAAACAAAGCACTTCACAACTTTCTGTACACCTGTGTCATTTCCCAGGAACTGTAGTGAGTGAGAGGGATATATTTACTCCTGTTGAGAAAAAAATGGCATGGTGTGTAGGAAGATGTGAATATTTCCAACTTGTATGTACTTGCAAAATTCTCCATGTGGAACTTTCTATTGTAGCATTTATTTTGTCTTACACATAGCAACAGTAACTTGGGAAATGCTATTGTTTCTAGTGATTTCAAAATATGCACTTATAATCAATAAGATTAGAAAGCTTATTTATCTCTTAGGCAGGTAGGTCCTAGTCTGTGTCTGACTTTCCAAGAGGTCAGACCTGAATATATGTTAGACAAATTGTCTGTCAAAATGCAGAAACCACATTTGCATCCTAGGTTTAGACCTACCAGTGAACTCACTGTTTTTCTTATATTTTGTATTACTGAAATTTTGGAATTGCAGTTCTGGGAAATATTAAGATTTTTTTTTAGTATTTAGTAGTATTGTCTGAAAACAACAAAAAAGGAGTAAAAATAATGTTTTGTACAATTGGCGATACATGTTAACAGTCCATTTTTATAGGTTCAAATGCTTAATTGAAATATTGTCAACCATCCATTTCTGCATAACCTGAATTTTTTCCCTTCTAAATTATATCCTCCTGTAAGTTTTCCATTATCAAGTTACCTCCCTGCCCCACATCAGACCCCAGATTATTTTTGTATTCTAAAACTTGCTTCTGCCACTTCAATGAGTATTTTTCTCTACCTGTTCTTCTCTCACATTTTATTTTGTGAATGTGTATGTGTGTGTATGTGTTTGTGTTTGTGAATTACCTTTGAGTTATGTCACCCTTTTTTTCTGAAATTAATATGCACGTTTTCAGAATTGTTTCCTGTCTTATGATAATTTTATATAAACGACATTTATCAAAATTTAAAATGATGGTATGTTCTACTGTGTATCATGGAAAATGGCATAGACAATGTCAAAATAACCTGCCACTGAAGTTGAAGACAAGGAAAAGATGTTGGCAATCTTAACATTTTTTTTTTTGTATCACCAGATTTTCATCTCGATATATTGTAGGCAAATGTGGAAAATGATTTTATTTTTTAAATTTATCCTGCACCTCTGTGATATGCAACATACATTATACACGCTATATAAAATATGCTATTGAAGAAAGAATTATCTGCACTTTTAGAGTTTTACAGAAATTAGCATTATATAGATATCAGAAGCTCATAGGTAAATTCTGAAAGGAAAGAAATCCATATTATGATAAAAGAAAAGAAAACTTATTGAATTATATGAAGAAAAGAAAAAAAATAAACTTTGTAAGGGCAAGGAGAGAGAGAAAGATTTTTAAAGTATTTAAAATTAACTATCCCATATAAACAAGCAAACCAAGAAAAAAAATTTAAAAAAAGACATTCAGATGTATTCTAAAAGTGACCTCTGTGGATGATAGTGTTCTCAAAACTGAAGTATATACAGAGGGTGCCAAAGAAATGTATACACATTTTAATACAGGGAAAAAAACTGTTTTAAAATAGAAATAATATATACCTATAACAAAAGATAAATACAAGTCATGTGTATACTTTTTTTTGGCACACCCCTCCCCATAGGTATAATGGGAGAAGGAACTGGATAAAATAAAGAGTCAGTAATTTTTGTTGTTTTCTTTTTCTCTTTTATCTTCTGCCTATGTGATTGAGATAGAGCCTTGCTAGTAAGAGTCTTTACATAATGCTACTTTAAGTTTTTAAATTATTTTTCTTATCTTCAGACTAATCAAAATGTTTATGGACTGATGAAGTTATTTCATGTTAGTAAAGGAGGAAAGAAGGGAAGGAAGCTGCCCACATTTTGGTAAATATTAATAAGAGAATTGGTTGGGTGGCACAGGTTAGAATGATGCTGGCAGTGGCATATCAAAAACAGGAGAAACATGGATTTCGGGGAAGAGTACTAGGCTCACATGGTCCACGTGCTTCTCTCCATGAGGCCATTCTCTCTCCAGTGGTAACTCAGAGGTCTTGGGTTTTATTGTATGGAAGAAGAACAACTTCTGGTAATCTTGGTGGATCAAATACATATTACTTCTGCTTGCTCCAAAAAACACACTAAAATATCAGAAAAATGGTAAAACTTTATATGTCCACCCACAAGATCAAAAGATGGAAAAGGAGACATAGTAATAAATTGTGAAAAATGGAAGACAGATGAACACATGATTACTGAAGAGCACGAGAACAGAGGGCATTCTAATGCAGCAGTGGCTAGAGCTCAGGAAAAGTCATTTTTAACTCACAGAACCACAACATTGGAGGTACTTCTGAGAATAGCATGCTGGCCAGGTTGATGAAAAAAGGAGAATTGTTTGGAGATCTACATAAGGAAAAATCACCTGCATTAAACTGAAGGCTAATAGTCTGAAAAGGGTGAGGCAGACATGGCTCTGGGCACATGGGTACCAGGCATAGATGAGGATGGAGATACCAAGTGGAGAGCCAGGGATCAGTGAAATTCCATATAGAGATGAATAAAAGCGCTTCTTCCACACAGCGCTGAGAACACTGGCTGTTGGGCTTATAGTCTACAGGAAGGATATGAAATAATTCTTCTCCAGGGAAACTGAGAAATAAAAAAATCTTTCACAGTTGTAGTTCCCCCAAGAAACAGTTTGACCTGATCACTACACAAAGAAGCCCAGCAGTCAACATATATAAAAATGAGAAAAGATAGTGTGTTCGTGAATCAAGATGATGGCGCTAAAATAATAGAGAAAAAACATTCTTGAAAATTAAAATATGTTAAGAAAAATTAGAATTCCAAAATGTTGAAAGATAAAGTTAACGAAATCTCTCAGAACAGAAATGGAAGACACCTGAAAAAAAAATGACATTACATGACTCATATGGTTATCCAATATCCAAACAATAGGAAGTGGTAACAGTGACAAATAGAAAGGGAAAAAAAAAAAGGCAAAAAGAAAAAAGAAAAAGCAGAAAAGAAATATATCAGTGTCAATAGAAGCTACCATTCTGTTTCACATCTAATTATTCATCACATGTAATGGTAGAATGTTGCTATTATGTGTATGTGTGGTGGAGGGGTTAATACATGGACTTTAAAGCCTGATTTCAGGCATTTTTTATGCTGGTGCCACAACCCTCACCGTGACGTAGGGTTTAAATTTAAATTTCTTAAATTTATCTTTGTCCCAGGAAATAAGGATCAACTATCTTACAGTGTTGTTTTAAAGGCTAAATAAGTAAATAAGTATAGAACTCAAAGAGCAGTCTCTGACCTCTTACAAGTTTTTAGTAAGTGTTACCTACCATTGTTATTTACAGGCATCCAAAACTTCAAAAAATTTACTTGTTTTTAATTTATTTTCAGTGACTTACTACTATAATATGTGGTCCATTAAAATTAAATGCATACATCAAGAATAACGAACAAATGAAAATCAGGAAACAGAGATCCAATTCAGGAAGGATTTGACGGGAATCCCTATGATGAGGCTGAGTGGAGGTCCCAAGGTGACAAAATAAAAGTTATTCTGTAGGATTAAAAAACAGCCTTCAGTACAGGGAAGAAAAAGAGAGAGCTTCGAGAAGTATGTATCTAAGAAAAAATATTAAACCAATGAAATATGTGATGTGTGAATATAATGAAATGACAGTTACACTTCTAGAGGAAAGGTGTGGGATGAGTTGGTAGCAAGTAATATTAATCACATATGAGCAAACAGATAAATAGAATAATTATTAAGTGTGGTTAACACAAAAAGTTGTATGAAAAGAAAATAGACTAGAAATGTAAAACATCAGTTTAATAATGAGTACAGGATATGTAGTCATAGCACGTGGACATTAAATATCGATCTAGTAAAAATATTTGAGTAATTTTATTTCATCACTTTGTGTATGTGTGTGCATTTGGAAATAGCGTGGTGGGCAACAGAAAAGAAAATTCCTATTGTTTCACAGTAAAATTTCAGTGGATAACATCTTAAACTGCAATGTTAATATATGGAGATAAATATCTTATTGATAAATGTGGTTTTAAATTCCAGAAGAAATAAAGAAACTGACACTGTTGTTATTACTAAGTATTGGAAATTCAGGGTGAGAAGGTATGCAGCAGGAATACTGCAACATTTGGTTATCATCTTTGTTCAGTTATTTGATATGTTAAACAGTGCACTGGTAAAACTTTTAATATAAAACTACAGGACCATTCCTACCCATATTGATAATTTGTGTTAATTAGCAAAGGACATTTCCTCAGGACAGGCGCAAGTGTTACATAGTTGGGTACATGCTGTGTGGGCTAGGTTTCAGCCCTATCTGCACTGTCAGTCGGAGACAATCGATCAATGAAAAACTTGCACAACCATACATGACAAGCTCAGACCAAAACAGTGGAATAATATACAGCTTTAAAACAGACTAAATTGGGGCAATAATGATGAAAAATGTTAACTATACTCGATACAGGAGATAATGAATTATAAAATATTACTTGAATAATCATCTCATTTTGGTTAAAGTCAATTTTTAATAACTTTATTTTAAATTGCATTATTATATAATTAGTCTCTCTCAAAAGGTAAACCTCCCAAGTTCACATTTTTTTACTTATCTCTAAGTAATAAAATTGTGAATAATTTTAAATCACTTTATTTTTTCATTTTATATAATGAAAATACATGGTTTGCATATCTTTTTGGTAGCAATATCTACCTTAAATAATGAAACTGAAAATGTAAACACCTCAATACTGAAAATAAATGATCTTTATGTATTGTCCTTTGCTAGGGAGCCATGAAATAAAATGGGATATATTTTGGAAAGGGAAAATTGGGAAAGACTAAAGAAAAACAATCTGTTATTTCTGGGAAAACATTATTCATAAAAGTTGTTGATGAGCTATTTCTTTCCAGCTCCAGATGACAGGTTGCCTAGGCAGTCAGTACATTTAAGGAAGTACAGATAGCAGAGAGTTAGATGATACTCTCAACTATGCTCCTTCCTGAAGGACCGGTCATCCTTCAGACCAGAGTCACAGAAGTCTCTCTGTGAGGGCATACCCATCTGTATGACATTTCCAAGTGCAGATCAGGTGGCTGAAAACACAAGGAATAGGAAATGATCAGTGATGAGGTGGATTAAGTTCTGCCCTTTCAAAATGCAATCTATACAATTTCACAAAAAAAGAACAGGTCAGTATATCTTAAAGGACAATTTATGAAAGGGAATGGTGTCTAACATAAAGTGATATATTATGCCAAGAGGAAAATGCAGGATATAAGTACAACCTTTCTTCCCCAGACCACAGAGATGTGCAAATAGTTAATGTGCACTTGATGACTTTTTACCAAAACTTATCATTATCATGACTAGATCTATGCTAGAAGGAGTTAATTCTTCTTCAACTTAATAGAGGGGCCTAATGTTTGGGAGGGAAGCAAAGATATTTTAGAAGAAGATATTGCAAGAGTCTAGCTATTAATAAATGGCCTTCATATATAAGTGATTATGAAAATCTCATAACATTTTTGCCCAGACATTATTCAGTGATACTAAATTTGATTACTGTAAAAAGTGACCAAGATTTTTGTGCGGAATGAAATTACAATTAAATCATAATCAAACAGTATTTTGAGAAGAATGGGAACAATTAATGAGAACGAGAACCAGACATTAAATGACCAGGAGAGAATCTACTTCGTTATTTTATCCACACCCAGACCAAAGGGCAGATTTAATCAATCTTGAACATTGAGAAGCCACGGGCAATTTTAGACAGCCAGATGAAAATACTTTTCTCAGTAACATTTTCCCATTTTATCATTCCCCCATAGGGGGAGAAAAGAAAGTTCCATTACTGTTAACCTAGTATCAGTAAGCTGCTGAGAAATATTGCTGACCCCTTTCTAATCCCTAATGGATACATGTCCAGATTGCTTCCTTTCCTTAAAATACAAGTATTTTCACATTTGGTAACTATTATGCAATATCCCCTCAACTACCTTTGATTCAGTCTCAGTAATCCAACTTACTTTAATTTATACTTAGAGGCCAAATTTCCCAGTAGTTAATTATTTTTGTGGCTCTCAACTGAGCACACTCCAATTCCATCACATCTCCATTTTGCTCATGAGCTCAGAATTGAAGATATTCTAATAAGGGTTTGACTAGTGCTGAGTATAACGAGATGATCATTTTTCAATTATAGTATTCCCCAGTACAGTGTATGCTTGTTCTGTACATTTTTTCATTCACATTGTAGTGTTTGTAATTCATAATTGACTTGTGATATCCTATGATCTCTAGATCTTTATTTTCTATTCTAATTATAGATAACTTTAACATATCAATAACTGAGATGTGATAACCTCTAAAAAGTATTACTTTTATATGCTATTTTTTCTTGTGCTTATTTTGTTCTTTAAGAATCATACTACATATTGTACCCTTTAAAATTTTAAATTCATATCTTGGTATTAATTATACATAAGGGATATAATCACTTGAAGAGTAACAACAAAAAAAAAATCCTAATTTGTACTCTAGGTTCTGACTTTAATTAAGCATCAGTTTTGGAAAAGACCCTTAACTTTTTTTTTTTTCCAGTATCCTCTCCATAAAATAAGAATGTTGGAAGAAGGGATATCTAAGATTTGTATATCTCTAAAATTCTATTATTTAAAAAAAATACTCCTGTTTCTAAGATATTCAATGAATATTTATTGAGCATCTTCTTTCTATGGCTCATATCCTGTAGTAGACTTTGGAATAAAGCAATGAACAAAACATATATAAATACATTCCTTACATTCTTCTTGGTGATAATAATTATAAACAATATAATAGCACTTATTATTGCCATGAAGAAAGAACGTGAAAAAGAGAATTAGGAAGCAGTGAAGGGGTGGATTTTTACATAGAGGGGGCAGGGAATTTACATTTAGATAATGACATGGAAAAAACAAACTCAAGAAATACAGCAAACACTTATAAAGGGAAAGAACACTCTAGGCAGAATGAATAACAAGTATGAAAGTCTTGAGGTAGGAGGGTGACTGCCGTATTTGAAGAGCATCAAAGAGGTGGTGTGCCTGGAGCATAATTATTGAAAGGAAGGATATTATGAGTTCAAGGTAGTGTCTTGTAGAACATTGGCAAGACCAAGCCTTCACTTTAAGCTCCATAGGGACCACGGGAATGCTCTGAGGTTAAAACTCACAAGATCTAATCGTATCACTGTGGGAGCTCTATTAAAATAGGTCAGTATAGTACAAGAGCAGTGATCAGTTAGAAGGCTATGGCAGTAATTCAAATGAGAGATCGCGGTAGGCGGCTGTTGCATAGTAACTTGGACCACAGCAATAGTGTGAGAAGTGATTTATTTGTAAGTATATTTCAAAGTTGCAGCAGACAGAATATGCTGATGGATTAGATGCAGGGTATAGGAAAAAGAAAAGTGTACACAATGATTATACAGTGATATGAATATATCATAGTGGACTATATCATAGTGGAATATAGTCATATCATATATATTCCGCTATGTCATAGTGGAATATATCATTCTTTTGTAAAAGACTTCTGGTACATATAGGACATGCATTTTTATAATTGTTTTTAAAGCTTTTATCTCTTATACATTACTAAAGGAGACACACATTTTAATATTAATCTGTGAAAACTTTTTTTCTGTAATTAAGTAAAATGTATTATTTACTTGGAATAGTTTGATTCAGATAAACTCACCTTTGTATCCTGCTTTCAAGCTGTATATTTCTATCTCTGTCTCTACATCTATCTATCTATCTATCTATCTATCTATCTATCTATCTATCTATCTATCTATCTATCTCTCTCTCTTTATCTCTCTATCTCTCTATCTCTCTATCACTCTATTGCTCTATCGCTCTCTCTCTCTCTCTATCTATCTATATATATATCTATATATATACATATATATAGGTAGAGATAGACATAAATTTAATCTGAAAACACTGTCTTGCATAACTAATAGACTGCTGAAATTAGAATTTGATTATCATCATTCTACTCTCCAACCATCAGCGCAAAACGTTTCTGTCACTAACAGTTTCTACCTCTAAAAAAAGCTTGTCCTTCTTTTACTGATAAGTATGCAACACTGATCAATGGGTACAAGTTCCCTAGAAGAAAGTTGATTTTAAAAATCTTAGCTATTACTGTATGGAATTTTGCTAGTCAGTTATTAGATTATTTGAGGTAATTTTCTCAGTATCTTCAGATAATTTCATTTATAGATTTAACAGTCTACCCTCTCGGGGAGTCTTTTCAAATATTACTTGCTTTTTAAAAAATAAGGTATATAGTTCCCATCACTAAGAAAGAAAATATGAGGCTAATATTGTTATCAATACTTTTAGACACAGGAAATTTAAGAAGCAGACTCTCAAAAGCGATGATAAAAATTGGCCTACCGTAATAATCATAGCACTTAAGGTCTGTTCAATTTTTTATTATTGCTTTTACTTTACACCCGCTGTGTTCATACTGTGTAGCTCTGGGAATGCATTAGCTGCAAGCACTAGTACTTCCAACAGTTCAGTTAACAACATATCCTAGTTACAAGGAGTCATCAGGACTCAGCAGAGAGTGTTAACAAAACACAGTTATTGAGCAAGGCGACAGGATGCACGAGACATCTCAAGTCGATATTTCCTTGAGAATTCACAGATATTCTTTCATATCTATTCTCATTAGAATTCTGACCTTCTATTTGAGAGCTTGGCCAGAGTACAAAGAAGCTATTCCTTTTTATTGTGATTGTAAAAAAAGGTTTTATAATAAATGATTTTAATTTTAAGCTCGAACAGATGCAGGATGCTGTGTTTTGGTTGGGCATATAAGCACAAAATACACACACATGCACACACACCCACACACACACAATCACTGCTAGCATCTCCTCAATCATCATCCTGATCCTCACTGTAGTTTTCCCTAAGGATTCACTCTGAGGTGATATATAAAGTTTTGTGTCATTTTTACTTTTGTTTTTTTACTTTTGTAAGAACCATTAACAACATCCAGCACAGTAGCAAATGGTTTTACATTTCGTGTGTGTGTTTCTTTCATGCTCCTTGCAGACCAAAACATTTGACAACCACTAGTGAATATAGTGTGTTACACACACACACGATATATATATATATCATATATATATCATATATATATCATATATATCATATATATCGTATATATATATACACTATATATATCAACATATATATATGTATGTATGTGTGTATATATATATATATATATATATATATATATATATATATATATATATGTTGTATTTAAATGTGCTCTCTCCCCTGAACTTGTCATAATGAATGTGATTCTGCTTTACATATTCTTTTGGTTAAATGTAGGAAAAGAGACACATACAAGGCCTATGTTACCTGGGCAATAGACAATGAAAATGTATCAGGTAGTAACAATTCATCTGGAATTATTTTAATTATTTATTATTTTCTTCCAAAATTTTTTCTTGTCTGTTATTTTTCAATTATAATTGGCATTAATGAAACATTTTAACTAATACTATTTTATATTAGTTTCAGGTTTACAGTGTAGTGGTTAGACATTTACATAATTTATGAGGTGATCCCCCAATTATACTACCCAACTGGAACTATACACGATTATTACAATACTATTGACTATGTTCCCCACGCTGTCCTGTACCTGCCTGCGAGCACCACACGACCAATTTGTGCTTCTTAATCTCTCCATCTTTTTCACCCAGTCCCACAATCCCACTCTCATCTGGTAACCATCAGTTTGTTCTCTGTATCTATAAGTCTGTTTCTCTGTTGTTGTTATTGTTGTTTATTGTATTCTTTGGATTCTACATATAAGTGAGATCACACGGTATTTGTCTTTTTCTATCTAACTTATTTCACTCAGCATAATACACTCTAGGTCCATCAATATTGTCCAAATGGTAAGATTTCATTTTTCTTTTTTATGGCTGAGTAATATTCCACTGTGGATATGTACCGCAGCTTCTTTATCCAATCGTCTATTGATGGGCACATAGGTTGCTTCCATATCTTGACTGTTGTAAATAGTGTTGCAGTCAAAACAAAGATGCATGTATGTTTTCAAATGAATGTTTTAAGTTTTTTACAGATAAATATGCAGAAGTGAAAATGGTGGGTCATAAGATAGTTCTATTTTTATTTTTTGAGGAATCGCTAAACTGTTTTTGCAATTCCACCAGCATTGCTTGAGGGTTCCCTTTTCTCCACATCCTCACCAGCACTTATTTTTTATTTCTTGATGATAGCCATTCTGATAAGTGTGAAGTGATATTTCATTATGGTTTTCATTTGAATTTTTCTGATGATTAGTGATGCTGAGCATATTTTTGTGTGTCTGTTGGCCATCTGGATAGCCTCTTTGGAGAAATGTTTATTTGGGTCTTCTGCCATTTTTTTTTTCTTTAATTGGATTGCGTGGGGGTTTTTTGGTGTTGAGTTGAACGACGTCTTTATAAATTTTGGATATTAACCCATTATCAGAAGTATAATTGGTGAATGTCTTCTACCAATCAGTGGGTTGTTATTTTGTTTGTTTTGATGATTTTCTTTGCTATGCAAAACCTTTTTAGTTTGACGAAAAAAAAGTTGTTTATTTTTAAATTTTATTTCCCTTGCTTGAGGAGAGAGATCATTAAATAATAAATAAATAAAATAAATACAATTACCAAGAATAATGTCTAAGAGTTTACTACCTATGTTTACTTCTAAGAGTTTTATGGTTTCAGGTCTTACACTTAAGTACTTAATCAATTTTCAGTTTATGCTTCTATATGGAGGAAGGAGATCATCCAGTTTCATTTTTTTGCATGTATCTGTCCAGTTTTCCCAACACTATTTATTGAATACATTGTCTTTACCCCATTGTATATTCTTGCCTCCTCAGTCATAGATTAAATGGCCATATAGACATGGATTTTTTCTGAGCTTACTATTCTGTTCCATTGATCTTTGTGTTGTTTTTATGCCAGTACCATGCTGTTCTGATTTCAATGACTTTGTAGTATAGTTTGATATCAAGTAGTGTGATACCTCCAATTTTGTTCTTCTTTCTCAAGATTGCCATGGCTATTCAGGGTCTTTTAAGGTTCCATATAAATTTTAGCATTATTTGTTTTGTTCTGTGAAAAATGTCATTGGTATTTTTATAGGGATTACATTGAATCAATAGATTATTTTGGGTAATATGGACATTTCAACTATGTTAATTCTACCTTTATTCCCACTTTGCTGAGAGATTTTATCATAAATGGAATGTGAATTTTGTCAAACACATTTTCTGCATCTATTGATAGGATCATATGATTTTTAGGTTTCATTTTGTTTATGTGATATAACATCTTAAATGATTTGTGGATATTGAACCAACCTTGCATATCAGGAATTAATCCCACTTGATCATAGTGTATGATTTTTCCAATGTATTGCTAAATTTTGTTTGCTAATGTTTTACTGAGGATTTTTGCATCTATGTTCATCAGGGATATCAGCCAATAATATTCTTTTTTGTTGTAATGTCTTTGTATGGTTTTGGAATTAGGTGGCCTCTTAGAATGAACTTGAAAGCCTTCCCTCCTCTTGAATTCTTTGAAATAGTTTGAGAAGTGGTGTTAATTCTTCTTTAAGTGTTTGGTCAAATTCAAATGTGAAGTCATTGGTCCAGGGCTTTTGTTTGTTGGGTGTTTTTGTTGTTGTTGTTGTTTTTAAATTTCAGATTTGATTTAGTCAGTAGGAATAGGTTTGTTCACATTTTCCATTTCTTTTTGATTCATTCTTGGAAGATTGTAAGTTTCTAAGACTTCATCCATTTTTTCAGATTGTCCAATTTGCTGATGTCTAATTGCCCATAATTTTTTCTTATAATCCTTTGTGTCTCCATGGTGTCCATTGTCACCTCTACTTTTTCTTTATCAATTTTATTTATTTGAGTCCTCTGTTTCTTTTTCTTGTTGAGTCCGGTTACAGGTTTATCCATTATGTGTATCTTTTCATAGATCCAGCTCTTGGTTTCATTCATATTTTGTAATGTCTTTTAGACTCTATTCATTTATTTCCACTCTGATCTTTATTATTTCCTTCCTTCTGCTCAATTTTGGTTTTGTTTTCTGTCCTTTTTTCTTGTTCTTTAAGTGTAAGATTAGATTGTTTATTTGATGTTTTTCTTATGTCTTGACATAGGCCTGTATTGCTATGAATTTCCCTCTTGTGACTGCTTTTGCTTTGTCTCTAGATTTGGGATCAATGTATTTTTATTTTCATTTGTCTCAGGGTAGCTTGTGATTTCTTCCTTGTCCTCATTGTTGAGAATTCATTGTTGAGTAGATGTTATTTAGCCTCCATGTGTTTGTATTTTGTTGTGTTTTTTTTTTTCATTTTTTTTTCTTGTAATTGATTTCTAGTTTCATACTATTGTCATCAGAGAATACACTTGATATAATTTCAACCTTCTTAAATGTATTGAGACTTGTTTTCTAACCTAACATGTGGTCTATTTGGGAAAATAGTCCATGTACATTTGAAAACAATTTATGCTCTGCTGTTTTAGTATGATAACTCTAAAAATATTAATTCAAACTCGTCTAGTGTGTCATCTAGTGCATATTTCTTTGTTGAGTTTCCCTCTGGGCGATGTGTTCATTTGTGTCTATGTCATGTTAAATTGTCCTACTATGACTGTATTACTTTTGATCTCTAGTTTTATGCCAGTCAATATTTGCTTCACATCTTTAGGTGTTTCTATGTTGGGTGCATTGATGTAAGTATTGCTAGATCAGCTTCTTTTTCATTTCCATTGTCATGAAATCTTTTTCCATCCATTTTCTTTCAGTCTATGAGTATCTTTCAGTTTGAAGTGGGTTTCATTTAGATAGATAGCATATGTAGGGGTGTTGTTTTCTTAACCATTCCAGCACCCTAAGTGTTTTGATTGGATCATTTAATTAATTTACATTTAAAGTAATTACTAATAGATATGTAGTTATTGCCATTTTATTATTCATTTTTTTTTTTCGTATAAAAGACGTTCCTGTAACATTTATTGTAATACTGGTTTAGTGGTGATAAACTACTTTAGCTTTTCCTTGTTTGGGAAGCTTTTTATATGTCCTTTGATTCCAAATGATAACTTTGCTGTTGTAGGTCCTTGCTATTCATAACTTTGAATATTTCCTACTAATCCCTTCTGGCCTGCAAAGTTCCTGTTAAGGAATCAGCTGATAGTCTTATGAGAGCTCCATTGTAGGTAACTGTTTTTCTCTTGAAGATTCCCTCTTTGTCTTAAAACTTTGGAATTTTAATTGTGATGTGTCTTTGGGTGGACCTTTGTATGGCTTCATCTTGTATGGGACTCTCTGTATTTCCTGAGGTTTTATGTCTATTTTCTTCTCCATGTTTTGAAGTTGTTTTTTTTTTTATGATTTCTTCAAATAGGTTTAGATTCCCTGTTCTCTCTTCTCCTTCTGGCACCCCAATGAAAATACTGTTGGTATGCTTAATGTTGTCCCAGAGGCCCCTTTAACTATCATTATTATTATTATTATTATTATTATTATTATTATCTTTTGATTGGGTGACTTCTGCTACCCTAACTTCTAAATCACTGATTCAGCTCTCTGTTTCATCTAATCTACTGTTGATTCTCAACAACAGACTCCTCATTTCAGTTATTGTATTCTTTATTTCTGACTTGTCCTTTTATTATGGTTTCTATGTCCTTTTTATGCTTATTATCACTTTGTTGAAATTCACACTGAGTTTCTTGAGCATCCTTATAATCCATGTTTTGAACTCTGTCTCTGATAGATTGTATGCTTAATTTCAATTTGTTTCATTTCTAGAGTCTCTCCAGTTTGTTTGTTTTTTTTTTTTTTCATCTGGGACTTGTGTTTTATTTTGTTTGTTTTTTTGTTTTTGTGTTTCCCTCAAAGTGACTGTCTCCCTGTGTTTGTTTCAATATATTAGGTGGTTCTCCTATGTCTCTCATTCTTTGCTAGAAGGTCTTATGCTGTAGTTTCCAGTATAGCCCGCTGACCCAGTCTCCCTGATCACTGACACTGTGTGCTTCAGGAGTGTCCCTTGTGTGGGTTGTGTGTGCCTTGCTTTTGTAGATGAGTCTTGATGTTGGAACATCACTTTGTGTGACTGACTCTCAGGCTGACTGAGTGTAAGGATTGGCCATACCCATAGCATATGAGCTACTGTATGGGGGTTGATCCTACAGAGGGTGAATTGTCATAGTATTCTTTTATGCCTGTTGAGACAACCCTTTGGGTGTGCTGCTTATGGGGCTAATTGGGTAGTACTTGTTTGTGGTCTGAAACAAGCCTCCAGGTATATTGGTTCTAGGGCCTCTTGGGAGGGACTCCACTGCAGGCCAAGTTTAGTAGATGCCTTCAATTTGCCCCGAGCTGGTAGGAACTAAAAAACTATATGCAATTGGTCGCTGCCTCTGCTGGTACCTGAAGGGGCATGGGAGGGACCACACTGAGAATCAAGGCCGGTGCCACCAATACCACATCTGAGGAAGATCAGCAGAAGGGCCAGGACACACTTAGGCCTGTTGCCACCTGCCAGCTCCCCGTAAAGCTCAGATACTGTGAGAGCCTCTGGCAGTACCCAAGTTGGGTTTGGCAGACTCCCAGCGAGTCACCAAACTGAGATGAGCATTCACCAAGTTAATGCAGATTCAGGTTATGCACCAGTGCTGAGTTGGGGGGGGGTGGCTTGAACAGGTCTTAGAGTACACTGAGGCCAGCTGCTGTTCACCTAGGGCCTACTGATCCCCAAGTGATATTCAAGAAGGACTGTAGCATGGGTTGGGGCTGGTTTCTTCCCACTGAAAGTGTTTCCAGTATTTTTTGAGCCAAGGCTCAGTTTTTGCTGCTGAAAGATCCTCCTGCTGTGCATAGGGTGAGGCTGGTTGCTGAGGCACCAAAAGTTCCTCTGGTGGTGCTGAATGAATTGGGAAGAGTGGGATTCCCAAGGAGTCACTGAGGTGTACTAAGCAAAGTTCACCAGGACAATACAGTTTGAGATTTGGCCATGTAGGTGAGGGTTATATGCTGGAAAAACAGCACTCATATGTAAGCTACATTGGATGAAGGCTCAACACAGACATAATAGTGGCTGCTCCTCTAGCCCTTTCCCTGAAGCTACATAACTCAGTCTTCCCCTGTATGCTTCTGGCACCTCTTGAGTTGCCTCCCTCCTGTGGAGCCCAGGGTGAGTGCTTGCGAGCAAGTGCGTCTGTCTGCAGGCACTTTAAGAGGAGTTCTGTGTTTCCCATATAATTCTGTCTCAATTGAATACGTGGAATCTTCGCAGGTTTTCAGAGCCTGATGTTGCGGGAGCTCTTCTTCTTGACACTGGAACCCTAGGCTGAGGAGCGTGGTGTGGGGCTGGGACCCCTTGCTCCTCAGAAGGACATCCATGGCCAAGATATACCTCCGGAGTCTTAACCACCACATGTGAGTGTGGCGCCATCCCATTTCCAACTCAGCTCCTCTTACTTGTGTCCACATGGTCTTTTCCACATATCTTTAGTTATAGGAGTTCTGTTAAGCTAGTCTTCAGCTACTTTTTGAGGTTGATTGTTTTATAATTTAGTTATATTTTTGATGTAGTCATGGGAGGTGCCAAGCACAGCCTTTATCTAGGCTCATCTTGATGGGAAACTTTAATTAATAGGTTCCTAGGAACAAAATAGAAGGCATATCACTTACCTTTTTTATTTAATCATTGATTCATTTTTTGTGTGCTTTTTTGTCCCCTATTTTATTGAATGTAACTCAGTATCTCCTAAACATTTCAAATGTAGAATACTATTTTGTTATGCCTATCAATATATTGAGAAGCTAGCATATTTTTAGTTTACACTTTGAGCAAACACTGCGCTATAGTATATATTTTGATGGGTCAGCTCTGAATTAGAGTTATTGGATTGCTGTCAAAGCTTTTCTTGGACCACTGTGTTTAGCTATTGCAGTAGTTGGTACCATATGCTTTTTCTGGGGTATTTACATGTGTGTGTGTTTTTCTTTTTTTTTTTTATTTCAATTTTCTATTTTCTTTTATATTTATTGAGTATATATGCTAGATGCTGAGAATATAATAGTGAGCATATGTAGACTTTACCCTTGAGCTCATAGACATTAAAGTTTAGTTGAGAATGCAAAAAAATCTTGAGTTAAAATGTTATTTCAATAGACACTATCTGAGGGAAAAAAAGCATGAAAAGTCAATAGAAAGCTGGAAGCTCTGACTCTTTAAAGGGAAATTATGACAAGGAAGTC
The DNA here is from genome assembly GCF_964194185.1 of Rhinolophus hipposideros. Classification (NCBI taxonomy): domain Eukaryota; kingdom Metazoa; phylum Chordata; class Mammalia; order Chiroptera; family Rhinolophidae; genus Rhinolophus; species Rhinolophus hipposideros. Next base: position 26,671,189 of record NC_138057.1, read on the forward strand.
GGCAACAAGGACAAAGGTAGGGATATGTAAAAATCATCAGCATAACTGGTTTCTGGAATATCACTCATCAGTGATTAGCCATATCCAATGGTCCTCAATGGGGACTTGTTAATATGTAAGGCAATTAATTATGATTGATTGAATTACACAAACCAGCTTAGCTGTTTATGAGTTTCAACTTTAAATTCCCAACTTGGAGTGTTCAGTTCACATGTCCTTTTTGCATTTGAAGTAAAGGAGCTTTCATTGTATCTTCCTTATCACTTCTTTCACCAGTGTAACACTAGCTCAGGTGATTTCACCACTCCCTCCCACTTGACAGCCCTCTGTGGAATGAGGCCAGGTTCAAAGAGGGGGTACTCTCACTGGGAGTGTGGCACATCAAAGATTAGGGGGCACGTAAACTAGTGAAGCAGAGTCATGGACTGATGTAAAAGCTGACTGACCTTGTGTTCCATGGACTCTCTGGGCTAGTGTAGATATTGCATAATTTAAGCCACTTAAGCCATATATTTTGTCTATGTACTGTCATATGTAATATATGTTTCAAAAACTTTAAAAGTCACTTACTGAAATTTTCTGTTTTATTATAGTTTTAATTTTCAGAAGATGTTTATTTGTCCAAAATTATCTTGTAGTAAATAAAGAATTGAAACAATTTAATTGGGCATGTAATAGTTTTAATGCAGTTCCCAGAATCTGGTTTCACCTGACATCCATTCAGTTTTCTCTAATAAGTATGCCAATTTTGCTTTGAACCTACTCTTTTTTTTAATTTATTGGGGTGACAATTGTTAATAAAATTACATAGATTTCAGGTGTACAATTCTGTATTACATCATCTTTAAATCCCATTGTGTGTTCACCACCCAGAGTCAGTTCTCCTTCCATCACCATATATTTGATTCCCCTGACCGTCATCTTTCACCCCCCACCCCCTTACCCTCTGGTAACCACTAAACTATTTTCTGTGTCTATGAGTTTTTGTTTCTCATTTGTCTTGTTCTTTTTGGTTTATATACCACATATCAGTGAAATCATATGGTTGTCCGCTTTTTCTATCTGATTTATTTCACTTAGCATTATACTCTCAAGATCCATCCATGTTGTCACAAATGTTCCTGTATCATCTTTTCTTACCACTGAATAGTATTCCATTGTGTATATATACCACAGCTTCTTTATCCATTCATCTATCAGAGGACATTTTGGTTGTTTCCATGTCTTGGCTCTTGATGAGACTTGTTAATAGGTGTCCATCCTCTCCTACATCAGTGATTGGGGAACAGAACACCAAATTATTATTGTTTTTTAACTGACAAGAAGAAAGATATAAGTTGAGCTATAATAGCTCTGGGAGAGGATTAAAATTTAAAATTTTAAATATAAATTTAATGTAAAATTTTAAATATAATAGGGAATCAAGCCCTAACTGAAAAGTAGATATTTAATAAAGGCCTGAAGGAAGTAAGGGAAAAAGACATGAGAACATACAGGAAATTGCAATGGCACTGGGGTAGAATACGCCTGCTGTGTTCCAAAACTAGCAAGGAGGACTTTTTACAAAGGGAGCAATGGTCAGAGAAGTAGGTGATAACATAGGACATTGTAATGGCATTGCTGTATTTTACTTGCAGTAATTAGGTGAGAAGCTACTGGGAAATTTTAGTCAGATGAGTTATTTTAACGGGGTTATTTGGATACTATTTGAAAGAAAGAGAGAAAAAAACAAACAAACAAATAAAAAACCTCAAATATAACAAAGATAAATGCAGAAATACTGTTTTGGAGAAATGATAGATTATATTATTTATTCATATATGTTTGATCACTGCTTGCTTTTATAATTTCTTTCTGTTAAAATATAAACTTCCCCATTGCATTGACTCTTGGCTTGGCAATAGATGTGCTTTTGTTAATGAAACACGAGCAGATGTGACTTTGTCACATTTAAATAAAAGCTTTAAATGCACTTGTGCATACTTATACTTTGTCCAACTACCCTCCTCTACTCTGTCCTCAGCCTACTGTAATGTTCCATGAGATCAGCATTCCACAGATAGTATCTGTTCCTTCTTCCTTGACACTAGAATAAAAGAATGTGAAACCTATGTCCAGCTGTACCACAAGGCAATCAAGGCTTAGAAAATTCAGCAGAGTCCAATAGAAATACAAGTATCCCTAAACACCTATGGAATATAACCTAGAATGAATATTTGTTATAAAAATTACTAAGATTTGAAAGTGTGTTTGCTGTTGCATTAAACTTGAATATTGGAATAACTCAGGCAAAGATAATGTAGCCTTGGGCCAGGATGGTAGCAATGAACATGGGAAGATTTTGGTATATTTTGAAGTTATAAACAACAGGCTATGTGGGATATTTCTTGAATGGAAAATAATAAAAGATCATTAAAAATATTTGAAATTCTAGCTGGCCTATGAATTACGATTACAAAAATATTCAAGTATATTTCAATTTACACAAAATTATTCTTTAATATTAACAAAATACTTTCAGGCATAAAATGTATATTTAATTAGGTTATAATTTTATGGGTGACATATTTAGACATATCTCAACTTTCAGAGCATAGCCTGTTCATGATTGAGCACTGTGGGTATCAAATCTTTATGGTGTTTAGATCCTAATGACTACATTTTAAATAATAATGTAAGTTATATTTTATAAATTACATGTTTTTAATATGCTTAACATTACATTCTTCACAGTTAAATTTTCCAATATTAGAAACGCATAAGCAATATAAGTAGCTGAAAGCTTACTTTATTTTATTAAAAGATTTATAATGTCCCCTTCTTTTAACATCTACAGCTAGCAATAAAGGAAATTTCAGTTCCTTTCTGTAGCTACGTATGAGAATATATTTCCATGCCACGTACACTTGAAATTTCGTCGGAGTAAATGAGAAATTTGTGCTATTTTCTTTCTTCCACTTTTGCACTCTGAAACAGTTTATTAGAAATACGTAAGTAAATGTGGCTTTTCAGGTATATTGCTGTAAGTTTAATAAGAAACATAAAATGAATTAAGAATCTTGATCCGTCTCTGAATTTTTACTCTATGACAAAAGTATTCTGATAAACCATTGTAACATGCCTATCATTGTACTGAGACAAAGTGTACACCAAATGCATTAACATTTAAGTACATTTTACCCTGAAAATTTACATTAAAAAATGTGCCCTTTAGTAGTCATGTTTCTGAAAGGAAGATCATTAAAATTATATTTCTAAAGAAAAGTACCTATGTCCCGACAAGTTAGGACTTCCATCATAGCACCATTATGATTTTAATAATGCTTTCCATTTTCATATTCTCCACGGGTCTCTTAAAGCAAAGGAAAGATGACAAAAATATACTCATATACTTAGATTTCAGTAAAGTACATTTGTTCTAGAAGACTCTGACACTAGGGTAAGCCATGTTCTTATTAAACAATCCTACTTTTTTTTCATTGAATTAAATGGTTAAGTTTTTAGAGACTGCTTACATCCTGGTCACACTGACCTATGTCAGTGAATTTCTAGGCTGAGCATCAGCTTTTCTTGAAATGATCAGGAGCGTGATTGCAATGGTAGCAGGACATTTCCAAAGGCCCTTGGTAATAGTCTGTGAGTAAACATGCCCCCTTTTTCTTGCCTATAATATCCACATTGCTAACCACTTCTAACACTATCAGGGATGAAATTAATAACTCCATATTGCCTGTTTCAATATGTGAATATGTATGTACATGCGCTCTGTGTGTGTGTGTGTGTGTGTGTGTGTGTATGCGTGCATGCATTTGATTAACTTTCTGTGGAATATCTCCAGAATAATTGTGACTATAGACTAGTTGGTTTAGAGGATCAAAGCAAATGAGTTCCACAAAATAGAATTATTGCGCTATAATTATTTTTAAAAAGAAAAGAATGAAAATATATTTTTATCCACTTCCTAAGTTTCATCCCCATGGTATGTACTGCACATACACTTAGATGTATACTCCTCAAGAAATAATATGTGATAAGCTATCAAATGAGGCAGCCAACCGCCTTTTAGAGATATTTAATAATTCTCCAATGTGCACAACTTGTAAATGGTAGTCTTCGGGTGTGAACAAATCCTGACCCCAGAGCCTCTGCTCTTTTTTAATAAACTTCATTCTAAAGAGAGAGCAATACAAAATCCATTCTCAAATTCCACAGAAATCAGAACCACCCAATTGGCTATTACATGTTTTGCAGGCAGCGATCGGTACAACAAGCAAAAACATCTTCCCTGGGGATGATTTCTTGTCTATGGCTAATGTATATTTTCTAAAGGTCTGAACATGAAAAGACATTGTATTTGTATTAAGTGGTTTCGTTTTGGAGACATGGATAATGAGCTAGGAAAAGACTGTCTTTGTTGATTTTTAAGACGGAGCATTGATAGTGCCTGCCAGCAGTTTGCCCATAGCTCGCAGCAGAAAGCAGATAGAGTCTCCTAAGGTCAAATCTCGAAAGCAACGTGAATGCAAAAATGGGAAAAATCTGACAGACAATGTTAGAATATCTCCTTTTTGCATTCAGCATGCAATTCTGAGATATATTTATTTTCCAGGTTGCCTCAATTACAGACTATCCTTAACAAATAGAAATCATCTTTGCATTTTGCTTTTTTTAATTAACAAAACTAATTCAAATGTCATGTTGAAGTTCTAATTCCCTCCCAGTGAAGTATGAATTTCAGTGGAATTATTCTGTAACTGTATGGCAATACTAATATAAACGCCCTGCTTTTTTCTTGTGTTTTTAATATATCATGGTATTAAACGTGATCCAGTGATATTTTTCTTTTTAAAAAATTGTAATTAAAATATAGCTAACATACAATATTATGTTAATTTCAGGTGTACACCATAGTTATTCAACATTTATATACCTAAAGAAGGGATCATCATAATTCCAACAACCATCTGACACTGTACCACGCTATCACAATATTATTGACTATATTCCCCATGCTGTACATTATATCCCCATGACTTATTTGGAAATTTGAACCTCGTATTCCCCTTTACCTCCCCCCCAATTAAAAAAAAATTCAATTAGAGTTGACATTCAATATTGTTTTATATTATTTTCAGTTGTACAACATAGTGTTTAGGCATTTATAAATTTAAGAAATGATCTCCCCTTGACAAGTCTAGTAACCACCTGACACTATACATAGTTATTACTATGTTATTGACTGTATTCCCTATGCTTTTGTCGGGACAGAGTCCCAGAGAGCAGTTTCCAGGCTCTCAGCCTTGGTGGGGAGGTGCTGGCTCCCGTAGTGAATGACCATCAACTGTGATTGGTTGGCCATCAGCTGTAACCAGTTAGCCAATTGGCTCCTGAAGTAACTGCGGGGCTGCGTTGATTGGTTGGTTGGTTGACAGGCAGAGAATTGAATGGTGGACTGTGGATCACGTGGCTACTACTACGTGTGTCTCGCCCAGCCTCCGGTGAGACTATAGTGGTATGACTCCCCTACCTGTGGCTCCATGGGTGTTCCTTTTTGGCCTAGCCACATCCTGTGCTCTTATGTGGGGAGTGGGAGTTGAGACCCCGCAGGCCTCCCCACAGGACACATTGGGCAGCGAGCAGGGTGTCCCACATGACAGCTTTATTTTACATCCCCATGACTGTTTTGTTACTACCAATTTATACTTCTTAATCCCTTCCCCTTTTTTCACCCATTCCTAACCCCCCTCCCTCCTGGCAATCATCAAAATGTTCTCTGTATCTATGAGTTTGTTTCTGTTTTGTTTGTTTATTTTGTTCTTTAGATTCCACATAAGCGTATAATTGAAAATACATTGTATTTATCTTTCTCTGTCTGACATACTTTACCCTCCAGGTCCATCCATGCCACCACAGATGGCAAGAATCCATTCTCTTTTATGGCTTAGCAATATTCCTTTGTGTATATGTAACACCCCCTCTTTATCCATTCATCCATCAATGGGCCCTGGGGCTGCTTCCACACCTTGACCGTTTTAAACAATGTGATAATGAACATAACAATGCACACATCCCCTGTAAAAAGGTTTTGGGTTTCTTTGGATAATTACCCAGAAGTAGAATTACTGCCACCTTCCTTGTCACTTTTTATAGCCTTTGTCTTAAATTCTGTCTGGTATAAGTATAGCTGCCACAGACTTTTTTTTCTCATTTCTATTTTCATGAAATATATTTTTTCCATCATTTTGCTTTCAATCTGTTGAACTGCTTTCAATCTTTTGAACTGGAGTGTCTTGTAGGAAGCATATGCAACAGTTATCATTCAGTCACCCTATGATTTGATTGGGACATTTAACCCATTTATACTTAAAGTAATTGTTGATTGATAAGTAGTTGTTGCCATTTCATTATTCCTATTATTGAGGTTTTTTTTTTTTTTTTCTTTTTTGTGTGTTTTGTTTTTGTTTTAAGAAGTCACTGTAACATTCCTTGTAATACTGGGATGTTTGGTGCTGAGGAACTCCTATAGCTCTTTCTTGTCTGGGAAGCTCTTTATTTGTCTTTCAATTCTAAATGATAGCTTTCCTGAGTAGAGTAATCTTGGTTGTATGTCCTTGCTGTTCATCACTTTGAATATTATGTTCTAATCCCTTCTGGCCTGCAAATCTTCTCTTGAGAAATCAGCTAATACTCTTAGGAGAGCTTTTTTTTTAGGTAACTAATTGCTTTTCTCTTGCTGCTTTTAAGATTCTCTCTTTGTGTTTAACTTTTGGCTTTTTAATTATGATGTGTTTTGGTGTGGGCCTCTTTGGGTTCATCTTGTTTGAAACTCCTTGTGCTTCCTGAACTTATATATCTATTTCCTTCACCTTCTGGGGAAGTTTTCAGTCATTATTTCTTCAAATAAGTTTTCAATTGCTTGCCCTCTCTTTTCTGGTACCCCTATGATGAGAATATTCATAGGCTTCATATTGTCCCAGAGACCTCTTATACTCACCTCATTTTTTTTTTTTCTGTTTGATTTTCTGATTGGGTGTTTTCTGCTACCTTATTACTAAATACCTGATTCAATCCTCTGCTTTATCTAATTTACTGTTGATTCCCTGTAACATATTCTTCATTTCTGTTGTTGTAGATTTTATTTCTGACTGGTTCTTTTTTATGTTTCCTATCTCTTCTTTTTTTTTTTTTTTTTTTTTTTTTTTTTTTTTAGTTCTCCCTGAGATTATTGAACAGCCTTATAACCAGTGTTTGGAACTCTGCATCTGGTAAATTGCTTGTGTCCATTCTGTTTAGTTTTTTTCTGGAGCTTTGTTCTGTTCTTTTATTTGGGAAATGTTTCTTTATCTACCCATTTTGGCTACTTCCCTATGTTTGTTTCTAAGTAGTGCTGCTATGCCTCCCAGTCTTAGTAGAGTGGCCTCATATAGTAGGTGTCCTGTGGGACCCAGTGGTACAGTTCCCTGGTCATCAGAGCTGGGTGTTCCAGGTGTGTCCCTTGTGTGCATTATGTGTGCCCTTCTGTTCTAGTTGAGACTTGATTGCTGTTTGCGAGTCAGTCGGAAAAATTGATCCTGAGGATCATTGGTTGTAAGGACTAGCTGAGGCTACATTGGAGGAACGGTTGTGCAGAAGCTGACCTGACAGAGCAGGGTTCACATTAGAGGGGCTCTGGTGCCTGCCTAGTCTGCCCTTTGGGTGTATTGTCCTGGAGGTGGCCAGGTGATACTCTGGCCCACTAGGCCTGCCAGCCCCAGGCCTCCATTGAGGGGAACTGCTGCATGCTAACTTCAGCCCAGGTTGCCCTGGGCCACCTGGGATGAGCACAAAGCAATCCAGAAATGGCCACTGCCTACACTGTGCTTGGAGATAGCTTGAAGACCAAACTGGGAACCAAGATCAAGTTCTGCTAGTGCCAGTCTTAGGGCTGCTCAGCCACAGCTACAGGACAAAGCCAGATGCTGCTTGTTTGGGTTTTGTGAACCTTTGAGAGATTTTATGAAAGTCCTCAGCATGAACCAAGGCAGGCTGTTTATAAAGAAATACCATTGGAAACACCTGGGGTATGCCCTAAAATTGGGTGGGGCAGGGTCTTAGAGCGTCCCTATGGTGGGGCAGATGAAAGGTGAAAGCCAGTTTGATGGAAATTCAGATATGAATGCCTCCAGTGTCTGTGTGCAGCAAGGGGGAGGGCTCAACAAAGAAACAATGGCCTTCACCTAGCTAATCCAGAGAAAGCTGCCCCTTCAACCCTCACCCTGAAGTCAGAAAATGCAGTTCCTCCCCATATGTTCCTGGCAACTTTCAAGCTGCTGCCCCAGTGCTGGAGCTCAGAGCAAGTGAATTTGTCAGTGAATAAGTCCCTGTGCAATCCCTTAAAGAGGAGCACGTAGAAGTGCAGCCCCCTCACTCTCACTCACCCATAGTATCTGCTGGTTGGAAAAAAAAAAGTTCATTAAACACAGGTGAAATACATTCACTTTCAAAAGGTGCCTAGATTCCCTTCCTAGATGCCCTCCTGAAACTCTTCCAAGTTTAGGGTACCCATGGAGTTTATGTTAAAAACTACCAATGTAGAAAAAGAAAATGAAAACAAACAAACAAAGGAAACCAAACAACAACAACAAAAAACAACGGTATATAAGATATAACACGGAAAAAAGCAGTAAAAAAAGTTTTAGGTAAGGGCAAAAAAAAAAAAAAGGCTGAGTAGAAATATGTGGTTGCTGGAGGCAGGGGCTGAAGAAAGAAAAGAAAGATGAAAAATAGAATATATATATATATATATATATATTCTCATATATATATATATATATATATATATATATATATATATATATATATATATATGAGACATTGCCAAGATAAAAAAAAAAAAATCCTAGAAACAGCAGAAAAAATTTTTTGGAAATGCCCTAATATACAATTTAACTATACATATTCCCATACTACATGGAGCAACACAGATTATAAAATATAATTTCACAATATTCAAAAGAGTAGGATAATTTAAAATATGGGGGCAAGAGTGAACATGCTAAATTCCTGAGTCACTTTAGACTCATCAAAACTTATAAATTTGTAATTTGGGGAGCAGTGGGTATTATGAAGGACATATAGTTTTAGAAAGTTACCTTAGCCTTAAAATGGAGCTTAGAAGTTTTTAGACCATTAATTTTTCATATAATTAATAGTATGTCTGGATTTAACTGTGACTAGTATTATTATTATTATTATTATTATCATCATCATCATTATTTTTACATTTTTTGTCTTCTTTGCATTTTGAATTTGTTTCCCTTTCCTGACTTTTTAATTTTTTTTTTCATTTAATTATTTTTTTATTTTTTTTCCTATTTCCCTTTCATTTATTTGCTGGCTTTTTAAATATATCTCTTTTTATTTTTTAACTGTTTGTTATATATTGATGTCTCTTTTCACAGTCTACTTAATGTTAATAACTGTACAACTTTGTGTAATATCCCAAAAAGCACCAACTCTGTAAGCTCATTTATTTATGCCCTCTTATTAACCTTCAATTTGTAGTTTGTGTATGAATTACATTTCATATATTGAAAAACTAGGTAACACTATCATTTCTGCTTTAAACAGTTGTACATATTGATTTTTAAAAGTGCTTTTTTATTTTTTTATTAATATACAATGCACAATATTATATCATTTTCAGGACTACAACACAGTTATTCAACCTTTATGTACCAAATAAGGTGATTACCGTGATAAGTCTAGTTACCATATGTCACTGCGAGAGTTACTGCAATATTATTGACTATATTCCTTATGCTGTACTTTACATCCCCATGGCTTTTTCTTTTTATAACTGGAAATGTGTACCTCTAATTCCCTTCACCCTTTTTAATTAAATATATTGAAGGTAATATTGGTTAATAAGTTTCAAGGATACAATTTTATAATATATCATCTAAATATTACATTCAGTATTCACCTAAAGTCAAATCTCCTTCCATCACCATTTATTTGACCCCCTTTACCCTTTTCTACCTCCCTCCTACCCCTTTACCCTCTGGTAACCCCTAAACTGGTATCTGTGTCTAGAAGTTTTTGCTTGTTTGTTTGTCTTGTTCATTTGTTTTATATCCCATATATGAGTGAAGTTATATGGTTCTTGAATCTTTCTAACTTATTTCACTTAACATGATAATCTCAAGATCCATCCATGTTGTCACAAATGGCAGTATTTCATCTCTTCTTATGGCCAAGTAATATTTCATAGTATATGTGTACACATCCTTATCCAATCATCCATCGAAGGACACTGTTTTTTTTCATATCTTGATCACCATGAATAAAATTGCCATGAACATAGGGGAACATATATCTTTACGGATAAATATTTGCAGATGTTTTGGGTAGATGCCCAAAGGAAGAGTTGCTGAATCATATGTTAATTCCATTCTTAATTTTTTGAGGAATCTCCATACTGTTTATTTTTTAAAAAAATATATAAAAATCAAAAATGTGTCCTTTATATTTATTACTCTGTTGTTCTTCCTCCATTTCTGAAAATCCAAGTTTCTCTCTCATATTATCTCTTCCTGTTAGAGGGATTCTCATATATTACAATCTGTTCATTGGTTTAGCTTATCAAGGGGTTGATTTGAAAGAATTTTTTAGAAGATTCTACATTGAAATTCAATGGGTATTGACTATATGATAGCCATATTTTCATAAATCACTCCTCTGCAGGCAAGATCTTTTCAGAACCTATGTTTTCTTCAGGCCCCATAAGTCTGTCTCTATATCCACCTTCCTACCCATCTCTCAAGGAAGCTTCTAGAACTTCTCCCTGTGTACCACCTTACTTTGTTTGTTTGTCTTTTGTTTTACTACCTGCCTTCCTCATAGGATTCAAAACTAAGATGGTCTGAGACTGAGAACTAAAAGCAATCTGAGAATAAGTGAAACTGTTTCTGACACTTTCGGAGTTACAATGACTTTATGGTTAAATCTGTAATATAATTATCATTTAAAAATAGCTTTGATGGAGATCCTCATTCCTAATTTAAACATAATTAATTACAAATTGCATTTGAAAGCACTAGTCAAGTTTTTAAGTTTGTAATTTGCCAGCATTTTATTTACCAGTTGTATTTTTCTCACTAAAACTTTTATTAGACTGAATAGTCTTCATATATATTTCTAATGGAAGAATACTACAAATTCTCAAAGGGAGAATTTGCAGAGGTGAAGAACAAATTTGTGAATAGAACACCAAAGTATTTCCCTAGTAACACATGAAAAAAACATCCGTGAGAAACCTAGACATGGAAATGTCTGTGGATATACACAGACATTGTATTGAATTGCTTAATTTTTCAATAAGTATATCAAACTGTGCTTTTAGTTTTGGATCTAAGAGGTGGTAGTTATGGATCCTTGAAATGTTCCTAATGGCTGAAGCATGTTTAAATAGAAAAGGCAGTCACAGTAGCTACGTGAGTGGTTGTTTTTCTTAAATATTGTAAGTATCAAAACTTACACATTTCAACTACAATCCAAACCCCTTCTCAAATAGTATATAGTTGTGCACAACCTCCCAATAGAATGTCTTCCATGGAGAATAGAAAACTGCTTGCTGAAATGTCCACTTACACTTCCTTTTTATTTCCTGTGAGACAAAAGTTATACTTAATTCTCATGAATGAATAAAAAAAGTTTTCTGCACATGTGTGTGCATGTGTGTGTGTGTGTGTGTGTGTGTGTGGTAAATACTAAGGCACTATTTTCTTAGAAAGAAACATATCTCACTGTCTCTTCAAAGCAGACAATGTCTGTGAATGCTATTTCCATTACTGTTAACTGATTCTCTTTCCTGGCTGACGTTAGTGTAACATTTAAAGCCAAGGCACGGCATATTTTCTGCAAGCTGTTTTATGTTTTCTGTGTTTTTTAGTATAAATATGCGTACATACATACGTACATACTTACATACATACATACATGTATACATATATATGCAGAGCCTAAGTTCAATGTGTTAGCTTTCAAATTTTGATTGATACTGCATTCATTCTTAATTTGCTACTACATCATAATTGCTACTGTTTTACATGAGTGATTTCCTTATGCATGATTAATCTTTCTTGACTTGTAACCTATCCAAAGACAGGATACTAAGGCATACTAAGAATCTATCAAGAATTGGGATATGTGTCTAGTTCAAATGGGGTTATGTTTTGGCAATTGCTGTTTTAAACTTGCAAAGTTTATGGATGTCAATGATGTTGCCCATGAGATAAAAACAATTTTTTGTGAGCTGTGTTTAGTATCAAAGTGGAGGAAAACGTATCATGTGAGCATCTCTCAAACTGTTAGTTCAAAACCATTTATTATGAAAGTTATTGATGTGTAACTAAATTTTAACTAGATTAATATTAAATTAGAAAAGTGTTTGAACTGAAGACCCTTTCCTTTCCAAATTACATAGTTTTAACCATTATTCAACTTTTAATTAAATGTTTAAACAATTTATTCTCAATAAGTATTGGAACTATTAAGATTAATCATAACTTGTAATAGCTTTTAAATTAACGGAGCCTTTGGTTTAACAAATCTTTGTGCAGTAGGGCAAGAAATAATTACATTTTATTTCTCTTAAATGTGTTAGTAATTAACATTTCTAATTTTGTACGTGAAATAAATGATTTGATTTAAATGTAAAAGGACATTAAGAAAGACTGCAATGCTATAATTTAAACTGAAATCACATGAAATAGCTATTCATTTGTTAACATAAAACTTTTCTTTAAACCTTTGACCATACTTGTGATTTTCTAAAGATGATAAGATTCTTCTGACACAAAAAGGGAATATTCAGATGATGTTCTAGAAACTGATGTATAAAACTCTGAAATTAAGTAAGTTATGGTTGAAAAGTATAAATAATGACCATAAAATATATAGAGGTGGATGGGTTCAGAGTATGTTATAGTGCAACAACCTGGAAGCACCTTTATATACTTTAGAAGATAGTTTATTGATCAAAGTGCCTGCACACATTTTAGATAGTAAAACTACAGCATGAATTATGGTCCAAGACCATATCTCATCACTGGAAAAGGTATTGAGGTATTATTAAATGTCATATTGGGGTTTTTGAGCATAGCTTACTATGGATTGCTAACCATAAGTTCAGTATGTCAGACCAATATGAACCAAATTTTACTCATATGATAATTGATTACATTTGCTAAATGAATGAAGACAAATAATTGCTTACCAAAAACACTACTATAAATAAAGGTATAAAATTAAAGTTGTAGGTATCAAATAATTCTTATAATTGTAATTGAAGTCATGTATAGTTTCCTATTTGTCAGGTATCAAAAGACCCGAGTTAAAACATAAATGTTTCTAAATTTGATAAATAGATATTATTACTTGCTTCACATGACATTTCTGATTAAAATATTCAGTGATCATATTAATTCTCTAGATGGTTTTTTTGAATTATTAGTCAAATTGTAATATATTTTAAAGCAACAAACAAAATGTTCTATACATTCTACTTAAAAAAAAGTCAATTTTTTTCCCACTACTAAATCTGTACGCGATGGCAAAGTAATTTAATTTCTGTAGATACAAAGTGTTTCCATGCTTTTCCATGACTTTTGGGAGAAACCATTTAAGTAATAAAAATAAAATCAGAGAAAAATGTCGTTCTTGTCACCATTTGGCTTCTGGGTTCATACTCTGTCTTCTCAACATTTCTGTTTTTATTGGGAATAAAAAGAAAAGTTTAAATATAAATCATAAAGTGCTATAAATAGTCTTAGTCTGGAAGATTATAATGTAACTGCCTCAAATGTTTAAAACTTAAACATTTCTCTTAACATTTCATTCCAACAAGATCACCTTACAATACTAACCTATTAAGATCATTTATTAAATCCAGGAGGAATAAAATCAGTTACATTAGGTTTTGCCACAAAATAATTCAAATAATTTGTTGCTTAAATTTCGTTTATTTGACTTTTTTTTGCATAACAGAGACACAAGACAATATAAAAACCCTAGGATAATATGAAATAGTAAAACATGTTTTTAAGACTAATACACTTTTATTTAAAATAATAAATTCATCAAGAAATTCTGACATGAAGTAAATAACTTGGAGTTGAATGTCAGAATAAGTTAAAATTTCTAGTTATGTAATAGGTAATACAAGTCCTTGGTCTGGTATGTAATTGGAGTATAAATTAGAGATAAAAAACAATGAAAATGTTATTTACTTCTACAAGTTTTTTCCTTCAGTTTTGCCTTAAAAAGTTTCCTTCAGTTTCCCTTGTGAAGTTACTTACATGTGAATTATTTTAAATTGATAATAAAGCTCCTGATTGTTTTTAATCAATTAATATGGGTGACAATGAGAGATATTTAATGAGAGATTGAAATTAACATTAAAATGTCTACTAATCCTCCCATTGGAGTAGCAAATGAGAATACAGTTCTCCTCTCCTAGAATACAGGATGAATTTAGTGATTTGTTAGATTACTAGATTGTAGTGTAGACCAGGTAACAGAAAGTCTTGAAGCTTTAAGCCACTGCTCATGGAACACTCTCCCTTTGAACCATCATAAAAGAAGTACAACAACCCTGAGGCCCTAGTGGAGAAGGCGAAGGGTTATTTCAAGTCTGCGACTTCTTTAGGCAGAATACTTTTTTTTCTTATTCAGTTTTTTAAAAATTTATTGGGGTGACAATTGTTAGTAAAATTACCTAGATTTCAGGTGTACAATTCTGTATTACATCAGCTATAATCCCATTGTGTGTTTACCACTCAGAGTCAGTTCTCCTTCCATCACCATATATTTGATCTCCCTTACCCTCATCTCCCACCCTTACCCCGCTTACCCTCTGGTAACCAATAAACTATTGTCTGTGTCTATGAGTTCTTGTTTCTCATTTGTTTGTCTTGTTCTTTTGTTGTTTTTGGTTTATATACCACATATCAGTGAAATCATAGGGTTCTCTGCTTTTTCTGTCTGACTTATTTCACTTAGCATTATACTCTCAAGATCCATCCATGTTGTCACAAATGTTCCTATATCATCTTTTCTTACTGCGGAATACTATTCCATTGTGCATACACACAACTTCTTTATCCATTCATCTATCGAAGGACATTTTGGTTGTTTCCATGTCTTGGCCACCGTAAACAAAGCTGCAATGAACATTGGAGCACATGTGTCTTTATGTGTAAATGTTTTCAGATATTTTAGTATATGTGCTGCCGAAGCAAGCACTCAGATATTTTGGGTAGATACCCAGGAGAAGGATTTCTGTGTTGTACGATAATTCTATTCTTAATTTTTTGAGGAAGCTCCATACCATTTTTCACAGTGGTTGTACCTATTTACATTCCTACCAGCAATATATGAGATGTCATTTTTCTCCACAATCTCTCCAACACTTGTTATTACTTGTCTTATTCATAATAGCCATGGGAGAAGTGTCTGTTCATGTCTTGTGCCATTTTTTTAATTGGATTGTTTGTTTTTTTTGTTGTTGAGTTACATGATTTCTTTATACATTGCAGCCACACCACCCTGATTATGCCCACTCTAATCCATTTGATTCTTATAGTCTGCTCTTCTGTTAATATTCCTCATCTATCCATGCATGTCACCCACCTTTTCCATTAAATTCTTTAACATATCAATACAGCTATTTTAACATCATTATCTGATAAATACTTGTGGTTAATCTCTGGGTCAGATTGTTTTGATTATTTTGTTTCTTCACAATGTGTTGGGATATTTTTTTTCCCGTATGTTGTTGTATATCTCACAATATATAAGTTATTGTTTTATCAATTGGTAGACATTATGTATAAAACATTAAATTGTAAGGTAAATAATCTACATCTTATATCAGAAATCTTCGTCTTCTTTCAGGACATTAAAATGGGAGTCAACGTTGTCTAGGCAAGTGATAAAGTTTATTTGGGTTTTGTTTGTACTTTGACTATAGTTAATGTCAGTGACTCCAGTCCTCAAATTCCTCCAGTGGCAAACTGTCATCTCATGTGTGGTGGGGGAATCTGGTTTCAGAGGGCTTTTCAGTTTTAGTTCTTCAACACCAACTTTCAGCCCCCTTTATCTATGAGCACTTCAGAGGTACTTTCTCTGAGCTTCTGCTCTTCCCCATCCTCAGACTTCTCTGTTAGGCTCATGTTAGGATTAGGAGGTATTTGTTGTCATTCTGCCTCAGCTTTCTTCTTAAGGAGGCCTTTTGCACTTTAGCCAAAACTATAGGAGCTTTCTCCATATTTTTGCCTCTTGTAATGGCATCCAAACTTTATATTTGTAGTCGGTGTTTGCTAGGAATTTTCTTTTCTTCTCTCAGTGGTATTTCACTTATTCTTGGTAGCAGTATGGTGTATTGGACCTAATTTTTTTTTATTTATTTTTTATTTTTTTACTTCTCCTTTAAGAAGAGAGGGTTTCACAGTTAAAATAGTGTAGGGAATTAAGAAAATAAAATGCACAGATATATTTATTGCAGATATTATGTAATACATTGTACACAACTTATTACTTAATTTTTAAAAGTTTTCATTGCAAATAGCCTAGCTCCTCTCTGTTATCTGTGACTATTTTAATCTCCATGGATTATTTTAGGTTACATATTAAATTTAATGATGGAAGAAACTATATTTTAATTTTAAAATACTGAGACCAATAGGTATACTAGAAAGTACTTGGATTCATGAATGCTTCATTTTTGTATAAAAATATTTTTCTCATTTAAAATAGCTAAATGAATGAAAATAATTCATGATAACACTTTAAAATAAAGAGTATCACACATTGGATGATAAAAAAAAAAAAAAAAAGAAAAAAAAGAGAGAGATTTCATTTTTTTCTACTCTTCCCCCAGCCACAAAGTCTTTGCCTTTCCCCGGGAGCAGCTAACCTATCTCTGTGTGTGAGTTAAGGCTGTCTTAACAAGAGAAAATTCCAGGGAATTGAGTGGTGTTGTGTGCCTTTGCCCCTGCGACCACTGATCACTTCCTGAATGCTTGCCATTTTTGATACAGGCACTCCTCAGTTTCTCTACTGCTTTCAACATTGTAATTACCCAGTAAAGGATTGCCGAAAAAATGTTATGAGGGAGTAGCAATTATACTTAGGTCAGGGATCCCCATCAATTTCAGAATGACATTCTATTCTATACTTGGTCTTTCATTAATATTTTGCTGGTATTTCCTCATCCACGTATATAGTGGATTGTGCCTCTTCTCCAGTGTGCTTTCGACTACAGGTGATATAATCTGCGCATCCTACTCTTCTTGATTTTTTTTCCTCTTTGGAATTCAGTTCACTTGGTTATTCTGCGCCTTCAGCTCTCTGATGAGTTCAATGAAAATTATGACATTTTAGTTTATCTGGATTGTTTTCACTGTGATTGTGAATATAATGTTCTTTAAAGCTTTATTACTCTGAAAGGAAATGGAAGTTCAATAGGTTTGTTTTTGTAGCTATATGCATAAAGTAATTCTGAAACTATTTATGAAGTCTAATAGAATTGAATAAATATATGTTGTCATTGGAGCCAGAATGCTCATGGTGGAGCAAAAGAAAAGACAGGTAACAACCCTCTCAGATGGAATTATGGCCCATTGCTTTTCCCAGAAAGATATAAATTAGCAAAGAAAAAAAACATTTGACAGCCTTTCTAATACCAAAACGTATGTACTTTACGATATTCTCCAATTCTGTTATATCTAACAATGAGACTCATTGAAAGTTATAATCAGTCTTAGCATATTTGAGAAAATTAATGATTTATTACTTACCTATGCCTAAATGTTTCTTCAATACCAGAAATACGTGATATAATTTGTTAAAGCAAATAATTACAAATAAAAATGTATTATTTAATAAAAGAGTAAATAAATTTTTCTGTGTTTGGTATGCCAAATATTTTGAATGGTTTCTCACTCATGTAATCACTTTTTTTACATATATTTTATATATATTAGTCATTAATATATAATTGTATATATGTTATTTTTGACAAAATTCTACTCTTCCTTAGGTATTTTCCACTAGGAAAACCATTATTCTACCATCAAAATACATTTAAATCACTGGGCTGAAGTTAGGTTAGGAAAGAGAAAACTGGATACAACTGAATAAAACTTTAAATCTAGATAGTGTTTGTCTTCTCTGAATTATTTTTCAGCAATACATATTTTGAGATTTCATTTTAGACTTGAAATAAAAGTGAAAGAATCTGTTTTTATATGATTTATAGACAAGTCTACTAACTCAAGTGGTCTGGATAGTTGATACAAATCTACTTCACTTTTTTCTGAAAGCTTCCTCTGTCCCCACTAAAATCTCCATTATTTGAGGGGTCATCTAGCTTATAATTACTATGTCTATGACTCCATTCACTGTTGATTTCTCATACCTGTTTCCTTATTATAAATCTTTTTTTCTTTTTTGTCTGCCTTCACCAAAGTAAGTTTTACAATCTGTAAAAATCCAAGTGATAATGTATTTTTTTTATAATATAGCCTCTTTTCTGGATTCCAAATATTTGACCCTCCCTCATCTTTAACCTGTTCAAACTCTATTTCATCTTATTTTTTTTTTTGTTGATCTGATCACTGTAAAGGCTTTATTAAAAACAAACAAAAACATATCTAAGTGAAAGTGGAAATCTCTGTCAATAGCCTTTATACCCATCACACCACTTCTTGTGATCTCTTTTGTCTATTTCTACTTTGAAAGTATTTTTTCACCTATCCAGTAGAGCTATTGTGAGGACATTAGTTGTTGAAAACAATTTTGTACAATACATCATGTCCTTGGGAAAATGTGCTTTATTTGGCTTATTTTGGGAGAAGATCAAAGTTTCAGTGGAATTTTATGTATGTGTCCTTGAGCACAAGAAAAGAATGTGTATTCAGTTTTTGTTTAATGGACTATTCTAAAAATGTGAATTAGTGCAAGTTGGCTGATAGCGTCATTCAGGTCCTCTATATTCATACTGGTTTCCGGCCCACTTATTCTATCAATTCCTGAGAAAGAAGTATTGTTATTTCCTACTATAATTATGGATATATCTTTTTTTTTTTTTTTTTTCATTTTAGATCTACCACTTTGGCCTCATGTGTTTTGAAGCTTTATTGTTAGATACGTACACAATTAGGATCACTGTCTTTTTGAAGAACTGACCCTTTTATCGGTGGATAACATCTCTCTTTATTCCTCATAATATTATTTTTTTCCCCTTGAAAAATCAATATAACTAGTTCTGCTCTTTTTGATTAGTATTTGCATGGTATGTTTTTTTTTTTTTTTTTTACATCTTTTCATTCTTAACCTGTCTATGTTTTTAATTTTAAGTGAATTTCATTGAAACAAAAACCTAGCTTAATATTATGATCATTTTTATGGCGTTTATCAGTACCTGCTATAAGTAAATAAATATTCTGTTTCTAATTGCAGATATCTGTCCTATTATGAATGTGAGGTTATTAGTTTCCTATGTGACATCAGTTATTTGATGGATTCAAGAAGATAATTAATTTGTTATTTGTTGTACTTTGTTTCTTGTTGTATAGGGTGAGTGATGCCTTTCCAGCTCTCTATATCTGAGTTATTTTATACCTTTAGCACACACACACACACAATCACACACACACAGACACAACATCTGACAAGTTCGCGAACTCATCCTAGAAAAACTGCTACATACTTCATCACTGAATATCACTATAGTCACCTTCAAACTACTCCCCTTGGGAAGCTATTCACCAATGCCAGTACCTAGTCCACATTTCAAAACAATTTTGGAATTCTTTCTGGAATGGCCATCAAAGCTGTCATTGTACCGTATTTCCCTAAATATAAGACCTAGCCAGACAAGCAGCCCTATGCATCTTTTGGAGCAAAATCTAATATAAGACCCGGTCCAAAATACGCATTAGAGCTGCTTTATTTTCGGGGAAACACTGTATTACCTTTGATGTCCTGAATGTCATCAAAATTTCTTCCTTTCAATATTTCCTTTATTTTTGAGTAAAGAGAGAAGTCAGTGGGGGCCAGATAAGGTGAGTAGGGAAGGTGTTCCAATACAGTGATTTGTTTACTGGCTAAAATCTCCCTCACAGACAGTGGTACATTGTTGTGATGCAAGAGCCATGACTTGTTGGCGAAAAGTTCAGGTCATTTTCATGTAACTTTTTCACACAGCCTTTCAGCACTTCCAAATAGTAAACTTGGTCAACTATTTAGTCGGCACAGATTCATAATGCATAATCCCTCTGATACCAAAAAAGGTTAGCAAAATTGTTGCAACAAGTTCGTCAATTTAATTGTCCGGCCGTGTGTGTGTGTGTGTGTGTGTGTGTGTAAAGTGTTTATCAAAACCTTTAATACATAGTAGGCTCTGAAGCACATTGTTTTTTCATCTCCTCGGCACTATGAAACTGTTGAAAACTCATCAGCTTCCTAGCCTGTTAGCTATCCCTTGCTCTGTTGTTAAGTTTATCACAGCAGCACCACTTAAAATCAGAAGTGCTTTGACTTTAAAATATTAAAAGTATTTTCCACAATTGGGATCACTTCAATGTGGTTTGTTTGACTCTAACATATCAGTAGTTTTTCACGTATTGACTGACCTGTAGCCCAGAATTGCAAATTTTGTCCTGCTCCATGAGATTATGGAAAGTTAACCTCTATTTACCAGCTATAGCCATCATTTTCTGATTGGATGATTAGCTTCTCTTTGATTGCTATTTTCAAAAATGACAGATGTCTTTTGGGGGGAAAGAATTCAATAATTTTCATCTGCTTTAATATTATTCTCTTTTTTTTTTTGTTATTCTCACCCCTCGAGCCCTGGATATTTTGGCATATCTCTAACGTATTTAAAGAGATGCTTTTTACATGTCATTGTTATTGACAATGGGGATTTGATATACCAAAGGCTAATATGGCATTATCCCACCAGGTTTTTTTTCTTATTTTATTAATTCTATGCACTGATTTCTATGTGCACAGATTGATTTTTAAAACTACATTTTATAGTATCTACATTGCAGAGTTCCATATATTTTACCATATATATTTTTTTTATTTTTATATTTCTCAAAGTATAAATAAGGAAGATATACCTCAGAAAAATAAATTGCCTCGGCTACTAAATTATATCAAGTTAATATATAATAAGGCTATTATGGTAACAGTTTTTTTTTTTTGGTGGGAGCTATTTACAATAATCCCAAATTACTTTTTCTTTCATTTTCCTTGGCAGTTTCTTCTATACATTTGAAAAAAACTTCCTACTTTTTTTGATATTAACAAGTAAAATGTTTGCGCCTTCTTTTTCTCAGTAATGTAGTCAATTTTGCTCATGCTGCTGTGTAAGCTCAGAAAAAGCAGAAATTAATAAGTGAAGAATTGTTCCTGCTATTTTCTTTTAGTTAGGAGGTAATCTTATTGGTGAACCTTGTCAAAGGATGGGGACAAAAGAGATGGCATGGTGTCAGTTGTTGTTCTAGTGTCAGTGTTGCCAGAGCAGAATGTGAAACTGCTTTTCCAGTGATAAAAGGAGAAACATATCATGTTAACATTACAATACCCTTGGGGGGTTTATCTAACAGAGAAGAAATTTTAGGTTAATTCTTTTATAATACCTTCCTTTTATTATTATTTTTTTTTTCACCTCAGACATGATCTGTTTGGGCAGATTTAACTCCAGAAGGCTAAAATGAAAACAAATAAACAAAAAAACAATAACAAAAAACACCAGCTCCAGGAAAACTTCTCTCTCACACCCTTTTTAATGTTCATAATGCTCTTATTGGTGATTAAATTTTAGTTCACAATGTGTCAATGCGACTCCTTGACAGAACATTTTACACTTTGGGGAATGGAAAAATGATGGAGGAGACATATACAAAATTTAGATGCAATTATGAATAACCTTGATATACTGAATTGGCACACTGCAGTATCAATAGCCAGACAGGATTCAGTAGTGGATATAGTAAGTCCTGGATCACACATTTGTATTTGTAGAGTATTTGTATTTCTCTAACTTGTTTTACTTAGCCCTCAAGGTCCATCTACGTAGCCTCAATCTTCATGATTTCCTTCTTTTTTACTGTTGAATAATATTCCACTGTGTGTGTGTATGTTTGTGTGTAGTTTTTTTTGTTTGTTTGTTTGTTTGTTTTTTTACATTTTTTACATGGAGGCGCATATATCTTTTCAGGTTAGTGTTTTCATTTTCTTCAATAAGTATGTAGAAGTGGAATTTCTGGATCATACGGTAGTTCTATTTTTAGTTTTTTGTGAAGTCTCCATAATGTTTCCCATAGTGACTTCACCAATTTACATTCTTACCAACAATGCACAGGGGTTCCCTTTTCTCCACATCCTTGCCAACACTTATTATTTCTTGTTTTTTTGAAATTGCCCTTCTAATAGGTGTGAGGTGATATCTCATTTTTATTTATTTATTTGCATTTCCCTGTTGAAATGCAAATATTGGGCCTATTTTTATATACCTGTTGGCCATTTGCATGTCTTCTTTATAAAACGTCTATTCAGGTCCTTTACCCATTTTTAAATTGGATTTTTTGTTGTTGTTTTTTGTTTGTTTGTTTGCTCTTGAGTTGCATGAATTCCTTGTATAGTTTCAAATCACATATCATATAGTTGCAAATCACATATCCACATATCCTTATTGGATATGAGATTTGCAAATATATTCTCCCATTTTATAGGTTGCCTTTTCATTGATGGTGAGATAAGTGTGAATGATTTTACTGTTGTCAAATATAATGGAACAATATCATGTATTTTCTTCTATGGGGTGATGAAAGATCTTATACTTAAAAAATGTGTAAGCATTCTTCATATGACCATTCTCAAAATGATCCTTACCAAAACAAGAGGTAGGATACTATTTGATTTTCTGTTGTCTCCTTAAAAAGTTATCATAAACTTAGTAGTTTGAAACAATACATATAATACATTATCTCAACATTCAGTAGGTCTGAAGTTGGAGTGCAGTGTGGCTCAGCCAGTTTCTCTGCATAGTGTATTCAAGGCAGAAATCAACGTGTTGGCAGGACTGTATTTCCTTCTGGAGGTTTTGGAAAGAATCCATTTTCAACTTCATTCAGGTTGGTGACAGAATTCAGTTCTCATCTTCTGGAGGTCACCCACATTCTCTATCTTCAGGCCCCTTTGTACATCTTCAAAGACAACATCTAGTGTCATGATTTTTCTCTGTGCTTTAAATCTGTCTGACATCTCCTTTTGACTTGTGCCCCTGCCTCTCTTTCTGCCACATCTTTCTGATTGACTAACCTGAGAAATTTCTCTGCTTTTGAGAGAACCATCCAGATAGCCCTGTTAATATCCATATTTTAGAGTCTATGACCTGAATTCCATCTGCAAAGTCCCTTGTGCCATGTAACCTAACATACCTATAGGCATGTCATCAAAAAGAAAAGATTATGGAGGCCAAAATCCTGTCCATCTCAATCATAATACCTGATCTTAAGGACCATATTCTTACTGTAAACCAAGTTAATGAAGATCTATAGGAAATTAATCCCAATCCGGGTGATCAAATTTATACAAAGATAGAACAGTAAGTAGAAGATATAACAAATAATGGCTTGTTTTTCAGATTACCATATTTAGTAGCATTTATCTTAGCTGGATTTTTGGCAAATGTGTGGTAACAAAAAATTAAGGCTAAACTTACCTGCAAATCCTAGACCCAAGGTATTCTCACAGAGATCTCACAGATATGTTTTATTTAGCAGATGTTCAAATGCAAAGGTTTATATCCTATGGTGAATTAGAAAATATCGGCCTATATTCACAGTGAGAAATCATCAACATGACGCATGCTAATTATCTTTGCAAATAGACCCCACATGTTAAATTTTGTCAAATGATTTAATAAATTTTCAAACAATTTTGGAGATATATGGAAACATTTCATATTGAGTAAGCTAATTAAACAAAATTTGAGAATACCCCCACACGTCATTGCTTCTTCACACTCATTTGAAGAATTTGAAATAGTGATGAAATTGTATGTACCTAACTAAATTTTAATAAGAAAATCACTTTAATAAGATATTTTCAAATTTTTAAATGGTTTTTCTTTCTCCTGGAAAACTAAGTGTTTTTAAGATATCATAGTAATGTCTTATTATGTTAATTACTTTTTTCTAGTTACAAAAATGCTACCTTACAATTGTAAAAAAAAGTTTAAAATGATAGATGGTTCAAAAAATTAATTACATCTGTGTGTATGTGTTTCTATCATTGATAGGCAACTATTTCTAATATTTCTCTTATCATTTTGTACATGTTTTTATATAGATAATTGAAACTGCTCATAAAAATTTATGTTCTGATTATTAAAAGCTAACATTAAAGTATAAAAAAATACACCTTGTTCTTTTAACATTTTAAACACCATTCTATCTTAGAGCATTATTTACTTATTTATTATATTTTCAACTATTTATCAAGCAACATTATTTCTATTTAACATTTATAATATTCACATTCTATGGAAAAGAGAGATAAGAAAGATAAAATTTGTTGTTTTTATTCTCATGGACAACCAATAGCCAAATTCTATTGGAAGCTGGATGGCATTATTTGGTAGGTAGTGAGTTGTCTCCCTTTTGAAAAGTATTCAAAATTGAATATAGGCACTCATACCCTAATAGTGCCCATTCCCTGAAAGTCTTGTTTCAATTAAACAAGATTTGTTTTCCATCAGCTTCCAGCAATGATGTGTTGGCTCCCAGAGACATTAATTTCTTTAGTTAACTTTTCTGACTCTGGTCAACAGCCCTGGGTCACTCATCATCAGTATTTTATTCTCAGGGGCTCATTTGTAAATATCTCTTGTAGTTCTGTCTGACAGGCGTCCTGTCCATCCTTTATACACTTGTCCCTTTTAAGACTAATCTACAGAATAACATCTGAAAATACTTTTATGCTAATAATTGACTGTATTTTTTTTTTGTGGTGATGCTCATACATATAACCCACAGTCTACAATACTTTGCATGATGTTACTATTTCCTGAGCTCCAAGTTATTTTATCACTTGAGTCCTAACTGAAGTGCTTGCTCAGGTGCACATTTACCTGGAACCCTTATACTTATATCTCTTCTTCACTTGCTCTACCATGTCTGACTTATCTTATTCCAAGTACATACATTAGTTGTTTTTCTCATTAGTAATTAACTTCTACTCATTCTTCAGAGTCTCTATTTCTACCATTTTCTCAGTCTCTATTGATCTTAGACCACTGGTCCGGTTATAGTTTTACTTTTATTTGTGTGATTATTTGATCCATAGCCCTTTCCCCTTATTTGACTATTATTTTCATGAGTGTGCAATTTCCTTCTGCTTCTGCTTACATTGTTTCTTGGTTGCATGTCCTGTGATCAGGGTATAGAAATGTTGATTCAAATAAAAAGGAAATAAATGCAAACTCTGTTGAGCTAAACTAGCTGATAGTTATTTTTGTAACAGATATATATCTACACCATGTTTTCCTGAAAATAAAAACTAGCCAGACAATCAGCTCTAATGAGTCTTTTGGAGCAAAAATTAATATAAGACCCAATCTTATATTGCGTTATGTAAGACCCAATCTTATAGCAGAATAAGACTGGGTCTTATATTAATTTTTGCTTCAAAATACACGTTAGAGCTGATTGTCTGCTAGGTCTTGTTTTCGGGGAAACACGGTATGTGTGTGTGTGTGTGTGTGTGTGTGTGTGTGTGTGTGTGTGTGTGTGTATTCTATCCTCTTACACAATTTATTAGTACAAAGAGCATAAGTAGGCATTATGCATACCTACTATGCATAGACACTAACTGTGGTGGGCTTTTTGCAT
The DNA here is from genome assembly GCF_964194185.1 of Rhinolophus hipposideros. Taxonomy (NCBI): domain Eukaryota; kingdom Metazoa; phylum Chordata; class Mammalia; order Chiroptera; family Rhinolophidae; genus Rhinolophus; species Rhinolophus hipposideros. The sequence continues at coordinate 26,697,141 of NC_138057.1, forward strand.
GCATCATTTTGCATGCATTTTATTATTTATAGAATATAGGACTCTTTGTCAGATTGTTTTACAACTTTTTATATGGAAAATTAACCCTGATAATTGCTTTAAGGAGCTTATCAAAGATCATAAATATAGTAAGTGATAGATTTGAACCTAATTACTTCTGGAATTAGGATTGCTACTTTGTACATACACTATGCAATACCTAAAATAGAGAGTAAAATATGTTTAATAAAAGTACATACCTTAGCATCCTCAGAAAAAGAGAAAAGTGACCCTTGTCTAGAGTATTGATTAATCCCATCTTGCTTTCTAATTTGCAAAAGAGTTAAATGTGAACATTTTATGATCACATTTCACAGGAAAAAAATATCTTTCAATCTGCATAGGTCAGCAGTTTGCAGAATGCTGGAACCCAGTAGTAAAGTGACCCTGGGTCCATAGCTTGTCGGGGGCAATATGAGCTGAGGGGTATCCCCTTCTCTAAAGAAAGACAGACCAAATAAGAAGGCTCCTCTGGCTATAGAAGGAATTGCTCTCAAAAACACTTCTCTAATAGGGAATTTATTTCAATATGAACTCTATATTTAAGATTCCCTTTTGCAGAGAAAAGCTGAAATGCTTTGGTCCTTTTAATTAGAGGTCTTACAATCTAGGACAATTGACTTCCCTGCTCCGTATCTTGGATTATCTAAATATGAAACTGAAAAATCAACTCACAGGATTCAGTAAGGATTAAAATACTTAATGTTAAAATGTTTTACACTATTATTGATAAATAATTAATACAAGCTGGACAATTCATTAGCAACATTAACAAAAACCACATTTAAGCACTTCTTTTCCAGTGAGCCACTTTGCTAAATTTGATGAGAGATACAAAGAAACCTGGTCAGGTCATCCAGGTTTATGCAATCTATTTAGAAAACAGAACCTAGAAAACAGACTGGAGACTTAATGGAACCCAACAGAAATGTTGACAGACTTAAATATTTAATCAATGACCACAGCATTATCAATCAGGAAAAACTGTCACTTCCTGTCGATAAATAAGAGAAAAACAGCTTAAGTAGAATCCTAAAATGTAACACAGTATTGGTTCCGCTCACAAATTTGTTTTATATTAAGGCTGAAAAGAAAAAAAAAAAAGGTGTGCTCCATTTGTTCTCCCTGTTAAATCTATCTATATGTACAGATTGTTGTTACTATTTTCCCAACCATAGTATCTTCCATTTTATGTTAAACATTATAGAGTTTGAGGTACTGTTTATAAATTTTGTTCTTACTGTTATCTCCCAAGAATCTGAGGATATAGTGTGTAACTATGATTTAGATTAGGAAGCAGAAGCACGGAGTGTAATTGTAATTGTGGAAGAGCACACATTACGAGACAGAACACTAAATTCCAAATCTTCAGACTTTAATCTCATGGCCGTTAGTTAAATCTCTGGCATCGTTTCTTTTCCTTACTCGTTATTGCTTCAGGTTTACCATCATAAACCTAAACTTTTGTTTTAAATGCTCAGTTCACTTTACTAGTCTCACTTGCCCTTGAAACAAAATGATGTCCCCTCTTTCAGTGATATTTGCTCAATTCACTACTGATAATGTATAACTTAGAAACGAAGGATCCTGGGAGACATAGGACAATTTCTAGCATATTGTAGAATGACACACTGTAGTTGTTTAAGCTGTCTACATTTAATGTGCATTATAATTAAGTTTCAAAGTTTAAGTAAATGACTTGGAGATATAATTTAATGGCAAAGCTAGACCTTGCTTGCAGGCCCTGGAGACCCAGGGGAAACATTTGTGCTGATCTCCACTCTGCCATGTTTTGGATAGCCAGGTTCTCAGATGAAGTCTAATCTCTGGCTACTTTTTCATGAGTAGTGGGGGAATGACAATTGCATTGTCTTTGGATGCTTTAAATTGTGAACAGAGCCTGAGAGCTAGAGGCACCTGAGAATGTAAATAGGGAGAGAAAGGCTAGAATGATCTGCAAGCGATACACTTGGGTATTTAGGTTGCCACAGCCAGACAAGAATACAAAAGGGAAGAAAGTTCATTGGTCACTGTATTATTCCCTCATCAATTTTCTCTGCAAGTTTCTTTCAGCTCATTGATTTCCATTGCTGATTGAATCATGTTCATCTGCTGCTAGGAGGTCACTGCATTTCCCTTTTGCTCATTTTTTTCCTGCTTATTCTGCACTCCTGCAAATGTGTGTGTGTCACTTACACTAATATCAGTAGTCTTCTGTCAATAGAGGGATATACTTGTTGCACAATGGGCCATGAGACTCAGGGCGTGTGGCTTAGGCACTCAATGTATAAAACTTAACCAGAGCATATTCACAGATTCCACCTACTCTGCAGGCACTTAGGAGTTTTCAGATCTTATATTAAATTTAAAGGCATGAAATGTGTATAGTTCCCAGTGAGCATAGGCAATACATCCTTAACCTGGTAGAGGAAGTAATATCTTGATTTCTCTGAAAACAACTGATTTCACAGTGTCTACAGTCACAACACAAACACTACCTTAAGGTCATAATTCTCCTTTTCATGCCACACTATCCAGAAGCTCTTTTTTTAGGTAGCCATATGATATATTATGCCCACTAAGAATTGTTCATCCTGTGGAGGAAATAAGGATCTGTTCACAGTGATAGCATTTTGTATAATTTGTTTCAGCAATTTGGATTCCATTTACAAGCAAACCCATTTCAAAATACAGTTAAAAATTTCTGTCAGAGTATCACAATAGTATGACTATGTCGATTAGGTCAATGATCTACATAGAAGGCCTACACATTTTAATTCACTGTATACATTCATCACAGATACAGTTCTTAAGAAAATAAAACCAATTGGATAGCTGCAGTTTTACATAATGCAAATTCTAAATGCATTAGGCACAAAGCAGGCTGTATTAATTCCCAGGCTAAAATCACAATCATATCCACAAAGAAGACAACAAAAGCTTCTTAAAGACCATGGAGCCACTGCCTTTAATGAGATTTTTTTTCAGGTTTGTTTAAACATTGAAGATTATGCCTTTGAATTTTTTATACCACTTGAAGACGTCATTTACTTTGTATTTATATTTAGTAATTGGCAAACCGGGTTTCAGTTTTAAAATTTATAGTGCAACATTCAACAAGACTAACTGTATTAAATACTAATCAACTTTTAATAAAAATTATAAATGCTATCTCCTTGCTCAAGACAAGAAAAGTAATCACTGCAATCAATCAGGTAGTATAATCAATTTTCAAAATGAAATTAACCAAGCATCATGTAAGGAAAAAAAAAAGACCTTGAAGAATAGAACAGTATACTATGACTTTGTTACAGGAGATAAGATCAGTTTTATAAAATAGTAATAGGATGTTTAGTTTCTGCATGATCTCGTCACTCTGATGACTTTTCAAAGGTCACTGAGATTTATTCTTACATGTCTTTTCAGTGACTTGAGGATTACACAGAGTCAATAGATACATGATATGAGAATGTGATATATTATGTACAAATTTTCCCACTTTATTCTTATACGAATTATATCACAAAATGAATTTCAGTTGCTCCAACACTCACACACTTTCTAAAATGGTACTAACCATCAAGAATTTAACACAGTTATATTTTATAAAAACAAGTTTTCTTATTAATAAGAAAATGATTTAAATGGATGCCCTAATAAGAAATTTTGTGAAAGAGTGTTTAAATAAGTTTTCTCAGACAATAATATGTTATGTGAAGGTGTGTCATACATTTTATTCAACCAGTATGGAATGCAGGCCCATCACATGCAAAGTAATATGGTGGTCAATGGGAACACCGATATGAAACACATTCACAGACCGGAGGGAACTTAAGGCCTGTGAAGAAGACAGGTAAACCATGAAAAATAAAGTGGCTAAGTGCAATGATTTTGCTAAGGAGTCGTACATAGCTGGCTGGTTAAAATGAGCTGGTTTCTATAAATGTTTTATGGAGAAGTAAGTCTAGGTTGTTAATAAAACGATAATGATAATAATAAAAATATCTTCTATTGAGTGATATTAAATGCTAGTTCTACATCTTTTATATATGCGATACTTTTTATTCTCACATACATAAAGTACATGGGCTTAATATTATAATTGTACTCATATTTGTGTTAAAAATGGGGAAAACTGAGATTGCTAAAGTTTGAATAACCTGTTCAAAGTCACGCAGTTACTAATTGGTGAGTCTAATCTATGCATGCATTTGGCTCAAGGCCTCTGGGTGTTTAAAGGAGTTGCTAAGACATATTTAAATTCAAAGTTTGAAATCCTCCATTTAATTTGGCCTTTTATTTGAAGCATAAACCCATGAGACATACCCTGAGACACGAGTTACAATCATTTTCAAATTATTAAAATGGTGTCTAACAATATGATGCACATTTTAAATGAGTTATTTTATTATTAGAAATACAAAGGCATTTTAAGTTACCATTTGGCATTAATGTTGCTAACTGTCTGTATTACGGAGATGCTTTGCTGAAACCATAGGCTTTATGTAGAATTCTATGAAATAAGAGAACAAGCATACTTGACAGCATATCCAATAGTGTCTATTAAAGATACACAGTTGACATGACAATACTTTTTACAAGAACAAACAATAATCACTATTACATGACATGAAGATATCTTTTGAAAAATAGCATCTAGCTTTGCACTGAAAAGACTCCTCAAAATCACTGATGCATGCATAACTAAAGCCCTCAAAAAATCCTTTAAAATTGCTTCCAAATGTGTTCTGGTGCTATGACTTAATAAACAAAGAATTGTTTTTAATGCTATTACTATTTAGAACATGTAGCCATATCCATAAGGCGAAATTCTGTGCAAATCATTGGTAAGGAGGAGTGGGAGAATTAACATATGCACATGTTATCTCAATCAACTACAAAATCAACATTGACATCATTATCCCCGCCTACTGAGATATGGAACATTGAATGGCAGAGGTTAATATATTAGCCAGAGTCCTGTTACACAACCAGTTTTCAGGGAAATCAGGATCTATTAATTAAGACTTACTACTCCAAACCCCGTACATTATTTTTCACAACATATTGCTTCCTCAGCTTTCTTGAAATTATCCAGAATATTTAGGGTTGCTTATAAGAGAAAACTGAACATTAAATGTTCCTTAATATTCATACACTAAAGATCTTATATATGAATAAGTAATATTCAGATATAGATATCTCTATATCTCTATAGCTCTATCTCTATGTCTATCTGTGTGTGTGTGTATATATATATATATAAAAGGAACCAAATCTACCAAATAAAATATAATATCTAGCAGGGAAGTTCATGTTTATGTCCTACCTCTATCCATGCCTACCACTCACAAAGGCAGTACCTGTAGCTTCAGTGGGTCAGTGGATAGTTCTATACATAACAGGAATCATTCACTCCTAGGTACCTCAATTCTTTCTCTCTCTCTCCACCTGCAATGTGATTTATTTTCATTGACAAAGGCACATACTCATATCTCTCTTGCTCCTATTACTTTTCATATATTTTTACAATTGTAGCCTCTGTTTATCATATTGTCTTTCAACAATACGTCTAAGCCCTTATTACCTGGATATATACTTATCCAGGTAATGAGTCCAGGTAATGAGTCAACATTGTTGTACAAAGCCCTCAGCATCAGCATATGTACATTTTAATTGTGGAGATAGAAAATAAATAAATAAACCAAGAAGTAATTTAATTTCAGACAGTCAAAAATGCTGTGAAATGAATAAAGTTGCTTATTTGTAGAGGATAATTGAGAGATGCGCTATTTCAGATATGCCTGTCAAGGAAGTTCTCTCTGAGAAAGTAATATTTACAAAGGGACTCACATGATGAAAAATAATGAGCCTCAAGGAATTTGTTTTAAACAATGTTCTAGAAATAAAAACATGCAAAGTTCCTGAAGCAATATCAAGGTCAGTCTGCAAGAATGACGTCAATCAAGAAAATGTTTTAGTGTTCTGATACTAGAAACTACATTAATGACAGTACTGTTAATAGAATTGGGACACTAAGGGCAGGGCCAGTTTAATGTTAGTAGGAGTTAGACAGATAGTTCTGACTTGGCCTTATTAGTTTAGATAGACCTATTAGATATCCAAGTGGAAATATGAAAAATGGGTATGATATATGATTCTGGTGCTCAGTGGAAAGGTTAGACCTTGAGATATAAACTTAGGAATTTTCAGTTTATACATGGACTGTGAAGCCATAAGACAGAATGTAACCCCTAGGGGGCATAATATAAATAACAAAAATATTTGTTCATGGACTGTGAAGCCATAAGACAGAATGTAACCCCTAGGGGGCATAATATAAATAACAAAAATATTTGTTTAAGAAAAATGATTAAGAGATACTCCAATATTTAGAGGAAAACCAAAGGAGGAAGAACCATAAAAGGAGACTCAGAACGAAAACTCTGAGGTAGGAATAAAATTGGTGAGAATAATATGCTAGAAACCAGGTAAAGGAAGTGTCTCAAAAAAGACACATTGGTAATGTGTCATATGCAATTAAAAAGTTAAATAAGTATGAATATTTAACTATATTTAATGACATATATTTAATGACATGAAATTAGCTCTTACTGATGCTGACAAGAATAGTTTTACTGAAGTAATAAAACGATAGACAAGACCAAAAGGAAGAAAACTTTAAAAAGAGAAAACTTAATGAAAAATGATATGTAAAAAATGACATAACTAAAATACATTTCACATGCATGAAACTGACCAATATTAAAAGAAAGGCCAGATAAAAGATGCAAAAAAATAAATCACAGTATTAAAAAGAAAAAACACCTATAGACACAAAACATTCTAAATATAGTAGCAATATAAATGTGTGTGGGAACATAGGGTCTCTCATTAGAGACTACTAGGTATTCCGGAGAGAAATCTGCTAGCACTTACAATTGGTGTACATGTATATGTATGCATATATGTCTGTGTGCGTGTGTATTAGTAAGTTAGTTAATACGTTTGTCAGTTAGTTATAAAAACTTTTCTCTAAGTAAACTTCCTGGGCACATAGCAAGATTTTCGCACATGAGGACAACTGGAAGATGAGGGGTCTGTAAGTGTGCATCAGTAGGAAAAATGAATAACTAGCATGAGGAAAAAATACTATGGAATTTTCTGTTACAATTTTAACTAAAGACTGGATTTATCATTGCTGTATGGATAGTTAATAATAACATAGATAGAATGAGAAACACAATATAGCCTATAAAATATACCATAAATGTGGCCTAATTGTATGTGCATAATAAATCACTATAAGTTTTATTAGAGTACACACTCAAACACACATTTAGTTTTCTTTTTAATTAAAGTTTATTGGGGTGACAATGATTAATAAAGTTACATAGGCGTCAAGTGTACAATTCTGTAATACATCATCTATATATCACACTGTGTGTTCACCACCCAGAGTCAGTTCTCCTTCCATCACCATATATTTCACCCTGTTTACCCTCATCTACCATCCCTCTCTGCCCTTACCCTCTGGTAACCACCAAACATAAATTTCAATCTCATTGGTTGCTAATGGAGGTAAATAAAGATGAGGGAGTTACAGAAGATATATAACAGATGATCAGTGTTGATAGTGTGACATAAATTGGGAAATAAAATTAGCACAACCTCCTGCATTTGATTTTCAAAAAGAAATACAATGATAATTTTGCCAAGTGCATATAGCAGAATGAATAACTCCTTTAAAAGGGCATGTTACAAGAAAAGAAACTACAGGTCAATATATTTCATAAACATAAATACACAGATTCTTAAGAAAATGCTAGCAAACCAAATACAACAATGTGGAAAAAGAATTATACGCCACGAACAAGTAGAATTTATTCTAGGTATGCTAGGCTGGTTCAAGACTTTAATAATCCATTAATGCGATACATTATATCAACCAGATAAAGAAGAAAAACTAAATACAAAATCATACCAACAGATGCAGAAAAGATATTTGATGACATTAACACCCATTCATGACAAAAATGCTCAGTAAGCTAGCAATAGAGGGGAACATTCTCAACTTGATAAAGAATATCTACACAAAATTTAAAACTAACATAATAGTCAGAAACTTGAAGATTTCCCACTAAAAATGGAACCAAGGCTAGGATAACCCCTCTCACTACTCCTTTCCAACATTGTACTGGAAGTTCTATTTTATAAAATTAGGTTAAAAAATACATATTAGGAAAAAAAAAACTGTCTTTGTTCACAGATAGCATGATCATCTATATAGAAAGTCTGAAAGAATGACCAATAACAACAACGAAACTACTAGAAATAATAGTGATATTGCAAGGCTGCAGGATACAAGATTAATATACAAAAGTCAATTACTTTTCTATATATAAAAATGAACATGTGGGATTTTACATTTAAAACTCAATGCCATTTACATGAGCACCCCTAAAATGACATACTTAGATATAAATCTAATAATATATGTGTAATATCTATATGAGGAAAACTACGAAACTCCAATAAGTACAATCAAAGAACTAAATTAATGAAGAAATAGGCTATGTTTATGGATTGAAAGACTCACTATGTCAAGATGTCATTTCTTCTCAAATTTATGTCTAGTTTTTATGCAAACCCATTTAAAATCCAAGCAAATTACTTTCTGGATATCAACAAATTCTTATGGGGAGGTAACAGACCCAGAATAGCCAACAAAACACTGAAGAATAACAAAGTTGAAGGACTGACACTACCCAACTTCAAGACTTACTATAAAGTTACAGTAATCTCAACAGTGTGCTCTTTAAGAAAGAATAAACAGATAGATAATGGAACAGAATGAAAGAGCCCAGACATAGACCAAAATAAAAATAGGCAACTGATCTTTGATAGAGGAGCAAAGACAATACAGTAGAGCAAAAATAGTCTCTTAAACAATTGGTGCTGGAACAACTGGACCACCTTATGCAATAAATAAATACATACATAAATAAATAAATAAATAAATAAATAAATGTACATACATACATACATAATCTTGATACAGACCTTACACCCTCTTTAAAAATTTAACTCCAAATGGATCCAGACATAACTATGAAATGCAAAACTATAAAAATCCCACAGGATAACATGAGAGAACACTTAGATGACTGTGGGTCATCTAGATATAAGACCAAAGGAATGATCTATAAAAGAAAACATAGGGTACACTTCATTAAAATTAAAACAAAACAACAAAACAAACAAACCAAAAAAAAAAAAACACTATCAAAGGAAATGTCAAGAGAATGACAAGATTCACAACAAGTGGGGGGATAAATATTTGCAAAGCATGCCTCTGATAAAGGGATATTATCCAAAATATACAAAGAAGTCAAACTCATCAATAAGAAAACCAACATTCTAATTTAAATGGTGTACAGAGGATTTTTAGGGCAGTAAAATTACTATGTATGATACTATAATGATGAATTATTATCATTACACATTTGTCCAATCCTGTAGAACACACAATATCGATAGTGAACCTGGGCGGCTGATAGCTCAGTTGGTTAGAACATGAACTCTCAACAAGAAGGTTGCCAGTTCAATTCCCATATGGGATGGTGGGCTGCGCCCCCTGAAACTAAAGATTGAAAACGGCAACTGGACTTGGAGCTGAGCTGCGCCCTCCACAATAGATTGAAGGACAGCTACTTGGAGCTGATTAGCCCTGGAGAAACACACTGTTCCCCAATATTCCCCAATAAAAAAATTGAAAAAAAAAAGCAACTTTAAAAGAGTGAACCATAATGCGAACTATGGATTTGGTATCATTAAGATGTGTGAAATAGGTTAATCAAGTCTAACAAATTTACTCTCTCGTAAGTGACCTTGACAATGGGAGATGCTCTTTGTGGTGATGGTAGTGTGTGTGGGGTGTATATCAGGAATCTCTGTACCACTTCATCAATTTTGCTGCCATGTAAAACTGCTAAAAACTAGCCTAAAAAAAAAAAAAAGGAATTTGCACTGAAGAGAAAAAAGAAATGATGATGTAAATAAAGGCATTTCGAGGTCAAAAGAAGGTAATCATTTTCAATGGGACATCCGTTTGCATGTTGGTAAACCAAAAACACTAAGGGGACATTGAGAGAGTCCAAAAGGGGAAAATGATGATTGATGATTGAGGGAGGTTTATAGCAATAGTAGACTGTGATTAATAAAATAATGTAAGATACAGTTTAAAACTGAAAGTGCTGGCATAAGATAAGAGTAAGTACATTTCACCATGGTAACGGGAAGAAAAGAAAAGATTCTGAGCAGTAGTGCAGACAGCCAATAGCAAAAGTATTGGGAGGATGAAATAATTATCTTCTGTTTGCTTCTATTTTCTTCGAAATGAATCAGTCCATCAGCTAAGAATAACAAGTGGGGAATGAGTGTTGAGGAATGAAAGGTGAAGAGATGATGTGAATTTTAAGAGAATGTGTGAGAATATGAGAAATTAAATATCCGAAGACATTTTTTTCAGGATTATGTCTTATTTTTGATTGCTTTGTATTTTCCTCCAGACACATTTGTGTCATTTCAATATAGATAAGAGGTAGGCAGAAATTGAATTGCATGAATCTTGACTTTTTTCCAGGTGAAAATGTAAACAGATTCAGTACTTGTATTTCTATATCTCTTAGTAGAAGTGAACATATTTGGCCACTACTCCTTCCTGAAATCTACTCCCTTGTGTTAGAATATACCACAGTGTTCATTCTCAGTTTTCTTCCTGGGTTTCTTCTAGTCTATCTAAATATTCAATGTTGGAATTCCTCAGGATTTAATCTTAGACATTCTGTCCACTATAATTTTTTTCTGTAGACAATATCCACTCTTATAATATCTGGTACCATCTATCTATACAAAACACTTTCTAGTTTCACATCTCCATACTCAATGCTTTTTCTGAGTCCCAGAAGTCTATCTCAGCTGCCTCCCCTACATCTAGATATATATAATAGGATCCTCAACTCAGCACGTTCAAGATGGATCCACCATCTCATCAAAAACTTCCTCTTTCTACATTCCCTGTCTCATTAAATGTTACCATTATCTGTCCTATGAAAAAATCAGAAACCTGAGTACTCATTTTTAACTCCTATCTCTTTCTAACCCATCACGTCCAATCAATCAAGTCTTGTCTAATCGTCCTTCTCAAAATTTCTTTAGTCTTACAGTTTTCATTTTGTCCTGAACATGAGGATAACCTGGGAGCATTTTAAAAATTTATACTTGCCTGTGTCCCATCTCCAAAGATTCCTACGCAATTCGTCTGACGTTGGTCCCAGGCATTGAGTAAATAAAGATAATTTTAAAACACAAGAAATTCTAATAATATATTATTGAGGACAACTGCTATAATTCATTTACTTCTCACTATTCCAATATTCCACATCCTAATACAAACTAATACAGACTAAAATAATCTCATACATGAATTGCAATAACATCCTAAGGAGATTTCTTGCTTCTTCTGTGTTTACTTTCTTTTTATTGCAGCAGGAGTGCTTTTGTTTTTCTTTTTTAGCTCATGTCTGATCTTGTAATGCCCATGCTTACTACCCTTTAGTTACCTCCCACTGCATTTAGGTTAAAGACTTGAACCTTATACATGGTTTGAAACAATAGGTGTAATTTAACTGCTACCTAATTCCCCAGCTTCATGCCTTGCCACAACCCTCTCCATTCTTTACATTCTAGCCATATGATCCTTCCTTCATTTTCTCAAACATATCATTTTTTTTTTTCCTGTCTTGGAAAAGGAGTTACTCCTGCCAGTCTTTCAACCTGGGTCACTGGTGCTCCTCCCCACATGACTTTGTCTAGCTAACTGCCTAGACAAGTTTACATCTCCTGTTTTGCCTTCCCTTAGTAACTTCCCCTAGCCTGCATACTACAAAGTGTGGATAGTAAAATTAGCAAAAACTTATTTAGCCTTACAATGTTCCAAACACAATGCAAAGTGCTTTACAAACACAATCTCTTGTAAACCACAAAATAATGCTCTAAAGGGTGTACTATCAATATTCTTAATTTAAAAATGAGTGAACTGAGGTACAAACATGTTAACCACCTTGCCCAAGATTATATGCTTAATAAGTGGTGGGTGTAAAATTTGAGCTCAGGACATTTGACTTCAGATCACACTCACACAACCCCTAACCTGAATTACCCAATAATACATTTATTTTTTATTAATATCTTTATTGACATTCGATTGATATACATAAAATTGCACATATTTAATGTATACAATTTGACAGTTTGGACATATTTCTACATCCATGAAGCTACCACTATAATCGAGGTAATAATTAACATAAAACCACCTTCAAAAGATTTCTTCTACCCATTTGTTGCATATGTGTGGTAGGAATATTTAACATGAGAACTACACTGTTGACAAATTTATTAAGTGCACAGTACAGCATGTTTAACTGTGGGTACTGTGTTTTACAGCAGATCTGCAGAACTTACTCATCTTGGTTAACTAAAAATGTATTCCCATTGACCAACTTCCTATGTACCCCCCCACTCTTTCCAACCACCATTCTGTTCTCCACTTTTATGAGTATGACTATTTTAGACACCTCAGATAAGTTGAATCATTCAATATGTATTCTTCTGTGACTGGTTTTAGATAATACAATGTCTTCAAAGGTCAATCATGCTGTCACATATTTCAGAATTTCCTTTTATTTTTTAAAGCTATTAGCATTCCATTGGATATGTACATGCCACGTGTTTTATCTGCGAAATTCTAATGGATATTTATATGTTCCCTATACCTTGACCATTGTGAATAACTATGTAATAAACATAGAAATGGATATATCTCTTCAGGATCCTAATTTAAATTAATTTTGGTATATATACCCAAAAGTTGAATTATTGTATCATATGGTAGTTCTATTTTGAATATTTTGAGGAATTGTCAAATTGTTTTTCATAATTAATGTACCAACTTACATTCCCCAAAATAGTGTACACGGGTTTCATGTTCCTTGTATCCTAGCTAACACTTTCCTTTTTTTTTTTCTTTTTTTTTTTTGGAAAATAGCCATCCTAACAGTTATGAAATGACATCTCATTATGGTTTTGATTCGCATTTCCCTAACAATTAGTGATGTGGAATACCTTTTACATAAATGCACCATTTTTATATGTCTTCTTTGGAAAATAAATGACTATTCAAATTCTTTGCCCTTTTTTTATTGGAATTTTGTTATATTTTGCTGGGTTTTATACAAATTTTGTATTTGTGTAATTAGTAAAATCAAAAATATAAGGCTATTGCAAGTTTTCTCTTATTAATAATTAACAAAAATACATTAAATTATATTATTGGGCCATACAACACATTGCATGGAATACCAAGTTAATATTGGCCATAATTCTAGATAAAGACATCTTACTGATATCCTTTCAACTCTATGTTTACCATAATTATCAAGAGAAACCATTAAATATTAAGAGTATATGGTTGTCATTACTTTCTCTTATCAAGCCATGCCAGCTAGAAGTTATCAGCAATTAGGCAACAGTAGTTCTGCCCAAGAAAGTCCATAGTTGCAATCCAGAGGTATTGTTCACATATTCAACTTAAACAAAAGCTTGTGGATGGATGTGTGTATGACCACCACCAACAATAACCAATCCCTAACTCACTATGAGCCAGGCAGTACATTAAGTGTCATGGATGCTTTACTTCATTTAATGCAACAACATTGAATTATGTACCATTATCATCCACATCTTGCAAGTATGGGTGGGAAGTCTTGCAGACAGTGAGTAATATACTCAAAAATCACAGAACTCACAACTGGCAAAGCCAGAGGCAGAAACCCAGAAATCTCACTTTAAATGCCACACTTATTTTTCCCCTGTCACACACTATTCCATAGAAGATGGGAGTTTTGGATGACTTGCTGAACTAGATGGGAAAAAGTGAGTGGTAACACAGTGAGAAACTTTCAATATAAAGAGTAAGAATATGGAAGTTGGCTAAAAATCTGTTTCCCACAGGCTGAAAATTAGATCTAAATTCAACTGACATTTTCATAGGATCCCTCGAAGAGTTATGTTTTATGTATATATTCTTTCTCTGGAAGAAGCAGCTGGCCTAATTAAGATCAGGGGTCATTGGCTCCCCTTTGAATCCTACCATGTAGCTCCTTGATTTACACTCCTGCTACAGGAGGTTACAGAAATTAATTCATGCCATGATCTACATATAGAAGTCATGAGACAAAATGAATGTCAGGTATTTACACTGTGCTGATCTCAAAATCATGGCAGGATGTAAGGAGCAGTGGTGTAGGCAACTTTTGTATATGCAGAATATATTCTCATGGTTTTTAATAAAAATCTGAGCAGAGGTGTACTGATTCTGATGCTTTATGATCTAAGATTGTAGAAAACATAGTCTTGAATATCCTATGTGATTTTGTGAAATTGTCCTGCTTTATCTTAGTTTGCTTGCATCGGTACCTCACATAATGGATTTTGTTTTCATGATTGAATTTGCAGTTGTTTCTCTCCTTCATACAATTAACCACAGAGGTCGATAAGTATTAATGAGATATTTTTGTAGTAGCTTTATATATTATGTGGAATAAATAGGAAACAGGATGTTAGTAACAAATAGACATATATAATGGTCTTGTGATTTAATTGAAATTTTCATTGTTTATTTTATCAACTCATCTAGATGTGCCTTAATTTTAGTCACCTTCCATTAGTCTGAAATCTGAAAGGATGAAAATAATACCTGCTTAATATATGTTAAAGAAGACATGTACATGAATTAATAATAAAGGTGTATTATTGAAGCCACATTCCCCCTTGTTTCCTGTAGTGTCTGCTTCTCCAAGGATGCCTCAAATTACTATTTGAACATTCAGGGGACTGTTCTGACAATGTAACGATTAACACCCACTCATGTGCTGTCATCACTATCAAAATGGAAACCAATTCACTTGATATAGATACGTATGCGAGCAGAGATTGTGATTTTCAACTACATAAAGCACTATGCTTCATAGATATAGCTAAATACCTTTTAATATGTTCTTATCAAAAATAATAACTAACAATAGAACATAATAGAAAAAAGGAACTTCAAATGGTAGTGGATTCAATTGCTTTGAAACTACTGTTTAAAATTCTACACCTTCTTTATATGTCACTGTTATTTCTCTTGATGAATGCTACAACTTTTGGTCAGCTGGATTGTTCATGTTTTCACAGAATTAAGTTGTTATTGGTTTATACTTCCCTCAAGCAGGATATGTACCTGTTGTTATAATATTATCATGAAAATTTGTACCCAGTATCTAATTAACTTGAATAAAATATTAGGCAGCATTTTTTTAAGCAACATTTTTCAAAAGCAGGGCTATTAAACATTTTAATATCTGCTCTCAACCCATTCGGAACACGGGCAAAATAATCATGCACTTTGATTTGTAGGGATTTGCTTTCAGAACAGGAACTTCACCCAAGACATTGGTTTTCAAACACATTTCCAATTCTTATATAGTAGGAGGAACGGAAGACCCCATACCTTATCAACAATAAATTACTCTCCTGTTAAACTCTCTGCTAAACAAGGAGCTACAGTCCTATTAAAATCCAATTAAACATACATCACATCTGATAGATATAATTAGAACAACTGTAGAGGGTAATGGCTTCAAGCACTGTAGTTAGAAGAACTGCAGGTTAGTGTTAAAGGGGAAATGATAGGCAATATGCTTGGGATTTGTTTCTGTGATGGTATCTTTTATATTGTGGCAATTTTATTTTTTACCTTCTATCTACTTTTAATAATTTCTCTAACTTGTTGGGAAAGGATCACATTGCTTTCGTGTTTGCTTTCACAAATAAGGATATTGTATCTGCTTTCACAGGATAAATCAGTGTGGTAATAAAATAGCAGATCTTGAAAAATACTCTAAAGCTTATAGCATTTAAAAATATTTTTAAATCATCTGTTTCAGGTTTTTAAATGTGCTCATTGCGTCATGTACAAGTTAGGTATAGATCTCTTTAACTGTCTTTCTCACAAGGATGCCATGACTAGGAGTTGCTAACATAGACATTATAACAGATAGAATTGCAGTCATTGGTTTCCCTATGCACTCATGTATTCTCCCATAGTGGCCGTTGACAATCCCTTTGCTGAATCCTTCCCAGTGGTTCTTAGTTATAATTTGTACTCCTTGTGTTCTGTTTCTGCTGGTCAAAATTTAGAGTAATGTTATTTGACTTTACATATGGCTATAAACAGAAGGTCATTTTATATTGGGGTTTAAAGGAAATATTCTAAGCAGAGGCATGACCAGTACACAATATATTGTTGTAAAGGATTATAAATAGTGCAAATATAACCATGTAGAACATAAATAAAATGTTAAACCTAAATTTATTTACGCTGACTTGGTAATGTTAAAGTTGAATATTCAGATGATAAATATACTATGAGACAGCATGGACCTATCAATGAGGATGATACTTGATCATTTTTATGTGTCCCTTCTCACGAGTTAAATATCCGCTTATTTTTACCTATCAGATTTTATAATACAAAAAACTCAATCTTTCTTAAATTTGTTTGTAATTGTGGTTCCCTCTTCAAGGCTATAAATAGTTAGGTCTTGACACAGTTAACAGCTCCTAGCCTGTACGTCCTTTCATTGACACATCAGATGAGAAAAAATGGACAGGAAAAAGTTGTGAACATGAGTGTCTAAAATCTAGGACTTGTGCATCATCATTGTTCCTCTCTTTTTCTTTAAATCTTCTTTCGGTTTCTCCAGAATTGGCATCCTTTTCTCTTACTGGATAGATTATTATTGAGACAAAAAAAAAAAAAAAAAAAAAAAAAGAAAAAGAGCCAAAGACAGCTTTCAAGTCATTCCAGTATAACCACACAAAGGAAAAGAAGTTTTCCTCTAAGCTCTCTGTAGAAATGTTCCTGAGAAAGGACTCAGATTGTCACTACTTAGCTCAAGTACACAATCATGGTGGCCATGAGTGACTCAAAACTTGTCCCATACCCACTCATAAGCAAGAAGGAGGATGCTGTTACAGGACTTTGGATTGTGGACAGGGACATATGTGCAAGGCACAAAGGAACAATAGATACATCAACTGTATTCCGTGAAGCTGCTGCCAGGCATACTACTTTCAGATATGCTCTGGGCCTTGTCACAGCCATAGGCAGCTCATGGACTTCTTGTAAACCTGGGGTTCATAGTTATTAAATTTTTTCTAATTCCTGAAGTAAAAAGGGAGGTAGAAAGAAGTTAATCTGTTTTCCTGGGCATTCTGTCTTTTTAAATTCTATTTTTCCCCTTGCTCTTGATATAGAACTCTTTGCTATACTGTTTTGTCATCTAATTGTCCCTCTGTTCGTCAACCACCCCTCTATGTTTCTATAATAAAACCTTTCACATTACTGTTAATAAGTGTATAATTGTATTTTCTTAAAGTTTCACATGAAAGTGTTAACCAAAGTGGCAAATAAATTTATATAAAATTATTAAGGTCAAGATGTATCCATATTAAGCTTTCTTTATATAATTTCCTGCCAAAATCTTAACTACATACAGCATTTCTGGAGGTTTTGGATCCTCCCACTCTCCAGAAAAAAAAAAAGAAAAAAAAAAAAAGCTCCCATGGTAGGGGCATAACTAAATATTCGGAGCTTTAGAAATGTATTTATTGCTGGGTCATATGGTAATTCTATTTTTAACTTTTTTGAGAAACCTCCATGCTGCCGGCTGTACCAGTCTGCATTCACACCAACAGTGTATGAGGGTTCCTTTTTCTCACAGCCTCTCCAACATTTGTTACTATTTGTATTGTTGATGGTAGCCTTTCTAAGTGGTGTGACGTGCTATCTCATTATGGTTTTTATTTGCATTTACCTGATGATGGGTGATGTTGAGCATTTTTTCATATGTCTATTGACCATTTGTATATACTCTTTGGAGAAATGTCCTATTCTCATTTTTTAACTTGATTGTTTGCTTTTTGGTTGTTGAGTTGTATGAGTTCCTTATATATTTTGGATATTAGCCCCTTATCAGAGGCATTGTTTGCAAAAATCTCCTATTCGGTTGATTGGTTGATTGCCTCTTTAGTTTGTTTATGGTTTCTTTTGCGGTGCAGAAGCTTTTCAGTTTGATATAGTCCCATTCATTTATTTTAGCTTTTACTTCCTTTGCCTTTGAGGTCAAATTCATAGAATCCTCTTTAAACCAAAGGTCCATAAATTTAGTACTTGTGTTTTCTTCTATGCAGTTTATCGTTTCAGGTATTATGTTTAGTTCCTTGATCCATTATGAGTTAATTTTAGTACACAGTGACAGAGAGCAGTCTACCCAAAAAATCTGAAAACATTTATCCATAAAGATATATCTATATCTATATCTATATCTATATCTATATCTATATCTATCTATCTATCTATCTATCTATCTATCTATCTATCTATCTATCTATCTATATATATGAGCTTCCTGGGCTTGTACATCTATTTTCTTTTCCAAGTTAGGGAAGTTTTGTGTCATTATTTTTTCAAATAGGTTTTCAATTCTTTGATCTCTCTTCTCCTTCAGGTATCCCAATGATGTGAATGTTGGTACACTTGATGTTGTCCTATAGGTCCCTTCAACTATCCTCATTATTTTGGATTTTTTTTTTCTTTTTTTATAAAACTGTTCTGATTGGGTGATGTCTGCTACCTTAACTTCTAAATTGCTGATTTGATCCTCTACTTCATTTAATCTACTGTTTATTTTCTCTAATGTCTTCTTCATTTCAGCTATTTTCTACTTCAGTATGACTGGTTCTTTTTATGTTTCTTTTCCCTCCATTTTCATGTTTCCTATCTCTTTGTTAAAGTTTTCACAAAGTTCATCTACTCTTTCCTAAGTTTATTGAACATCCTTATAGCCAGTGTTTTTAACTCTGCATCAAATATGTTGCTTGTCTTGAGTTTGTTCAGTTTTGTTTGTTTGTTTGTTTTGTGTTTTAATTTCCTTAGTTTTTCTTTTCTCTTTCATTTGAGACATATTTCTTTGTCTCCCCAGTTTGGCTGCCTCCCTGTGTTTGTTTCTATGTATTATGTTTCCATGTATTACCATGTCTCACAGTCTCAGTAGAGTGGCCTTATGTTTTAGGTGTCCTGTGGGGCACAGTGGTGCAGTGGTAAAGTCTCCCTAGTCACCTGAGCTGGGTTTCCAAGTGTTTCCCTTGTGTGGTTTGTGTGTGCCCTTCTGTTGTGGTTGAGACTTCATTGTTATTTGCATGTCTGTGGGAGGGATTGACCCTCAGGCTGATTGGTTGTGAAGCCATGTGGTAACTACAGTGGTGGAGCTGTGTTCAGAGGCTGACCTTACAAAGCAGGATTCACTTTAGCAGGGATCTGTTATCCGCCCAGTCTTACCTTTATGTGTGTCATTCACAGAGGAAGTTGGGTTTGTTGTGGCTCAGTTAAAAGCTGGCCTCCTTGGGGCCAGCTGCAGGTCAATTTCAGCTGCATTCTCTGCCCTGCCCAGGGCCAGCTGGCATGAGCCACAAAGCAATTCACAGATGGCAGCCACCTAAGATGTGTTTGGAGGTGCCTCAAGAGGTCAAGTTGTGAACTGAGGATGGATGCTACTATTGCCAGTGTTGAGGCTTCTCAGGAATAGTACAGGTATGCTAAAGCCTATTGCTGCTTGTTTGGGATCTGTTAATCTTTGAGAAATTTTAGGAAAGTCTTCAGCATGAGCCAAGACAAACCATTTATATGGAAAAGCCACTGGAAATAGCTTGGGTGGTCTGCAAGTTCAGTGAGGCAGGGTCTCAGGGTATCACCAGGGTGGAGGGAAAGGTGTTAGCCAGGTTGATGGAGACTGAGATATTGTGGCTGCCTGCATCTACATGCATGAGAAGGTAGCGTTCAACAAAGAAATAATGGCGTCTGCCAGCACTTCTGTCTGAGAGAAAGCTGCCCTGAAGCCAGACCATTCAGTTGCTCCCTGTATGTTTCTGGTAACTTTTAAGGTGCTGCCCCAGCACTGGAGTTCAGAAAAAGTGAGTCTCTCAGTAAGTAAGTCCACGTGTGGTCCCTTTAACAGAATGCCTGACACTCCAGCCGACCTTGCGTCACTCAGTCATAATCACCACTGGTTTGCACAGCCAGGAGTTGTTGGTATATCTGTTCCTAGCACTGGCATCCAGGGCTGGGGAGCCTGATGTGGTGCTGAGACCTTGTTCCTCCCAGGGCACATCCACAGCAAAATACCCCTTATGATTTTTAACTGCCACACAGGGGTGTGGGACCAGCCCATTCCACATTTCTGCCCCTCTTAGAAGTCTATGCTCAAATTTTCTTGTAGTCAACTTCTTGTCCAGGAGAATACAAAAAAACAAAAACAAAAACAAAAAAAACAACACACACAAACAACAACAAAAACAACAACAACAACAACAAAATCATAGCAAACAAAAATATGACAAGTAGTTTGGGAGAAGGTATATGAAGTATGTAAGCAATAAGATGAACATATCTGTATAGAATTTTTACTTGTTTTCTTTTGTCTGTATACATTAAGTGAATGTTAGCAACTAAGTGGTAGTGCTGGTGGTATTTCCAATTTTATTTTATCTTATTCTCATAATAAAAATTATTACATATTCATTATAAAAAATATGTAAAGTAGAATATATTAATAATATAAATTACCAATTGATTGCATTTTTCTCTTTGATAGTTAATTTCTATATTTGATAATTTCATAATAACAATGTTTGGGAACACACCTGAAAATTCTTTGCGTATTATCTCATTTACAATTTTTAGAAATCCTATCATGCTTAAATAAATTTTAAACATTTTACCATAACGTTAAATATTAAGGGAAAGCATGAGTGTTAATTATTATATAGTAGGCCATATCCCGACTATAATATAATTTATTTTATTCAACTACCTGTTTTTCTTTTTTATTCATTTTATGTTCCTACTACTACATTAAGTAAAGTGGAGTTATAATTACTGTGTTTATTTTTCGTGCTCCATCTCTGGTTATTTCATTGAGTTATATTGCTAAAATTGATTAAAAGTGTAAAAAAATAAAAAGCATAGAGACAATTTAAATATTTTTATTATATATGTGTAATATGGTATCAAGAAATATTTTAAAAATTAAATTTTCTTCTTGCTTATAAGTCGAGAAAAACCTCTCTGTCATGTTATTTTTTTACAAAAAAATAATTAACATTTTCTTTATAAATTTTAGTATGGAAAAGAATCATAATCTTTGGGTAAATAAAGTAACTTTGAAATCAAATTTTAAATTGTCTACTTAACTCTAATGTTAGTATTTAGAAAATAAGTTTTAAAACTATTGTGAAGTGAGTAGGACATTTTATTTAGTAATTGAGGAAGCATTGCATAATGAAAAAGAGCACAGAATTAGTACTATTAATTTGCAGTCAAATGTATACCAGTTCTTATTAATTCTCAGTCAATATTTAGAATGATCGGTTATTCCCACTCTCTGGGACAATTTTATATCCATCCATTTACTCATCACTATGAAAATACCAGGCATTTATGGAGGTTGACCATTCTGGATGGTCAGTATTCATGCCATTTATATTTTGGGCTCCTTCCAATCAACAAGAGTAAACTTTTAAAAATATAAACAACATGATAAATATCTCACTTCTGAAATTTTTCTAATGGCTTCCCATGTCTCTCACAATAAAATCTAGACACATTCCTACAGCCTATAAGCCCTTCATGATCCATATACAAAATCCAACTATGCTCCAAATTCAACACTTGTGCTCTTATTTTGTCTTTGCTGGATTACTCTTCTCTCAAATGTTCACAAGTCTTCCTGCATCATGGAATAGATGTCTATCAAATGTCACCTTCTCAGTGAGACTTTTCCTACTCATCCTATCTAAAATAATACTATGCCCTACATCGTACTCTCTTTTCTTTCTCAGAATCCTTTTTCTGTACCTTCTTTACCAATACTTGTTGCTAAATGTTTAATTATGCATTTGGTTTCTGTTTGTGTTTCCTACTAAAATGCAAACTCCATGTGTTTCCTACTAAAATGCAAACTCCATTACATCAGGGACTTTTTGTTTGTTCCTGTCTACATCCTTAATGCTCAGAGCACACCCAGCATATCTGTTGCAAGGATGAATATTTAAATTGATATGTTCAAAAAGATACTTAATCCATCTCAATCTTTATTTTCTCATTTGCAAAATTGGTATAATGATAGCAATATCTACTGCACTGAAACTTAGTGAATATCAATAATATAATGAATGTGAAATTACATTGAAAATTGTAAAGAACAATTAATTATGTTTCTCTGGGAAAATCTAAAGCATGTGGACACAAATCTTTATTAAATTAATTTAGTTTCCTATTTATTTTTATGTTTGGAGAAGTATCTCTTCTCTCTCAATATCAAACAGTAACAAAATGGTATGACTTAATTAGTCATAGATCATAAAAAATACAGTATTAGTAAAGCAGATATATTCTCATGGAAATGACCTCATCCATCACAGACAGGAAAATTAATAGAGTGATCTTAGATACCTTTATAAGTCCTTACATTACTGTAAATGAAATAAAATTAGAAACTTTGCAGTATAGTCTGTTAGAAACAGCAAAAGCAACTTTAATAATTACAAAGTATTTTTTATTGATATTATAAATATCTCCATTATGTAACTATTATTCCTGAAAATTGTGGTAATTATGGCTCTCTATAAATAGAAGGCTTATGCGAAAACAATAAAAATAAAAAAATTAGTCTGCAACTGTAACTGCTAAGTTTCATCATCTTTATAATTCCAACCCTCATAAAAAATATTCATTGTGTGAATCATATCTTTTAATAAACAATGGACTACTTATTAATAAAACTTATAATAGCTATTCTGGCATACAAACTTTAAAGTTGTTTCTCAAAATGTTTTAAATACCAAATATCAGGGGATAAATAAACAAAATTATAGTGATATGTCTGTCTTGGATGGAAGAGCTCCACTCCCTCTTCTGTGAGATTTAATCCAACTAGTTGGCTTAAATGACTTAAAGCTAAAGTAATTTCTTAAGAGATGACAAATTTCCTAAATTAATATATCCTCTTTATCTTACACTTAAGTTCATATTTGTATCTAAAAATAAAGATGTTAAATTGTATATTCAAAGTTTTCTTTGAAATATAAGAATGAAGATAATTTTTCCAATGTTATAGAAATATTTTATGTCTAGAAACTCATTTATATTACTTATTTTCATCTGAAGTAAACTTTTATTGGGAATATATATATATATATATAACTTCACATAATATGTGGCACCTATCATAATCATTGAATTTTCACCCAGAACAATAAAATTTTCTTATTTTAAATGTAAGTACATCAAATGCTAAAATTACAATAATATGGACTAATAATATTATGTTTCTTGTATTATAATTATTTGGATTGACAATTAATATAATCACAATATATAAATATCCCTTATCTAATATAAAACCATCAATGATTTTACCCCTAAGAATTATGAAGAATATCAACCCTTCACTAAAGAGAAAACTATACTATAACTACATAATTCCAAAGAGAATTATTAAATTTTTATTTATTCCTTATCTTTCAGTAGTATTCCAATGACAAAAATGAAAGAAAAAATATATGTTATTCAGCAGTCATGTTCAAGTGTTTCACATTAGATCTTGGATTAAACATGCAATTGCTGTAACTACATATAGCAATATTATAAATTAGTCTCATATTTGTATGGAAAATTCCTAATAAGTATAAATAGTAATTGGTAATAAGCTTACAATTAAGCACAATGAGTAAAGATTAAGAAAAGACAAAATACATCGTAAGCATATACTGTTGCTCACTGCTACCAGGGACAATGAGTTATTTTTTATACATTTTGAAGTGGCTTTACTTTTGTAATTTATTGTCTATTTCTTCTTTCTATTGATCTATTTCTTAGATCAAGATGAACTTGCCTTATATCTATTTTTTTTCTTTAATGAGTAATATGAAAAGGAAACCCCATGACTTTTAGTTACCATTTGTAAAGAGGCAAAACTGTGGTTGGTGTTCTGGGATATAAGCATTCTAAATCCATAATATGCAGGCTGCAAATCAGGCTGCCTTAAACTGTTGTGAAAGACATGTCATTGTAGGATGCAGTGGAAAATATCGGGGATGTCAAAAAAAGGTATACACATGATTTGCATTCATCTTTTGTTATTGATATATATCATGTATTACAATTTTAATACTTTTTTTCTTTCTTACTTTTTCCCCCCACACCTTCTGTATATTTGTAATAAAGAGTCTGACTCCATCTTTTTATGTCTGCTGGCAGGTTTTAAGCCTTTCTCTTGCGTATCCTGTTTTATCTCACATCTGGGCAAGCCCATGCATTCGTCATTTGCCACCAGTGTGAATTTCAAACCATATGCAGGAATGCTCATGCTGTCTAACCACAATAAAATCTCCAAGTCAGTCTCCTTTTCTTGTTCTCTCAAGTCATTTTCAAAACTGCATGGCGTCACCCTGCTCTCCCCAGAAAACCTCATTAAGTGAATAACAAACCTCTTCATACCCTTTTGGTCTATGTGTTGTATCATCAGGCTTAACATCCAGACCAAATTTGGGGGGTTCATCTTGCTTCTTCAGTGTGGCTGTAAAAGTATCTCTTTTCTTTGTAGAAGTGGTTCTAATCTTTTTCTTGTTTTCTCTAGGCAGCAAATTCTCAGTACCTAGGGATTCTCTTAATGATTTATCTCACACAGATATAACAAAATTTATCTCAATGAGCAGCCACATACACAGCTCCAGTTTAATGAGAGTAGATATGCTCTGGAGTGGAACTTAAATGACTTTTTTTAATCACTTATAAATACATAAGTGACCAAAGTATGTTTATCTTGGAACATAAATAAGTATTGATGTATTAAAGTACATAATTTTTATGTCTGCCCACTTATGTATATTTCCACCAACATTTTGCAGGACCACTTTCATGTAGGCACTCAATGTTTTCATTCTCATTCCTAAAGGGAAGTATTTCTATCAGGATTTAAAATGTTTCATGAGATAGTCAAATGTATGCACTTTGAAACTGGAAAATAAATAAAAATAAATATCTAATAGTAAGTAAAGAATTGGTGTTGGAATTTTAGGGAACTAGTATTTGGGCAGAACTTCTTTTTGAATTTTGCCACATAGTCAATGACCTAATCAACAAACATATAAAACACTATTTTCCAAACAACTTTGCCAAATGTATAACAATGCAGTTTTTCTTTTCCAAAGAAAATTATGAAAAGAAATGAGATAATAATCAGCATAGCATTTGTGGTTGTAGAAGTATTTATTAAAGTATCCACATTAGAATTTAAGTTACCTGAATAAAGGAAGCATGTAACACGCAAGTAGTGGGTACTCACTGTTTAAATGGTAATTGTAACTGATGATGATGCATTGGTTCTGATGGAAAACTAGGAAAGCATTGAGCATCACGTTAGAAGACGTGGAGACCTACATTGCAATCTTTACTGATAGCTGTGAAATAGCAGACAAATTACTATTCCTACTCAATTTTCCTCACCTGTAAATGGAGTAATAACATTGAATTCCCATGACTATTGAAAGGATTGATACATTTAATGCAGAACCTATAACAGTTATTGTTTCTTACTCAGTAGAAATCACTTATATGCCTTTTTTCGTCACTCTTACTAAACTAAAAGCTTTTGGGGATAAGCATTATGTATATTTTTGTCACTTTATTCCTAGTAAAATGTTCTTTCTAGGAATATCTCTGGAAATCAACAGATGTGTGATGACTTAGTTGCTCAAAATATTTACAGTTTCAAATTAAACATACAACGGTCCACTCTTTTAACTGCATATGGTACAGTTGCTGAAAATTTCCACCAGTTGTGCATCAACTTTACCAGGAAACTTTCTTTCTACTACACATTTTGATATCTACTTCTTTTCTGTAAAACACGTATATCAGCATTGATCGTGGTAAGTTCCTGGTAGTATAACTAACTAACCCTTATGAAAATAAAAAAGATGGGTCTACTTTAGATAGAAGTGGACTACCAACTGAAAGCCAGATTGTCATGATATTTTCTAAGGTCATATTAGTTAAATTCAAATTAGCAGGTTAAACATTAATTCTGCATTTTAAAGTAAATTTAGGCCAATTCATTCTGGAAATGAGAAGTTTTACTATGCAATTTATAAATGTGCCCGACAAGTAATATTGTTGGAATAATGTTACTTAAACCCAGTTTTCGAAGCATAATTTGAATAACAGTTCATAAAATTGTTGAAAAAAAGTAGCTTTCTAAGAACCCCAACCATGTTTTAATGCGTGCAAAATTATATTAACATTTTAATGTAATACTAGGTAAAATGGTTCCAAAAGTGTGGAAAAATTAAAATACTTATTTAAATTTCATAAACATTTATTGAGTCACTATCCCATGCAACAAACTATGAATAAAATGCAATCCTGGCCCTAAAGGTACTCACAAGCATATTCATAGTTGAAAATAACTTGAGAAATTAATTAATAGAGCTGTACATTAAGTGGTTTAGTATATGAAAGCAGAGGCTTAGAAAATTAATTCTATCATTTGAAAGGAAGAGCCAAGAAAGTCATGTTAAGGAGCTTATGTTTGAAATTAATCTTGAAAGATAAATAGAGTTTTGGGAATTAGTGCATTTTGGAAAAGAGGAAATGTGTACAATGTATAACAATATGAGAAAGGGTGATTTGCTTGGGAAGAATAACAAGTAGTGCATTATGTTAGGAGCATAAAAAAGAAGTATCAGAGAAGAGAAGTGTCAGATAAGAATAGAAAAGACCAGGAGCTGACAATGAAGCATTTTCTATTCCAAGCTAGGAAGCCTAGAACTAAAACGATAAATTGAACTGAAATGCATAGTATTGAAATAATTTAAGAATAGAAAAGATAGACCCACCTTTTAGGGCATTCTCTAGTTACACTATATAGGGAATGGATTAAAAGTCTGAGAAATGCATAGTCAGAGAGAAAGAAAAAACGAAACAAAACAAAAAAGTGAATAGTCTAGGACAAAAATAATCAGACCTGAGTAGTAGTAAGGTAGTAGTTGGGTTGGAGATGAGGAAACAGATATGAGAGATATTTAGGGACTGGAATTAATCACATTTGGTGATAGGATATGGACAATAATAGCTAGTGACGAAGTGGAAAGAGAAGCTCATTTATAGCTTAAGCAAAAGGGTGGATATAACAAACTATTGTCTGAGTTTTTGTTCCTTTTTGTTTATTTGTTCCTGTTTGTGGTGTCCCTTTATTGTTTTCAGTTTTACATCCCACATGTCAGTGAAATCATATGGTTCTTGACTTTTTCTGTCTGACTTATTTCGCTTAGCATAATAATCTCAAGATCCATTCATGTCTCAAATGGCACTATTTCATCTTTTCTTATGGCAGAATAGTATTCCATTGTGTATATGTACCACATCTTCTTCCTTACCAGAAGGTAAGGGGGGAGTGCATGATAGATGAGGGTAGATGGGGTCAAACATATGGTGATGAAAAAAAAAAAGAAAGAAATACCTACTTCTTACTGCTGCCTCACTGAGTTAGTATGCACAAAGTGCTTTGAATCATGCGTGGCACACTGTAAGCCCTCAATGCTTATTTGCTGCTGTCATCTCGCAAAAAAAGGAGAATATAATACTTTTTAGTGCTTTTACGTCACAATATGTATGGTCTTTCTCTAAGAACATAAAACTGCCATTTGTGGGAAAGAGTGGCCACATACCTTTGTTTATCTAATGAAATTCAAGAAGTGGCATGTCTAATTTCATGAGGAAGCTTTAGAAACCAGAGTATGATTTTTCACGTACTTTCTTTCCCTTTGCCTCAGTACAAATGTGATATCGTCTCCTCCAACAGGCTAGGTACTTGAGTAAAAATTATGCAAAGCAAAAGCCCCAGCCAAGTCCCACAGATCTGTAAAATTGTGAAAAACAAAACTGTATTTCTTTGTTAAGGGACTAATATATATATTTTTTGCTTGTTTTCTACTATACTGTGGCCTTATAATACTAAAGAGATGCTGACATAAAGTTAACTTAGGAATAGCAGAGTTTGTAAGTAAAATCTTAAAGTTAGTTATAGACAAAGGAAATTAAATATAAGATAGGTGATTATATTAGCAGTTACCAGGTTTATACTCATTAATTGGGTTCTCAAAATCAAATGTAGATAGGAGACATGGATGGGTGTTAACCAAAGTCATTAAAGCAGATATAATAGTGCAGAAAAAAATAAACAAAGAGCAGCAGAGAAAACTGCTGAGGATGAAACCCTGAAATACATCAAAATCAACAGTGAGTTTTATACATTTGGACTTTACCTTGAAGGAAATTGACATCTGAATGTTTAAATAGGGAAAGGACATGATAAGAGATATTTTTTGAAAACAAACATACACTCTGTAGTTAGTTGATTAAGAATACGGTTAAACTGGTTATTAACAAATTTCTTTATTCTTTGGTTTATTCAGTAAATATGTATTCAGAAATTACATCTTGAAAACCCATGTTGCTCCTAACATGTCCTGTTTGACTATCCTAAAATTATTTCATAAACAAATGGTCAGGGTTTGGGATTATCTTCTATATAGTGTACCCTGAAGACATATCAATTTCATAACTTTATGGCTCTTAAACAGATCCAGAGGTGATATACTATATTGGAGAGAAAATGCTCTAAAAGCTGCATGTTCTGAAACCTGGAATGTGTATTCTACAGGATATCTCATACTACAGTATCTCACCAATCAATTTATATATTCTCAGAAATTACATAGTGCTAATAACGATAAAGTACATAAAGGTGTATAAGCTGCATTGCTGACTTCAAAATAAAGGAAGATTGTTTCTAATAGCTTTTTGGTGGAGTCTTTAGGGTTTTCTATATATAGCATCATGTCATCTGCAAAGAGTGACAATTTAACTTATTCATTCCCAATTTGGATGCCTTTTATTTCTTTCTCTTGCCTGATAGCTCTGGCGAGGACTTCCAACACTATGTTGAAAAGCAGAGGTGATAGGGGACAACCTTGTCGTGTTCCTGAACGTAGAGCAAAGGGCTTCAGCTTTTCACCATTAATTATGAGATTAGCTGAGGGCTTGTCGTATATGGCCTTTATTATGTTGAGGTATTTTCCTTCTATACCAATTTTAGTAAGTGTTTTAATCATAAATGGATGTTGTATCTTATCAAATGCTTTTTCTGCATCAATTGATAGAATCATATGATTTTTGTCCTTTATTTTGTTTATGTGATGTATCACATTGATGGATTTGCGAATGTTGAACCATCCTTGTGCCCCTGGGATGAACCCCACTTGGTCGTGATGAATAATCTTTTTAATGCATTGTTGTATTCGATTTGCTAGGATTTTGTTTAGGATTTTAGCATCTGTATTCATCAGAGATATAGGTCTGTAGTTTTCTTTTTTTGTGTTGTCCTTACCAGGTTTTGGTATCAGGGTAAGACCTGACACAATAAACTGCATTGAAGAAAACATAGGTAGTAAACTTATGGACCTTGGGTTCAAAGAGCATTTTATGAATTTGACTCCAAAGGCAATGGAAGTAAAAACTAAAATAAACAAATGGGATTATATGAAACTGAAAAGCTTCTGCACAGCAAAAGAAACTATTGACAAAATAATGAGGCAACCAACTGAATGGGAGAAGATTTTCGCAAACAGTTCCTCTGATAAGGGGCTAATATCCAAAATATACAAGGAACTCATGAAACTCAACAACAAAAAAACAAACAACCCAATT
Source organism: Rhinolophus hipposideros (assembly GCF_964194185.1). Taxonomy (NCBI): domain Eukaryota; kingdom Metazoa; phylum Chordata; class Mammalia; order Chiroptera; family Rhinolophidae; genus Rhinolophus; species Rhinolophus hipposideros. The sequence continues at coordinate 26,727,175 of NC_138057.1, forward strand.
GAAAAATGGACAGAGGACCTGAAGAGACATTTCTCCAAAGAGGATATACAAATGGCAAATAGACACATGAAAAAATGCTCAACATCGCTAATCATCAGAGAAATGCAAATGAAAACCACAATGAGATATCACCTCACCCCAGTCAGAATGGCTTTCATCAACAAAACAAATAGTAACAAGTGTTGGAGAGGCTGTGGAGAAAAAGGAACTCTCATACACTGTTGGTGGGAATGCAGACTGGTGCAGCCGCTATGGAAGGCAGTGTGGAGGTTCCTCAAGAAATTACGAATAGAATTACCATATGACCCAGCAATCGCTCTCCTGGGTATCTACCCCAAAAATATAAAAGCATTTCTCTATAGAGACACGTGTACGCCAATGTTCATTGCAGCTTTGTTTACGGTGGCCAAGACATGGAAACAACCAAAATGTCCTTCGATAGATGAATGGATATAGAAGTTGTGGTATATATACACAATGGAATACTATTCGGCGTTAAGGAAAGATGATATAGGAGCATATAGGAGCATTTGTGACAATTTGATGGATCTCGAGAGAATAATGCTAAGTGAAATAAGTCAGACAGAAAAAGCAGAGAACCCTATGATTTCACTGATATGTGGTATATAAACCAAAAAGAACAAGACAAACAAATGAGAAACAAAAACTCATAGACACAGACAATAATTTAGTGGTTACCAGAGGGTAAGGGGGTGGGGGGTGGGTGATGAGGATAAAGGGGATCAAATATATGGTGATGGAAGGAGAACTGACTCTGGGTGGTGAACACACAATGGGATTTATAGACGATGTAATACAGAATTGTACACCTGAAATCTATGTAAATTTACTAACAATTGTCACCCCAATAAAATTAATTTAAAAAAATCAAAAAAAAATAATAAAAAAAATAAAGGAAGATGTTGGAACAAAATATCAACAAAGGCATTTATTTAAAAATAAATACCTTACACAACACTGATTAAGTAATGCCTAATGACCACATGTTGCCATATCTTCAGTATCATACTTATTTTTGGAACATGTTCTTGAATGAAACCTTGATTTTCATTTTTTATGTTTCATGTGTAAAGTGCTCTAATCCATATAAAATTTTATTTTTCTTCACCTTTATCCTTATTAACAGATCAATGTCCTAGTTCTTTTATTAAACTGCTTTAAAATGCTAAATTCTAATATATATATATATATATATATATATATATATATATATATATATATATATATAGTTTCTGCAATATTTCACTACTTAGTGGAAAATACTACCAGTAGCAAAATATGTTTCATATTACTCACACAATACAGCAAATTATTTAAACCTAGGTAAGGAAATGCTTTTCATATTTGAATCATCCAGTTGATAATGAAAAGATTAGGTATATATTTTGAAAATCAAAAATAATACGATATCTGTTGGCCTATTATGTTTGCTGACTCATGAAAGAGTTGGAGGAAATAGATCATTAGACCATCTGTTATTTGGATGCATACACACAAGAGACAAGAAGAAAAAGGGAAGATAATATCTCATAAATGGCATAGGAAGGATTTTTCACACTACAGAAGGTTGGTTCTTTAAAATAAATGGGTGGCTGTAGAATACTCCAGATAGGCTGTTGACCTTGCCTGAGTCAATACGGAAGAGAAGAAATAAAAAAAAGCACAATATGTATACCATGTCCGCAAGTTGAGTAAAACAAGAAATCCTCTTATTTGAAATTGTCCTGTAATCCCTATTGAGTTTAGCAAAAGAAAGATTTCTATTTTATACTTTATGTTCCTTTCCAATTTATAACTATCTAATTTCATTTTGAATTAATGTATCTACAGTAATATTTCTCCATTATACCCCAGTCAGCTGCATGACTGCCTGTTTTATATCATCACCAAATTATAAGTCTGTAATATGAAACGCCATTTTTACTCCAGCTTCATCTCCTACATAATTCAGTCTTTTGTTTGTTTGTTTTGCTTTGTGTTTTAGAATACCTTGCAGACTATGATTATCATTAGTTTTATCCTAATTTTATGCTGACATTTGCCCTACATATGGATTAGAATCAGGAAGTAAAACAAAAATTTTAGAAAAAGAGAAAGGAAGAAATTGAAAATCTGTTAAATACAGTGAATCTGAACATGTATCATTGCAGTATGTTATGTACCACAACTACTCTTTTGAGGTAAATACTAAAATATATTTTTAAAGCATTACCGTTCTCTTTTATTGCAAATAATATGACTTTTTTAAACTGCATTCTCTGATAAATATTAACGAGGGCCAAACTGAATATCTAAATATTTCCCCATCTCAGGCAAAACAATTTCATTGCCACTCCAAGAGTATAATGTCCTGAATTAAAACTAAGAAGTAAATATTTTGATATAAACTACTGTCATTTCCTAAAATATGTTTAATCTTTCATTGTACCACTTGGAAATTTTTAAATGTGATTAGTTTTAAATGATAATGATAAATCTAACTGTCTAAGGAGCTTTCTGAAATATAAGATAAAAAATCAACAATAATATAGTCTACATAGTTTGGTAATTGTCAATTAATATATTTATTTCCAGCAGTCATGGGGATGTAGAGTATAGCATAAGGAATATAGTCAACAGTAATGTAATAACTATGTATGGTGTCAAATGGTACTAGATCTATCCCAGTGAAAGATGAGGTGGGTTGGGGGCAGGGTTAAAATGTGAAAGGATTAATAAATACAAGTTGGTAGTTACAATATAGTCATGGGGATGTAAAGTATAGGGAATATGTAATATGGTAATATGCTAATAGCTATGTATAATGCCAGGTGGTACTAATCAGGGGGATCACTTCCTAAATTATATAAATGTCTATCCACTATGCTGTACCCTTGAAACTAATATAAAATAATATTGAATGTCAACTCTAAAAAAATTAAAAAGAGGAGAAATGATCAATAACATTCTGATAGCATTGTGCAGTGTCAGATGATTGCTGGACTTATTGTGGTGATCACTTCTTTAGCAAAGGGAATATAATGAATAATGTGGTGATAACACTGTATAGTACTAGGTGGGTACTGTTGAATAATTATCATGTACATCTAAAACTGATATATTATATGTTAATTATATTCTAATAAAAACACTTCAAAATAAAAATACTGAATAAAAAATAACTGTGGACATCTAGATGTAAAACAACATAATTCTCTAATGAGAAAAAGAACCCCATAAAATTAAAGATCTGCCCTATCAACTTAATAAATTTTTCAAATCAATATTATTTTAACCAGCTCTGTGCTTTGAAATTCCCATAATGGACATACATTTTAAAACAGTCCTGCTCACCTTTATCCTGCAACGATTTATATTTTAACTCCTCTCTTAAAACTATAAGAAAATCCGGTGTTTTACCCATTTTTGAATTTATTACACTGACACTTTTGTTCCTTTTTTAATGTTTTCAGATCTGTGGCACTTCCTAATACTAAATCAAACACACATAGATATCTATGAATTTCCAATCATTCAAGCAGCTCTTGAGTTCTTGTCTTTTCTGTAAACTTGAACAAAAATCCCTCAGCAAATTATTTTGACAATTTTCTAAAGAGGATATGTTTTTCTTCTTGCACGGTCATCAGTTTTGGAATTACTGGTTTAAGTCTCTATTTCTACTAGACTATAGGCTCCCAGAGGACAGAGACCATATTTCTGTTATTCCTAGATATGTCTACAATAGTAGATTGTGGCTATAAAATGGTATATGTACAGTAAATTAAATAAGGTGTAATGATAACTAATCAGCATAGAATTTACCAAGTTTGGAATTCACTAGTAAATTTGAGATTTTATGATTTTGTGAATTGCATTGTCAGAGCTTAGTATCATTACAAGAATATAAAACAAATTATTCTGAGTTATACGTATATCTCCTTTTGCCAAATGACTGACTGAGATTCTGGTCTTTTACATTAATAAATCTAACAACGGCTGAGAAAAACAATGCAAAGGTAGGGATGAGCCTCCTTGGATGTTACCTGTCTCTGTCAACTGTTAACATTTACTTCCTCTGCATTCTCAGCAGCTCATTTCTTTTGGAGTCTTAGTTGCAGTGATTAGCTATCACCTATGCTTACTTCAGTTGTTCAGAGATGTTCAGACTACACTATACAAGTACAAGAAATAACCTACATTATTTTTTTCACCTGTAACTATATAGTTTATTTGGAAGTCCAAAAATCAAGAAATAAATTAATGTAAATGCAGTCTATAAATCGGTTATGGACCACTTATTTAGCAGAGCCTTTTAAATTTATTTTAAATTGAAGTACTATGCATTTATAATTACTTAACAAATTCTAATGATATCAGAGAATCATAATGATGGTCATAAACTGAAATAGAAGTATCTCTAGTTAGTTTACCTGTAAATTAATATGTACGTGTCCTAGTTAATATTTCTTCACCATCTAATATTTATCTAAAAATCAGCAAAAACTAGGTTATGTTCTGGCCCTGCTGTCCCCCTAAAAATAATTTATTTACTTAATTATATAATCAGTTTGTTCCAAGCGTCCATAGCATATAAAATGGTACTTAAAAAAAATTATCTCTGGAAAAACATAAGATGTGCATGATTTAGACTGGCTCAACAGAAGGCTTTGATATATTAAGGAGTCATAGTGAGAGCAGACCAATTATTAGTTAAATGCGGAAGCACTGTTACTGTAGTAATATATTAACTAATTAGTTAACAATATCCTGTTGATCTATATTAGGTTGCTATCACTCATAGACATATAAATCAATGCCTATAATATAATGGATAAATACATAAATAAATAAATAAACAAATAAATAAATAAACAAATAACAAAGTCAGTAACCTATGTGATCAGACTCAACTGCAGAGTGAATGTGTTTATTTGGCTCTTTAGCTGGTGTTACTTATCATTTGTTTGATATTCAACATTCCTGTCAAGCTACTATATAGCCTGATAAATTTAAAGAAAAGAATTTGGTGGAAATAATACGATAAATATAGTAGTTGTAGATTTTTTGAACCCAAAGCCAAATCTACTAACCGGTTTTGTTCTTATTGCAAATAGATTTTATGTCCAAAAAGGAGTTTGAATAAATGCTGCATTAATACACAAATCATTACATCACTGCTAGTATTTAATCACTACATTTTGTAAAGTGTCTTGATGTATTTTCATAAGAGCTCTAAATACCCACATTCCATTTACTGCCTATAAGCCATCAATTATGTCTCCATCTATCTGTAACCTCTATCCACTATTACCTTCTTAGGCTGGGAATAAAGAGTCTAATATCCATTGCCATATGGTACATTGGAAAAAAAGGCAATGCTTTATTTGAGAAAACTGACATTTGCTTTTACATTGGTTTTTAACATTTTTACCCCAGTTGTGTACACTGTTTATATTAAGATGACCAGATTATGGAAGCACAAAGGACCTATAAATGTCCTACATCTCCATAGACTAAATGTCCTAGAATATCCCCATAGAGAAATTTTTGCAAAATAAGAATCTGGTCTCTAAATCCCTAAGAAATGTTATGCAAAAGAGTTATTATCAAAAGCAATGACAAATAGCTACATAAAGGCAAGTCTTGCATAAAAATAGGCATCATCCATCATTACAATAGAGCTACTGAACACCTACTGAGTTCCTGATAAGCAGTGCTATATCAATTAAGTAGCCTCACTCCCTCCAGGGCAACACTTACATAGAAGCAAATCACTAAATGCTGGGTTAATTGGGAAATGGGAAAGTTCAATTCATGAATATATACCATACACCTACTATGTAACTAGCAGTGTGCAAAAAAAAATCAAAATAAGAGAGCAGTCTATAATCCATAATCAAAGCATGTGTTCATGGTTTAAAATATACATGTAGTCACCCATTCCTAGGAACTATCAGAATGTCTGAAACTTCTTCAGAAGTCTACAATTGTACATTAGTGACATGTCTCCTCTGTGAAATCGATTTCTAACTCATGATCCTCCAAAGAAGTAAATCAGTTGGTCTTCAACAATGGATAGACTTTGAGAGCTTTCCATTTTTAGGAAGAAGCCAAACTTCCTAGAAAATGTTGATGTTGTTGAGGGGAGATTAGATATCTTGTTTATTCCTCCCCAATTATTTAACCAAAAAAAGAGCCAAATAAATAAATTTATAAATTCAACCAGTTAATGGTAGACCAGAGCAAGTCTGGGCCTCCAAATTTACAATTCATTCTACCAAAGCTCATTCTACCAAAATATAACCTGCAGTTGTTTCCGAAGAGTATCACATCTAAATTGGCTGACATTGAATGTAAGGTCAAGAAAATCATAAGCAAACAATGATATTGTGAGGTTGGTAATTAACTAAACATGAACAGGTTTTAGAACGAGTTCTTAAGCTTTGGGAGAGTTCTTTCCCAAGAGTACAGCAAACAAACGTTTTCAGAATTCTTTGACTCCATTAATGACCCCATAATTGTTACTTCTCAATAATCATACTGTGAAAGCTCATAGTGGTGGCTAAAAGGAATGAATTGTACAGAATAAATGTGAATATGACTTTTATAGGACAGAGTTTAACTGAAGGTATCTTTTCTTAATTGTTTTCTCACGTTTCTGACAATGATTTCAAATCAATCTACTAAATATGCTACGATTAAAAATCATTAAGAATTCTATATTCATCTGCAACAATGCTTCTCACAATTACAACAGGTAGGCATTTTTGTTTTATTGCTCTGCCACTTTTCCTCAATTCAAGAAAAGGGAAATTGTGACTGATTTGGGAATTTGTAAGTGATTTGGCTGAGTAATTATTATATGTACTAATAGGACTTATGTCTTCATAGTTAGTTATTCCCCCAGATTACTACAGATCTTATTAACTGCTCTGAAGAACACTTCAAAATAGCATAGTTGACGATTACAATTTTCTCTATGCCTAAATAAAACAACAAGAAAAGGAAGACAATTATGAGAGGGACTTATTTGTTGAATTTTCAACCATGAAGAGAGAAAAACTAACCCTTTGGCTTATTACTTACCTTGATTTAAAAAAAAAATATTAATTTTTGCAAATTATATAGATTTAATTTCTTGGAGAACAATAAAAAATAAGATTGACTTAATCTAGACGGCCTGTGTCTTAATGAGAAACTATAATAAAGCTTAGCCATTAGCAGTTTTAGAAGTTTAGATATAGCCCATTAATATAGAGACATACAAATTTAAACCCCAAAGAAGCAAATTTATAGAGTAAGTCTTAGGGAATCATTGATACCATCTGCGTAATCCACTGGATCACAAAATATCGAAGCAATGATTAAGCCATATGACCAGAACATTTTTTAAAGAAGTTCATTGTAAAAGTTGTGTCTCAGGGAACAGGTATTAAAGAGAGAAAAAAAAAATATTCCAATTTTCTTTTTATGCCACATCTTAGACAAAACTTAGGTTTACAATTTCTTATGATGTGGCCTCTCAACATTATGTTATAGGAAGGAATCTGCATGTTATTAAACTTTATTTGCAAATATAATTATAAATGACACAATATTTCATTAAAATAAGTATCCTTATTTAGATTATCCAATATTTGCTATTTTAAAGACTATCATATATAGTCTTTGTATATTAATTATATGAATTAAAGGTCATTTCTCTGACTGAACTTCCAAGCAGCAAGTTAATGTTTTCATGGGCATTGCCATTGATGGCCTGCTATAAGTATTGAAGGAAGGATTAAATTGTACATAAACTGATCCCTTGTCATTACCCACAAGTCTTTAAAAAGTGACTCAATTCCCCCAAAATATATTTCATGAGGAAATATTCATAGAATCAATGAAGGACATTAAAATTTGGGCTTCATATACAGCACGTAAGTATAAAGGGCATTACAGGATGTTCTCAGCTAATATTTGAGAGTGGGTGGAATGCAGAAATCATAGCTTCATAAAATGGACCAGAACTATATGCAATGCACTTCACACACATTTTTTAAAAAGAATTGTTCAAACTTTGCAAACCCAAAGAGCTGCTGTCTTACATTAAAAAGTTTGCAAACCCATGCTCTGACGTATGAGAGAAATTGAGGGAAAACCTAATCACTTCTTATCACTTTTCTCAGCAATGAAATTCTTCTATTTCTTGAAATAAAGTATTATTAGAGCACCAATCCTCCCCCCCCACACACAATTTAGTTATGTTGCACCAATATTCCACGGAATTGCTCTTATAGTACAATAAAACACTGTTTCTCCATCTTTTTTTCAGAACCGTTTGTTTGTTTCTTAGCCTTTTTATATCTTCAAAAACATAATTGTTGAAAGGTGGTAACTATTTCAGGACCTGCTAGAAAACAGCTATTTTAATTTAGAGAATCAAATATGACATCTAATTTTTGCCACTTGTACAAAGCAGTTAGAATTGATGTGGAGTAGCCATTCTTATTAGGGAAAATGTTTGAAAAATGCACTCTGCTATGGCAAGTATATCACCTCATTGTAGGGAGGTCAAGGTACTATTAAAGTTAATGTCATTTTATTGATTAACTTGATGCAGCTATGCAACAAGAAAAGTGAAAAGAAGAAACGTTTTATATATATATATATATATATATATATATATATATATATATACACACACACATACATACATATATACATATACATATGTATATATACATACATACATGTGTATATATGTATAATGTTTCTTCCTTTAGCATATATATATATATATATATATATATATATATATATATATATATCTCCACATCTAGTTTTTATTGTTTTCTCAGAAACTGACACCAATTCTGATTTTTTCCAATGAAATTTTGGTTCTTTAAGAATGATAAGTTAGTATACTTTAAATATTTATCTAACTCAACATTACAAAAGGGAGAAAATACCAGAAAATTGAATGAGAAAAGTATCTACAATGATCTAGAGATAAGGAAAAGCCTTCCAGAGACAACATATCCATTCCAATATTAAAACTCTTGTTATATGTGATAAAATTGTTTACAAAAAAAAATGGAAAATCTCTCATCTTCTGAACAAATTCTGTTAAGTACCATAAACATGTTAAAACTGAACATTCTTATTTAAAGTACTTTTGTTCCCGCTGGTGACTACTAAATATTCAGAGATAAAAAAATACATCATACTTTTACCAAATATAAATTCAAATAATCTATCTTTGTTAAAAAAAAAATAAAAAAAATCAGTCCATGATGCTAAATCAGGCTTTTTCCTATTTTACGCTTTGCTGAAAAATGATAGATCTAGTTTCTTATGTTGGGGTTACTCAAAATAAAACATAGGCGATTTTTATTTGCTTTATCTGAAATGTCAGTGTCATCTGGAGATTGAAAACACATCATATGGGACAAATAATTGTGAATTAGGTAAATACTTTAACAGCTAATATATGTAAACATATGTATGTGGAATTCTGGGAAGATAGAGAAAAAGGACCTTTTTCTCTATCTAAAATCTCAATTTTGGATCTTTGCAAATTCTCACATAAATTTAGACAAAGCACCTAGATGACATAACCAAAATTACATGTAAAATATTTGCAATTAAATCATAGTATCATTGTCTTTTTACAGGCAAGGAAGCTAAAACACAAAGGAGATAAGTAACCTGCCCACAGTTGTCAAGTGCACAAGTTTATTAAAAAAGGGGAATTGTAAATTATACATTTCTCTTCCATACTTGTTCTAATGAGTACTGAATACTATCTGCAATAATATTTAGTTTTGCAAATGACTACACTGATTTTTTGTTTTTGTTTTTACTCTTGGTTTTCCAGCATAGAGATGGACGGTTTTGGTGAATAAACTTTGGTGAATTGAACCCTTGGAAGTGTATGATCTTTTCAGTTTTCTATGCCTTGCTTGAAACCCAAGTGGAACTCAATGGCAAGTACCTTCCAGTAAGGAAGATACAAGCATTAATACATACATGTTTTCTGTACTTTGATTTCCCCTGAGCTTGCAAATATCAACAGAGTAGTCAATGCCCATGACTCCTGAAGAGAACCAGAGGATCACTTCATGAATATTCATTTCTCTCTTGCCCTCTTTCCTTAATTCTAAGAACGCCATCCCTTCTACACCCGTTTGAGTCAAGCATTTATTTTTTATCTTTAGGTTAGTTACCATCTTGACTACCACGTTCCTATATCCAAATGAAGATCTTCTTTTCATGCTTCTATGACTGATTAATCATTTTCTACTCCAGAGTAGCTGTAAGCTATGATTTTTCTTATAGATATAAGGAAAAATTGTGAGATTGAAATTTAGTGAGTGCCCTGACCAGCTCCACCTTCTGGGTTATCTCTGCCTTTGTTTATCATTAACTAAGCTAATTTACAGCTGTAGAAATAGAAAATAACTTGTAGAATGCTAATATAATTTAAAATTATGTCCAGTACAATGCAATTTATTATTACTCTGTGAATATTAACCAGTTTTGCTATCCAGTTATGAATTCATCAGCATTCCTTACCTGACTATAAATATGTGACATTTTAAAATCTCTTTTGAACCAGTTGTGATACCTTACTGGTTTCCATATTATGTGATGAGTGAAATAAAATAAATAAAACCACATATTGTTAAAGTTATTTTATAGCCCTTATTTCATATACTTTAAACATTTTAACCTTTAGGTAAGGGCTGCATCTTGTTCTTTGGACTATTCCATTTTTAGAAATTCTGGCAAAATTTTAGCACAGTAAATGTATCCTGTCAGTACTGAATGAATGAATTAATTATTTCCAGGTCAGTCCTTGAGATATAGTGCAGCTGAACTGTGTTACTGACAGAGTTTATAGTACAGTTTTAGAAACTTACACTTAAGTCAAAATGAACTGGAAAAAAAAAAGACAGAACAAAGCAAAACAAAACAAAACAAAAGACCTTCATATTCTTAATTAGTGAAAAAGAATGTCAGAGGCTTCGTTGGTTTTAGACTCTTCCCAAGGCTAAATGAACTTTGGCAGGTCTTGATTAACAAGGAAGAACTACATATCATAAGCTACTAGTTTGCTGAGGTAACCTTCCCAGTACAAAGCTTTTTTCAGAAATTTCCAATAAGTCAGACCTATGCCTGAAAAGAAACTGCAGTGATTTTATCAGCACCCCACCTTCAATTCACTCTCAAAAGCATTAATGTTGGTTTCTTGACCTATAGTCTCCAAGAGCACATTATTTATTAGTAGGAAAAACTGACACTCATTAATCTTTCTTTGAGAGCTTGCATTTGATTCTCTAAGTTTTAATCTCACTATAGACTTTTCATATCTTACTTTCTTTTCCTTTTTGGATTAATTCTTCCTAAAACTGACACAACAACCTTCTCCTTTCTTTGCAATTGTTTATTCATTCTCACCACTGCTCTTCCAAGAATTTACTTTTTCTTGTTCTTCCCCCTCACCTCTCAAGCATTTGACATACTTCAAATCTGTAATCTGGATCTTCATGAATACGGTTTCAGAATGTCAGAATTCATTCGGTAAACAACTATTATTTATTTATTTATTTATTTATTTATTTATTTATTTATTTATTTATTTTATGTATTAGACTAGGTCCTCTGTGAAAACGGAATGATAAAAAGATTAACAAAACCTGTCCTCATAGGATTTTAGTGAAATCGAGGAAATAAAATAAATACTTAGAACAATGGGTAACAAATGTTATTAGAAGTAATGTGGAAGCAATGAGGACTGTCTAACTTAGTAGTAAGGGACATAAGAAAGTAATATGAAAGTCAAGACAAAAAACCAAAAAACATAAAATAAAATACAAAATAATATAGATACTATAGGTTTTGTATGTGGAAAAGAAAAGTATAAGCAGCATTGAAGCCAAGTGAGAAGTTTATCAGAATGAAAGTTTTATCATAATGTAAACAAAATCTAGTGTGGATGCTGCTGGTAGGTGGATCTTTTAAACAGTTCTTCTCCAACTAGCTAATTGAGAATCTAGGTTTATTTTATCTTGAAATTGTACTGTCTTCATTCTGTCATCTCCAAAGTCATTATGAAAGCAAAAACAAGAGCATGGGGAATTTAAGGCCATACCATGAAATAGTATACATCTCTTCCACCTAGAATCCAATAGCTAACATTGAGTCCACCTGGGAAATTTCATTTAAATATGTCTCGAAGGAAATAAAAAAGAAGTTATGTGAGTACATATCTCTGTTTCTGCTACATCAGTTGTTTCCAATGCAAGTGTCCCATGAACTATGGTTTAAGAAGCAGAGTATTGAAGACATTATTGGTTCAGTAACTAAGATCTATCTATATTCCCCTTTCTCCATGACAGCCTCTGATACAAAAGCTGAAAAATTAAATACTGGTAAGGCTGCCCTGGACTTAGGGAAGACTGCATGATACATTTTGTGCCAAGGGGATGATAGGATATATCCACTGGAAGGGCAGGGCTTATAGGAAAGATTCTGATTTATTGTAAGGAAAATAGATCCACCAATATACAAGCCTTTTTCTTTTTTCTTGAGAAAAGTTTAAAAGTCTTACTGTAATTTTGAAAGAATGCCAAGAGAGTCATACAGATGCCAATCCAGGGTCTTGTTCAAATGGAACCATGTGTAAACTAACCAACAGAGCCAGATAACTGAGGAAAAGAGAGTCCTAGATTTTAACACACCATCCATCAAAATTTCTCTTTCTTAACAATTCCCAAAATTTATACACAATCTCTTAATTTTTATATTTTAATTTGAAAAGAAAATGATTTACATAAATTTACTTTGTGATGAATATTATTCAAATCTATTTATTATTATAGTAAAAAGTTCTGCATTTTAAAAAGAACGCAAATTTTTATTCACTTCATATATTTTACAGACACTCAAAACTTTAAATCCAAAGACACGGTATTAGTTTTTACTATGATGATAGTTAAATTTATTTTATTTTTCCATATTTACTGAGCATAACTGACAAAGAAATGTATACATCTGTAGTTTGCAATATGATGGTTTGATATTTGTATACATTGTGAAATGATTACCACAATTAGGTTAATTAACTCATTTAACATCTCACATAGTTAACGTTGTTGTACATGTATACATTTTTTTTTATCCATTCATTCAATGATAGATACATAGATTGTCTCCATGTCTTGGCTGTTATAAATAATGCTGTAATAACAAGAAGGTGCAGATATCTTTTTGAGGTAGTGATTTTATTTTCTTTGCATAAATACCCAAAGTGGAATTGCTGAATCATATGGTAGCTCTATTTTTAATTTTTTAAAGAACATTTTTACTTTTTTTTCTATAGTGGCAGTACCAGCATACAAACCCACCATCAGTGCTAAAGTATTCCTTTTTCTCTGCATCTTTGCCAACACTTATTATTTTTTGTCTTTTTGATAATAGCCATTCTATCAAGTGAGGTGATATCTCATTGTGGTTTTGATTTATCTTTCCCTGGTGGTTTGTTATGTCCAGCAGATTCTCATGTATCTATGGACATTTGTACAGTTTCTTTAGAAAAAAAAATGTTTATTCAGGTTCTTTGCCTGTATTTATATTTGATTTTATTCTATTGAGTTGTATGAGTTTTTTATATCAACCCCTTATCAAAATAAGATTTTAAAATATATTTTGTCATTCTGTAGGTTGCCTTTCCATTTTGTTAATGGTTTCCTTTGCTGTGCAGTGGCTGTTCAATTTGGTGTGCCCCACTTTATTGCTTTTGCTTTTGTTTCCTGTGCTTTTGGTGTCATATCAAAAAAATTACTGCCTGTACAATATAAAGGAGCTGTTTCCCTATGATGTCTTTTAGGAGTGTTATGATTTCAGGTCTTACACTTAAGTCTTTAACACTTATTTTTAAAGAGAAACTGTTTAGTGTTCGACTAATAATATCTAATAATGTGATCATAATTCACATTTTAAGAACATATTACATAAAAATTACTTTCTGTTGATACACACACACACACACACACACACACACACACACACACACGAGGTCCAAGAATTAAGTTTGTGAACTTGTTGCAATGATGTTGCTAACTTTTTGTGATAACAGAGAGATTATTCATTATGAATTTGTACCAACTGAATAAACAGCTAACCAAGTTTACTATCTGGAAGTGCTGAAAACGCTGCATGAAAAAGATGAAAATGTCCTGAACTTTTTGCCAACAATTCATGGCTCTTGCATCACGGCAATGCACCAGTTCACACAGCACTGTCTGTGAGGGAGTTTTTAGCCAGTAAACAAATAACTGTATTGGAACACCCTCCCTACTCACTTGATTTGGCCCCCAAAGATTTTTTTCTTTAACCAAAAAGAGAGGAAATGTTGAATGGAAGACATTTTGATGACTTTCAGGACATCAAGGGTAATATTTGGACAACTCTGATGGCCGTTCCGGAAAAAGAGTTCCAAAATTGCTTTGAAGGATGGACTAGGTACTGGTGTTGGTACATAGCTTCCCAAGGGAAGTACTTCGAAGGTGACCATAGTGATATTCAGCAATGACTTATGAAGCTTTTTTCCTGGGATGAGTTTGCAAACTTAGTTGTCTGACTGCACACACACACACACACACACACACACACACACACACACTCACACACATCTATTCTACTTAGATACTGATTTTCTGACATGGAATTTCTTTTTATTAAAAAAAAAATCCCACAACTTTATTGATATATACTATAAAATCCCCTATGTTAAGTGTACAATGATTCAATGATTTTTACTAAACTTAAAGAGCTGTACAGCAATCAATACAATCCAGTTTTAGAACATTTTCATCACTCCGAAGAGATCCCTCATATCAAGCAAGCAGTGGAAATCGCCTGATACCTACAAAATCCTGTAGGTATGTGAACACTGTAAGGAGAAAGGTGCCAGAACACTGAAGATAACTTGCATTCATTGATTCTGTAGAGGTGCTGGGCAAAGGATCATTTGTGAAGTGGAGCACAATTCAAAATGTTGGACTAGGCACATCAGTAATTCCTTATACATGTCAAATGAAGTAATTATTGTGGTTAGCTATATAGCGTTTAAGGAAAATTTCTCACTGAAGTCTTTATAGGTCCAAATGAAAAATATAATTTTATTTCCTCCTAACTGTTAAACCAAAGTCTGAGTATCAGTGACATATTTATTCTTCAATGACATATTTATTCTTCAAATTAAATTTCTCATTGTTTTCTAATAGCATTTTATAAACTTCTGAATTTAGAACTCAGTTGAACTCTACAAAAGTAAAAGTTTGCAAAGATTTATGAGAATGTTCTTTAGGTGATTATGAGTATGTATTTGGAAGAGTTAATTCATAAAAGTCAGAGATACTGACCACTTCTTTAAGCTTCTTGAAGCTACATGAACAGGTTGCATTATATTACCTGTAAGAATTGCTCAGGTGATGTGCTTAAATATTTACTCTTCAATACTTATCCAACTTCCAAAACATGTAAATATCAAAGGTGAGTTCTAAGAAAGTCTTTTTAAAGAAAACTTCCACTAATGCCCTAATATTAGGGGATCAGAGCTATTATTTCTACCACCCCCTCCATATGTTTTCATAACACCTGTTGAAATGTGGAAGTTTGTGTTTCATTGCCTTATAATTTCAAACTAGAATAATGCCAGGTGTATTTGCTTTAGAGACTCTAACCTATTAGAGACACTAATCTATTAATTAATTTGCTTCCTCAAACTTCTCTTCTGTATGACCATGTATGGGAAATGTTACACAATTGGATGGACACTGGGAAGCAGAATCTCATTAAATTTCTTTACTGAATACCAAGAGATAAATTATTTGATTTCAGCATCTTATTGACTGATGTAAATGACAAAACCTAGTAAGTTTTTCACTGTGTTTACGTTGTGAAAGTCACCAATTTAATACAATAATTTTTTTTTTCTAGCCCAGTGGACTTTCTCTCCATCTAATTGGCCTATGGCACCTAATGATTGAGAAGTAGCCCAGAGTCAGTTTACATAAAAGTAAAAAAAAAAAAAAAAAAAAAAAAAAAAGAAAGAAAAAGAAAAAAAACAAGCAAAACAAAACAAAACAAAAAACAGGTCTTATCACTTACTTCTGTATTTTTCTTTTATTGGGGCTTTCCTTTGAAGCATCTTGGAGGTCTTTGATACTTTATCTCTTTTTTTCCTGGACAGGCTGCAATTCATTTGCAAAATAATCATTTTCTTCCAACATTTTTTTTTTTTCTTAACTTTTCTCGGACTGAACTATATTAATGCCCTTTAAATTGTTTTTTTTTTTTTTTTTTTTTCTTGGCAGGTTAGGGATGAGATGAATGAAGTAGACTTCCAGCCTGTTTTCCTTGTTTCTCTTAGAATTCCTTTTAATCTTGGTTGTGCAAGCAAGTTTTGTGTGTGTCACTGATGCATAAATATAAGTTAATAGAAAAGTTGGGATGGAGCCTTGGCAGGAGTCCCAAGGTTCAGAATATTAATATATATCTATTTGTTTGAGAATGGAAAAGCAGCATGACCTTCTTCAAACAACCAAGCTATAATTTCAGCTGTTTCTAAGGAATTTTTTTCCTCATTTCCTCATAATTGTGAGAGTCAGCAACAATATGTAGATATAGATAGAAATAGATAGATAGATATAGATAGATAGATAGATATAGATAGATGGATATAGACAGATATAGAAATATAGATATAGATATAGATTTATAGATATATAGATATAAATATAGATATTATATATATATATATATATATATATATATATATATAAAACATAGATAATGTATCTGGTTTAGAGCTAGTAAATATTTACAGGTAGGCACAAGCTTAGCCATCATTCCATTGGGAATTTTTCAATGTGAGCTCTGGAGTGTTCCATTGAGAATATTTTTGGATCTTCTCAGGAGATAAGGGAGAGGTCAAAAATTGAGTGCTTAAGATCAGAGAACATAGCACTTTTCTATGAGAGCAATTCCAATTTATCTAATATTGGAGTTCCACTTCAAATTTTATGAAATATCAATTTTAGTGGTTAATTGCTTAGAAACTCCTATTTTCTGTTTTTTTAGCTTTGATTGTTTAAGCATGATAATTACATATATTATTTCCCTAAGTCTAGCTTTATTAAAATTGTGGGAAATCAGAATACATTTTATTCATTCTATATTTTTATGGGAAAAGAATCTCACTTCTCTATTCTAATTCTTGGCAGTTCTTTGACTTTCAGAGATTTTAGTGAAAGAACTATATATAGTCTCTACCAACTCTCCTCAGATTTAGTCACATTTGGGGAAAATGAGGCTAGAAATGATGTGATAAATAACACTGGGCTGTCCAATGGCCCCCATTACTCCCTTCCCCATTAGACACTGAGACAGTTTTTAGGCCTTGTGTAACTTCTTGGACTCTATTTTTCCTGGTGATGAGATATTTCCCAGGAGGCTCTACAGTTCCTCATATAAATAGCTCATAGCTGGACATGGTATTTAGCCCTTCAATAGACTTCCTATGTGCATGATTCTTATGGTAAGCACAGCTCAGTTTCAAGATGACACAGGAAACTGAGATCATGACAGGTAAGAATGACTTGCTCAAAGTCCAACAGCAAGTGACAGAATGAAAAACACAATTTGCTAATTTCCAGTTTGCTGCAGCACATAATTTCTCAGAAATTTTTAATCAACACTCCTTAAAACACATTCATCCCATATCATTCGACACCAAATTACATCGAGGCCATTTTTAAAATAGAATCAGTACGAAATAGTTATAAGAAAAGTTAATTTCAATTTCCTTAATTTTTATCTAATGTCCCTTTTTAGTTCCAAGGTCCGATCCAGGATATCACATTCACTTAATTGTCGTGTCTCTTTAGGCTCCCCCTGGACGTGACAGTTTGTCAAACTCATTTTGTTTCTCATGACATAGGAAATTTTTGAGGAGTACTGGTCAGCTGTATTGTAGGATACTCTTCTACTGGGACTTGTCTCATGTTTTTTCCCTCCTGATTAGACTTACAGTTTGAGTTTTAAAGAGGAAAATCACAGAGGTAACATATAATTTTCATTATATCATACCAAGGGTAAATAATATCAATATGATGTATGATTGTTGATGTTGACTTTGGCCACTCACTCCCTGAAGAAATGTTTGTTATTTTCCCCACCATACAGTTACTGTTTTCCCCCCTATTTCTATACTTTTATCTTTGGAATAAAATACCTATGCCCTGTCCATACTTCATGAGTGGAGAGTTACATCTCCCCTCTTTTAGAGTAGATAATCTAAATAAACATTTCTATATGGAAGATTGATCTCCCCAGTTATTAATTCATTAAATTATTTATCTATATGAGCATGGATTCATGGACACTTACTTTATACTTTGTATTATAATCCAATACTACTTTATTTTGTTGCTCTAATAGTTCCAGCTTTGGCCATTAGAAGTTCTTGCCATTGTTAGCTCATGTTCTTTTTGACAAACAACAATAATGTTTTTCTTTCTTTTTTTTCTTTCTTTTTGTACTTCCTTACTTTTGGCATAGCAAGATTATTCAGACTCATTTATATATTTCCTTCTCTATCCCTATTGTAAGCCATTTCTCCAAGGAACACTGGTTCCTTTAATAGGAGAATATTATTCAAAACCAAGATATGGAACCTAGGTTGTACACATTGTAATGGGGTGTCATTTCTTTTAGCTTTCTTACCTGACAGGGCAAAGAAATACATGGTTGTATGCTAACCCTATATGAAGTGTCACATTTAAGTTTGCAAACTTGTTGCAACAGTGTTGCTAACCTTTTTCTTTTTATATCAGAGGGATTATTCATTATGAATTTGTACCAAATGGACAAACAGTTAACCAAGTTTACTATGTGGAGGTGCTGAAAAGGCAGCGTGAAAAATTGAGATGTAAAGGACCTGAACTTTTCACCTACAACTCATGGCTCTTGCATCACGACAATACATGGCACTGTCTGTGAGGGAGTTTTTAGCCAGTAAACAAATAACTGTATTGGAACACCCTCCCTACTCACCTGATCTGGCCCCAATGACTTCTTTCTTTCTTTACCCAAAGATAAAGGAAATATTGAAAGGAAGACATTTTGATGACATTCAGGATGTGAAGGGTAATACAATGACAGTTCTGAAGGCCATTCAAGAAAAAGAGTTACAGAATTGCTTTGAAGGGTGGACTAGACACTGACATTGGTGCATAGCTTCCCAAGGGGAGTACTTCGAATGTGACCATAGTGATATTCAGCAGTGAGGTATGTAGCACTTTTTCTAGGATGTGTTCTCGGACTTAATTGTCAGACCTCATATATATATATATATATATATATATATATATATATATATATATATATACATATATACATACATACATATGTATATACATATATATGTATATATGTATACACACATATATACATATATACACACACATATATACATATGCATATATATATTCTATCTAATGTAATTAACTTTAACCTTATTAAGCTATACATGAGATCTTACTAACTGTAGTTATTTTTGAATTTCTCCCACCTCATGATTTTAATTCCTTTGACATTTCTTGGTTTTATTCTGTTTCCGATTGTGTCCTTAAGGTAAGGCTGGCTCATCTAAGTAACATTACCCTAGAAGCTCTTAAAGAGCCACCACCAACATTTTGGTAGCTGGTAATGAGAGCACTAAAGTAAATAAGATGACTCATAGAAACCTAACTGAGAGGGTAGGAAGACAATGTGATGAGTAGCCTCAATATTTAAGACACAAACCTAGGCTCTTCCCACAAGGGGCCTGGGGTGAACGCTCAAAATATTTTGCTATTTTTTTGACACAGAAATCCCCACAAAATCATGCCATCAGTAGGTTCAAATATTAGTGTTCATTTTAAGAACACTCCTGAAACTGCCCAGGCCATCGAGGTATGCATATTCGAAAAGTCACCAATTATCTAAGGGATGTCACTTTATAGAAACAATGTGAGCCATTCTGTCAGTACAGTGATGGAGTTGGGAGGTGTGTCCAGGCCAAAGAACGGGGCTGGAAACGGTGTTGGTGGCCCAAAAAGACTACAAAATTTTTGCTGCACGTGCTTAAAAGTGCATAGAGTAATGCTGAACCTCAGGGTTGAGATGTAGATTCTCTGGTCACTGAGCACATCCAGCTGAACAAAGCTCCCAGGATTCCTTGCAGAACTTACAGAGCTCACGGGTGGGTAACCCACACATGAGCTCTCCCTCCCACACTGACATGATCCTAACTGAAAAAGAGCAGATTGTTCCAAACCAGAAGAGGAGGTTGCACAGAATAAAAACTCTCCCAACAGAAACTGAAGAAACAAAAACTTAATGTGTGGGGTAAACTCAGCATCAAAGAAATGTTAATAAAAGTAAAAGCAGAATGTTAGTTGTCTTTATTATTAAATATATTCCAAGTGTCCTCACAAGATGGATCAAATGAGTTTTCTTCTGATTAGAATTAGAAACAAATTATTCTCTTTGCCCTGTATCCTTAATTTTGGTTAAAAATGTGCTATTTTGAATGTCAACAAACAAACAAACAAAAAAAAACACATACCTAGAAGATAAAGCAACAGTGTGTTGTCACTTAAGTTATCATAGAATGTTCATAGCCAGTTAGTCTCAATTATCCCAATAGACTGCATTCTTTCCAGCATCCATGTTTTTGAATATGTTGTTTGCTTTTTCTTGAATTTCCTACCCAAACTATTCCAGCTTGTAATATTTTTCTCCATTCTGTTCTCCCTCTCTTCCACTCCACTCCCATTTAAATGTAACTGCTCCAGTGAAGGTTTCCTCATTGTCATTCCCCAAATAGGTTTGTGTACCTTTCATTCCTGCCTTTTGTAGTACCTTTCTTAAAATAATTATCTTATACTGTAATTATGTACTTAAATTATTTATCTTGCAATAAGTTGTGAATTTTCTGAAGTCATTTACCTCAAACCTAAAACAGTGTCTGGCATATATTAGATACTCCAATACCTTTGTGAATTGAATTGAATAATTGAATTATTTAATGAGGAGAATATCAATTTATTTTACAGAGGTTAAAGGGTAACTATATAGATGAATTTGAAAATGAAATTTGTTATGAAGTTATATTCTGGTTGTTAACTCTGGAACAGTCTCCCCTCCCAAATTATATATTCCAATTTTACATGTCACAGGGTCTGAAATTCACCATTAGAATTTCTTCCATTCAGTTCAATGTATTATTGTTCAAGGTCACATTTTTCAAAGTGAAAAGATATCTACCACGGTAAACTTTCAACTGATAAGTAATGTATTGTCTATTTTTAATATCTTAGTGTGTGTAAAATCATAAGATCTCCTGATAGCTGGAATATTGAACACTAATTGCCTAGGCAGAAGAAGAGGTTATTTGATTATTAAGAATACTGACGTTACTATTAGATTGGTAAAAAATCAGATTTGCCCTTTGCAGTTTGTGACTTAATGAATACTGAACTTCCTCAAATATAAATATTCTCCTCTGTGTAAGGTTTCTAGAATATGTGTCACTGAAGTTGTGAAGATTAAACAAGATAAGCCAAAGTCATCTCAGTGCCACACACACAATAAGCAGATAAATTTCAACCACTATTATTATTTTCATATTGCCCAGGAATGGAAATTTTGATAGAGTTTTGTCGAGTGGGATCATTTTGCTTTATAAAGGACTGCCCATATTGAAAAACTCCAAGTAGGATATCAAAAATATATTTAGAATTTTCCTGAAGCCCAAGGCATCCATTAAGGAGTTGGAAGCAGGAGAAAGCAGATTAAAGAAAAAGGTAAGATTAAACTCTAACTTGGGTTAGAGTATATCCATGGTGGATGTTGAAAAGAAACATTTTATCTATTACCAAGTATTATGCAGGGTTTTTCTGTCATAGAAAAAACTGGAACTTGACTCATGATTCATTTCTTCAGCAAACATTTACTATCAGCGCACTATGGACTATGTTTAGTCCAGTCACTAATCTAAGCACTAAGTATAAAGCGGTAAATAATAAAGAAAAAAGAAAGTCTATGCTCACATTTAAATGTTAGTGGAGGTATCTCCCCAGGCTAGAAATAGGGCTCCACCTACAAATGGTTTCTCATGTTACAATGACTGTAAGTAGGTTACGCTCTACTTTTCTGAAATATATCAAGACGTCTAAAATGTGCACGCACATTTATTGTGCACTTACCATGTACAAGGGACAATTCTACCCTTTCTATTCATAATGTCAGTGACATTATTATTTCAATTCTTCCAGGGAGGAAACTGAATCACAGAGAAGATAATTAACTTTACTGAGGTCACACACCTGATAAATGATACAATCAGTATTCACACCCCGAAAGTCTGACACCTAAGCTCTTAACCACCATCCTATGTAGTCAAGTTTAAGACAAATAAGAATGTCCTCTACCAGCCTGCTGCTGTCATCATTTTTCCATAAGACTCCACAGAGATTAGTCGGTTGGCACTTTTCTCATACTCTCTCCCTGCATAGTCATTCCCTTTCAAATCCAGAGGACATGAGTCATACAGGAAAGAAATCTAAACCAAAGTGGGCCACATTTTTGCAGATTAGATCACATGTGATGTATTTTTTGTGTTTTTTTTTAATTGAATACAAAAAATCAATACACTAGTCAGTCTGTGAGCTATACAATTCCTCTGTAAGTATTAAAATGGCATATGTATATTTGAATAATCCGAAATATGCCTTCAGATATGGTATTTTAATACACCCATCCCAAGCCTGCTCTGCAAAGAATACATCAAAGTTAATATTTTGTGCAAGTGGCATAACCAAGGTAACATTAATAAGCTGCTGTAACAGTGGTTGATAATTAAAGAATTCTGTAAGAAGGGGAAAAAGAGCAGAAACAATGATTCAAGAAATATCCAATAACTATGAAAGCAAAATTGCTAAAAATTCATGAATTCTTGATTGCTTTAATGGGTTGCCAATTTTTAGGCAAGGAAAGAATAGTAAGTAATCTTAAGCCGTTTATGCAGGATCTAAAATCCTTATTTTTAAACATGTAGATAACTCATCTTATTCCTGTTCAGTTAAGTGTCACAAGAATAAAATTTTGTTTGTTAATAGAATCACTGAGATGCATACTGAATGAGGACATGTTTAAAATAATAAGGATATTCTTAAAACCCATTGTACATCATGAATTTGGTTAATAGACAACTAAAATCACATAATTTAGACCAGAATTATTATATTTGATTTGGTTGTTTCCATTGATTTATTATCCAGGGATATTTTTTAAGTTGTTTAGACATAATCTTCAATTGGGACTAAAATGCATTCCAATATGTAGGAGTTTATAATATTTACTTCTTGTTTATTTTTACCTTGTAAAAAGTTGGAATTTAGTCATTTTTTGTCTTCTATAACTATATTTTATTTTACCAGATTATCTCTCATCTCTCGTAGGTCTTTTGTAATTCTACCGAGAACTGCTTTACAGTAGAGTGTTTCTCTCTTAATCATTTCAGATATTTTAAAATATCTTATTACAATTTGAGTTTAATTTATAAGATATAGATATAGAACTAAGTGATAGCTACAAGTTTCATCTAAATGCAGAGAACAGACTGAGAAGTTATACAGCCATTTATAGGAATTACATATAAGAGTTTCTCATTTAGTATTTATATTGCTATTTCACATTTATAATTACAGTTCAAAAATAATTTAAAATCTATCTTATGCTGGTTTTTATTTCAGTACCATGATTTATGAAATACTGCTATTTTCAGTTTTAACTTGTTAAGTATAGAAAAAGAAAAAAAAACAGCTAATTTTTGATTCTCTTAAACTAAAATGGGCAGTATGTCATAATTAAACACTAGAATAGAGAATCCTGGTAGAAGAATCAAGTCTCATCTCCATTTTTACACATCGTGTAATATAGAGCAAGGCATTTCACCCCTTTAAAATATTGGCCACTCATCTGGAAAACTGAGGTCAAATGTATATGTTTCAAATTTTGGTTGTGAAGATGAACAGTAATGCAAATAATATTAGGTTGGTGCAAAATTGTGTTTGTGTGTTGTTGTTTTTTGGCAATCATTTCGCCTTTTAAACAGCAGTTAACAGATGGCTTGATATAGAATAGGTTCCTTTTTATGCGTGTACACTTTGGGTTACATTCAGTTATTCTTCCCTTCAGAGTGTCATCTTTATTTCTTAAACAAATTAGTAATTAAATAAACATTTGCATTATAATTTTAAATCTTTAACAAGACCATAGGACAGAAATGCTTTTCCATATTCTCAGAACACCAAGGTCATGGAAGTTTGAGACTCAGAGAAATTTTAAAAGTCACATTAGTATTTAAGTAAATCAGCTTTCAGCCCAGATGTGTTTGGCTGTAATATATATATATATATATATATATATATATATATATATATATATATATATATATATGCGCGTGTGTGTGTGTTATATATATATATATGCGAGTGTGTGTGTGTAATATATATATATATATTACACGTTTGGGCGTCTCTGCCTCTGTAGATTTTAATTGGGAGAGGAAGGTGATTCACTTTGTCAGTTTCAGTTTCAAGGTGTTTTTCACATGTTGGAAGTGTTGAATTAGTTTAAAAGTTGCGTGTAGCCTTTGGAGGTTTGAAGAGAGAAAGAAAAAATGGAAAATCAGGGTTGAGGTATTTTTAAAGAAACCTAACAGTATTTGCCACAATACTGACATCCAAATTCAAATGGATCACAGTGGAGGAGAGATATGGTCTGGGAACAATACTAATACTTAGTATGGAAAATGTATGAATGGGAAATTAGATTTAATTAATAATCAGAATCGATCTGTTTTGTAAAAACAGTCTGATCTAAGAGGCAAAGGGAAGAAAAGTTGGCACAAGTCAGTAACACAATGCTGCACTTTTCTTTTTGCTTAAATACCCCGCCCCCCCTTAGTGCTGTCATCTTAACAGGGATAGATGTGTAAAATGGAAGTACAAGCAATGTCCCAAATATCCTCCATATTCAAAATTCCTTTATTCAAACATAAATTAATCAAACGAAAGCAGCTAGCAATGGTTATCATTGACGTTGTTTTGTTTATTTATGGTGTGTTTCAATTTCCTTTGCTTTTTTATGTGGCTATTTTCTAGAAATTAAAACACTACATGAGAAATTTTAAGACTATAAGCATATGAAACTATCTTTAATAGAATATAATAAAAACAGCAACAATAATAGTAGCAGCTAATATTCATTGATGGTTTTAAATGTCAGTGTAATATGTTTCTTTGAATTATTACTCTATGCTCTATCAATTTACTCATTTATCAGATAGGAAAATTGAGATTTGGAGATGGGAAGTAAATTATTCATGATCAGACAATGTAATCACATCTTGATTTACGTTTACCTTGAGATGTGAGTAGCTGAAATGGTTTTAAGTTGCAGCTACACGGAATGTCATTAACACCAGAGTTTTAAACAGTAAAGCAATTGTCAAGGTGATGATGCTTCATCCATTGAAAAGGCAACAGCTTGTCTTCTTCTGGAGTTCATTCAACTGTTGCTCTTAGAGGTCGTTTTCTTAAAATGGGCTTCAGGAATCTTGACCATGTTTTTAAACTGTATGCAAAATAATATGCGTGTGAGTTTGAGAATGTCTAGGTATCTGTGTGGTTATGTATTTGGATGTGTGGGTAGATGTGAATAGGCTTGAGTTTATTTTTTAAGAGACCAGTAGTATTATTTTCAAAAGTTCTTGTGATACAAAAGAATCTATAAGCAAGCCATTGTTTTATAGGGATCAATGTTTCAGATTGTTAAAAGATAAACTGAGGTATATTAAAAATTTTAAGAGTTCATTTGAGCAAACATTAATTGGAAATGGGCAAGGCCAGACCAGGAGTGATTAGGAACACTCCATCTAGGGGAAAGAGAAAGCATAAACAAAGCAAGGAAATAATTTGATTCTCTATAGTTCAAGAGTTTGCCTTATTAGGAAAAGCTTAGTTGGCTGTGTGTTATTGGCTATCCTTATATTTCAATTTCTTAATCTTGAAGCATTTACTGGCTTAAATTTTGGGTTGCTTATGTGGCTCCTAAAGTATTAGAATCATGTGTGTCTGAGATCAGTGGTTCAAATATCCTCTGCACGTTACAACACCCGAAAGATCTGTAAAAATATTGGTTCCACCAATTTATTTAATTGGTCTTGGGTGCAATTCATGCAGTATCATATCGGAAAGGCCCCACAGATGATTCTAATGCACAATTAGGGTCGAAAAGCCACTTATTTAAATGAGATCCAATGGATCATTTCAATATCGTGTTAGAGCAATTACAGACTTACTGTTTTATTACCATAAAAGAGGATAATTTTAATTTTAGATTCAAGTAATTCTTTTCAACCCACAGCTTTTCTGTCTTAATGTATATTTAACTGTAGTTCTCAAGCATGCTATTCACTTGTCTAAAGTTTTTGAATTCTTAGGGCTTAACTTTTCTTATTCTTGGATCATGGTTTTCAGTATAAATAAGTTTAGGAAAATAGACACTGTCAATATAAGTTTAAGGAATAAAACTTCAGGAGGCAAAATATAAGCTTTTTAAAATAATTAACATGACAGCACATTAAGTGATCAGACTGACAAAAGAATAAAAAAATTTGTTCATTAATTCAGATCTTGAGAAGAGATTGGCATCAGTGTTGTTCTCTAGGGTATTGAGCATTTTAGTAGATAACGCCATACTTAAAGTCATTATTAAAATCTATATGCTATGTGAAAATCAATTGTTAATATAATGCCACTAGGGCCAGTTAAAGATTCTTTCACACAAAATAAATGAAACAGGGAAAATAAGTTTGTGTGTGTGTGTGCGTCTGTGTTAGAGAGAGAGAGGGAGGAAGGGAGAGAGGAAAAGAGATTTTCATACATTAATTAAAATAACATTAATTACTTTGGGACTGTTTAAATACAGTGTCTTTGGATATAAAGCCTTCCAATTTCTTATAACGCATCTCTGTTTTTTCTTGATACCATTTTAAGGAAACCAATGAAAGAGCTACTGTGTTTCTCCGAAAATAAGACCTAGCCAGACCATCAGCTCTAATGCGTCTTTTGGAGCAAAAATTAATATAAGACCTGGTCTTATTTTTCTATAATATAAAACCAGGTCTTATATAACAATATAAAACTTGGTATGTATAACAATATAAGACTGGTTCTTATATTAATTTTTGTTCCAAAAGACGCATTCGAGTTGATAGTCTGGCTAGATCTTATTTTCAGGAATACTTGATACTATTTATAATTGGAAATAAAACTGATAATTTCATTGAAAAGTGATGGATTATGAAACTTTTAACAAAAATCAATAAAAATAGTAATGGCGTTTTAAAAAGTCATGTATTTAATTATTTAAAGATGAAATTGGGCATTAAGGAATTTACTAATCCAAGTTCACACAGCTAGTGTAAGATGACACTGTGATAAACACCCAGTACTTTTTAAATGAAGAGATAATGCGTTTAATCTCTATACCCTGTTTCCCTGAAAATAAGACCTAGCCGGACCATCAGCTCTAATGTGTCTTTTGGAGCAAAAACAAATATAAGAGCTGGTATTATATTATATTATTGTATTATATTATATAATATAATATTATATTATATTATATTAGACATGGTATTTATTATATTAGACATGGTATATTATATTATATTATATAGTGTATTAAATACATTATATTATATTATATTACATTACATTACATTACATTACATTACATTACATTATATTATATTATATTATATTATATTATAAAGATCCTGGTCTTATATTAAAATAAGACCGGGTCTTATATTAATTTTGTTCCAAAAGATGCATTAGAGCTGATGGTCTGGCTAGGTCTTATTTTGGGGGAAACACGGTATTTTCTCTCCACTCTTCTACAACTGCTTATACCTATTCACTGGTCAGCTCCCCTGAATTTATGATGGTCAGGATGAATTTCTCAAAGCTACGGGATTCACATGGGCCTCACACTAAGGGCCTTGGATCCTGTGAACTAAATAGAGCAGTATATTGGGGGTTTGGAAAGACATATTATTCTGAAAACAGGAGACATGATTTTTATCCCCAAACGTGCTCTGAGAAGTCCCAGAGCAAGGAAATCCTTTACCTTTTTATCGAAATATCTCCTACCATACTTTAACATATTTTTTTGTTTGTTTTTTCCCTCTGGAGAGATAGTTTTCTAATATTATACCAAATACAAGTTGGGCAAATGCCATTACAATATTTACAATCTGTAGGATATACATAAAATGCTCTTTCCATCTCTCTCTCTCTGTCTCTCTCTCTGTCTCTCTCTCTCTGTCTCTCTCTCTCTGTCTCTCTCTCTCTCTCTCTCTCTTTCTTTTCTTTTCTTTTTTTTTTTTTTTAATGGTATCTGTTTTATCTTCATAGAGACAGGAAGGTTAAATAACCCATTGAAGCTGGGATACTGTTAAAAAAGCAGCTACTTTATCAGATGAAAAAAGCCTCTCTCTCTCTCTCTCTCTCTCTCTCTCTCTCTCTCTCTCTCTCTCTCTCTCTCTCCATCTATCTATCTATCTATCTATCTATCTATCTATCTATCTATCTATCTATCTATCTATCTAGTCTATTAGATCCATTACATTCCTGTGGAAGTCATATGACAAATAGTGATTTCCCAAGGTATAGAATGATCCCAAATATAAGAAATTAACAGGAATTCATTCTCATCAGTTTTTCCTTTAGGCTTAATTTAATGTTCTAGATATGTCTACATTTTCACTGTGCTAATTATGATTCCAACTTCTGACTTCCTTTAAACTTTTGCAATAAATCATTAACTTTTCAGAAAAAGCCTGTTTTTGTAAGTAAATGAAAACACAAATCTTTTATGTAGGTATAACAACACATAAGAATAAGTCAGAATTATGTAATTTTATATGTTGTCTTTACAATATTTTCTTATGTCTAGTCTAAGAACTGTAGTTTGAATCAGTATGAATAGGAAAATACTAGAACAGATGAAATAACACAAATCCGGGTGAGTTGGAGAAAAAAACTGGAAACAAAAAACACATGTTCAAAAATGCACGTTTGGATTTAAATGTTTAATTATACAAAACCTCAAAACTCTCCTTTGTTCTATCTTTTGTGGTAACTAGATACAATCCACCTCTGGCACCATGTCTCTGTGTAAATCAGGCTTTTTATATGTACCTCTCATGTCATTAAAACGGACACAACTTTTCAGCTACCTTGGATGGGACCCATGAAGTTTTCCTCAGTAGTAACTAGAACATGAGGTAGTTTCCTCTAGTTTTCTCCCAGAGGTGCAAGAACCATGATCCAAGGTTTGGAAAAATGCAGGCACTCATTTGCCCCATTTGAAAGATAATTTTTACACACATTAATATGTTTATATATTTATCTTGTATGTATTGTTTGATGTTAGATTGGCCATCTCTTTTTCACATTCCTTAATGTCAGTTATTTTTGAAATTTAAGTCTTTATGGGCTAGATATTTGCCTATTTTTAATATGTTAGTTTTCTTGAACATAGTAGTATCATTTTTTGTCAGGTTTAGCCTCTCATTTTATGCTCTAAGTTTGAATAATGTGTCAAATATAAAGAATTCTCATTATCTTGCTGTAAATGTAAATGTTCCACTTGTGTCAATGATTTTTAACAATCTTGAATCTAGACATAGTTTAAGATCGAGTAAAATTATACATTTTTTGTTTTAACCACATGTGCATGAATATACTCGTGTGTGTGTGTGTGTGTGTGTGTGTGTGTGTGTGTACACACACATATACATAAAGGTTGGACAATTTACTCCACAAACTTAATTGTCTGACCTTTCATATGCTGTATATAAATGTGTTTGTGTGTATAATAATATATACTGACAAATAGGTAAACTTTCTATTTTTCCCATGACGATAATTGATATATGGCATAAATGTATAACTTTAAGCACTGTGTCTATGAATATCAAAGTATTTTTTCCCTTATAAAATGTAGATATGTGTTGTGTAAACATAAATGGCATTTTAAGTAATGTAATCAGTTTCATTTTAG
This sequence comes from Rhinolophus hipposideros, assembly GCF_964194185.1. NCBI lineage: Eukaryota > Metazoa > Chordata > Mammalia > Chiroptera > Rhinolophidae > Rhinolophus > Rhinolophus hipposideros. The sequence continues at coordinate 26,757,409 of NC_138057.1, forward strand.
TATGTCATGATAAATATAATAATTAAAAATATACAATGTTAGTCCTACTAGATTCTCATGATCTGGGCCTGGGATTAAACAAAATAATTTGAAAATATAATCTTTAAGGACAAATATGTGTAGCATCAATTCAGATAGCCAGCAGTATTGAATCTCATAGATAATTCCTGTCGCTACTATTTATTAATTTATTGCTGGCATTGTACCTCCTCTTACTAATTCATGGGCCTGAAGACATTTTGATTCATACCCCTACTTTTTGCATGTAAACACACAGTGATAAAAGCTGTCTGATTTTGAAATGTAAATTAGTGAAGAATTAATCAGTTTGGAGTTAAACAACTGTTTAGTATCATGACAATTTCAGCACTCTTATCTAGCAAGTAGTTTTAAGATGAAATAATACATCTGATGCTGGAACTGGATGCCGCCATGAGTAATTGAACTCAATTACTCAAATGTATATGAATGAACTCAAATGTATAGTTTAATATTTTGTCAATAAAATATTATTATTTCAATATAGGACATAAAATCCAATTATAAAACTTTAAGTATATTCTTGGCCAGCTAGGTAACATGACATCCTTCAACACATTCTTTTCCTGCCTTTCTCCAGGCTTCAATATATCTTTACACATACTATAAGCCTGATAGCTTTTACCCTGGAGATTCCTATTTTGGAAGACTCTTTTTTTTTTTTTTTTTAAACTTAGCTACTCTCTGCAATGTGAATTTTAGCCATAGCAGCAAATAGCTTGATGTTATTTCTTGGAATATTTTTCTCATACTATAAAATGTCAAACTACTAGGTAAAATGTTCAGAAATATAGGACACAGAAATGTTTTGAGTAGTGTCATTCTCACTACTTGAAGAAATAATTGGAATCTGTTTCATAAAATAGAGCTGTTAGAATGGGATTATTATCATAAAGGAAGCTGTTCTAAACTCAGAAACTCAGATAGTCTTCAATTGTAGGTTATGACCACCAGATATGAAACACATCCACCTAAGCAATAATATAATTCAGCCATTATTCTTATAATCTAAATATCAAATTTGAGTGCAAAATTTTCACCTAAAAGACGTACAGATTTTACATTAAAGTAAAGTTAAACTTAAAGTAAAATTAAGCCATTATGTCTCCCTCTCTAAACTTTTCTTGGTACCAGTGATATAGAATCCCTGGAATGCACGAATCACTGGTGATATTCAAGTTCACATTAATTGTTCTCAAAGCTACTCTCTTGTCTCTTTTGGAGTTACCTCAGGTCAGCCATGACATGTTCTTGGTTTCTATTGTGTTGGATACAATTTCTTCTCTCAGTTATGGCATTTCTGAGCCCTGTTTCAAAATAACAGTTAACAAACATAGAGAACTAAAAACCACAACTTCAAATTAAGTGCAGTCTTAAAGGATAGGGGTGCATTACTAATAATTGAAGTATGTTACCACTCTGTACTTTCCCAAGTTATAGATTATGTGTTTATGCAAAATACACATTTAGCACATAAAAACACAAGAACGTTATAAGGGATACTAAGGTTCCCCAAACAATCTACTGAAACTCATTTAATCTACAGTGAGATTCAACTCTAAAACCATAACTAGCCTGTATGTGACATCTAGGATTAGTTGGTCGTGTGATACAGGAAGAAAAGGAAAGATACCTCCATAATCCTCTTCTCACACTCCTTTGATTCAGGAAAAGTATGAGAAAAGTATCTAATTTTTCTGTATCACTTTCCTATGTTTTTTTCTCAATTTCTCTTAAGTTTTACTACTATTTTTTCACTGTCTCTCTTTACTAACACTGTTTCCAAGTTATTTGCCTCCATTTAATCAAAACTTCCACAATTCAACAAATTATTAATTTATGAAAATTCCCATAATATCCTTTAATTATTAAGTTTACACACATTAAGTAGTAATGATGTCTAGTTTCTAAAGGCAGACAGCTGAATTTTCGTTTTGAAAAACTGTGTAGTCTTTGTAGCAAAGGAAAATGAACGTTCAGGTATTGTAGAAAGATATTTAGGCAGAGATCCAGAAAGACAGAATAGTCCTTCTTTGAAATTTACATTTCAAAATAAGCTTCCGTGTGTGCTCTCTTTGCTTTCCATATTATTATTTCTCTTTCTCTATTTCACAATCCACAAATTCTTTAAGAAATTTCAGTATTTTCTTAATAAGCCCTAAGACTGCAATAGTAGGGAAGTTACCCCAGAGAAAAGCTAGGTATAGCTGCTTTCACATTCAGATTATTTGTAATTTGTGATTTACCAGTCAGAAACACAAGAAATTCAATCTCTTCCGATAGAGAAAAGCACACACACTCTCTTCTAGGGCCTGCTTTTGTCCTTCTCCTTTAAACTAAAGGAGAAATTGGCCCTGACCTAGTGATGATGGTTATAGAGTTGTTGCAATGTACTCTATCACCCTACTGTTTTAGCTCAGTCGCAGATTTTGCATATTCTCATTTTTTTCCCTCTTCGTCTGTGAATAAATAGAATCTTGTTACAATCCATTTTTTATCTTTCAATCCTCACTTTTTACCTCAGTCAGGGCGACTTTCTCTGGGTACATGAAGCCTTGGGCTGGGCACATCAGGTATTTCTTTCACAGACAGAAATATGTGACTGTAATTTAAAGTAGGTATTTTTCCCTTTCAAGGTTTCCTTGTTCCCAGATAAGACCAACTTCATTTTTCCCTTCAGACCTTGTTTCTGACCTTGTTTTTTTCCTTAATCAACAAACACTGCATTCCTGGACATTTAACATTTATGCTTTAACACCTGTATAGTATGTGGCTTCTAGTTACTTGTTCCATTTCTGACTTTCTTCTTTGATTCATGTTGTTTTTCATGACATATAGTAGTTTTGTAATTTCAATGCACTCCTCTACTTGGTTTAATCTTGGGAAATATTGGTCAGCCCATTTGTTTTGCCAAAATTGTCTTTAAAACAGTATTTTGAGCTATAAGTTCTTACACTCTTGACTCTCAATCATCCATCTATCTATTTTTGTATCTGTTTATCTCTCCACCTATCTACCTACCTATCATCTGTTTCTTTATTTTATCATCCTAATTGAGGTATGTGTTTATTAGTCTTAGATTAATACCTTGGATCAAATGATAGATGGAATTTTAACATTTTAAGAAACTTCGGAGATTTTTCAGTTTTCACATTCATATTAGTCATTTGAGTCCAAGTTGGTCCATATAATCAATAAGTACTGTTAGTTTTTTGTTTTTTGTTCTTTTAATTTTAGCCATTTTCGTGAAATGTAGTGGTATTTTGTTGTGATTTTAATTTGTATCCGACTGATGAGAAACTATGTCACATATGCATTTAGCCATTTGTACACGCTCTTTTGTGAACTGTCTAAGTATACCCATTTATTTTGGGGGCATTGACCTTCTTATGATTGAATTATAGCAGTTCTTTATATATTCTGGATATAAATCCTTTGTCAGTTATATGTATTATGAATATTTGTTTCTCAGGCTTTGACTTGCTTTTTCTTTACTTAATGAGATCTTTCCAGAGCATTTTTTAAGTTTAATAATACCCAGTTTTTTCTCTTATGGTTTATGCTTTTATGCCCTATTTAAGAAATGTTTATCTATACCAAGTCACCATAGATTTTGTATTACGTTTTCTTCTAAAGTACTATATTTTGCTGTTACTTTTAGACTCAGGATACATTTTGGATTATTTTTTATGTATGATATGAGGGAAAGGTAGATGTTCATTTTGTTTTTTTTTCTTTTGGATATTCAATTGTTCCACTACTATTTGTGAAAAGACTTTCCTTCCTTCGATTGCCGTGGCACTTAAAAAAAAAAAGTCAACTCATTCATCCATACGTCTGTCTGTATGCAAGTGTTAACACTACTAGATGAAAACAGATGTAAAATCATTCTGGAATTCACATAATATAAGGGTCATTGTTTTGTTTTTCTCTGGTTATTGCTTTGGTTATTCTAGGGTGTTGACTTTCCCCGTATGTATTAGAATCAGCTTATCAATTTCTAAAATAAGCTTACCAGCCTACTCTTCGAGACTATAAGCTATACAAAAAAAAAACAAAGAAACACACACACACGCACACACACACACATACACAAATGACCCCCAAAGTCTATTTTTACTTGCAATGTTATTACCAGATTCTAGAAAAAGCAATCATATATGATAGACATATAATAAATATTTGCATGAGCTGTTAATTAATTAAGAAATGACTTTTGCCAGTGCAGTTTAGTAGAAAAGCAATAGAGTTAGAATCAGAACTGAGAGATACTAGTATGTATTAGAATTGTCAGTATAAATATTTTAGAGAATGTGAAAAATATCATTTTATTTTTTTTCTCATGCATAAGTAAGCATCTTTATATTTTCTATAAGGACTCTTTGGTTATGGATATGCTTTGAATGGAGACTCCTCCAGGCCAACTTAGCACTTTCCTAGTAATATTTCACTTCATTTCTACTATAGCAAATACTATATATATACACACACATATATATTGTATCTGTTTTTTCCTCTCTTTTTGTTTAGCACAATGAAAGTAGGATCAGTATCTTATTTTCATCTTTATATTCTGATCATGAGGCATAGTGTTTGCCCCAAGCTCGTTTCACAAAGGATTCATGATTGAATGGCCAAGCAAATTTTTGGTGATTTTTCTTTTGAGTGCGACATTAGGCAGTGCTGATAAAACTACTCAAGATGATGAATATGGCATTCTTGGCAGTTATATTTCCTGTGACCATATAGATTAGACACAAATACTGCTCCAGAGACTTGCAACTTTGCATAGTTACTATATCATGACTGTCAACTTCCCAAAAGACTTACTGATCTTTCTTAATCAGTGCATTATTCGGAATATGTGGCAATGGAGCTTCTTGACATCTTTTAAGCTTGAAAACCACAGTCTTCATGTGAAGATTCCTTTGTGCAGGTAGGCCATGATTTCCATCTTCTTCATCCTTGTCATTAGTAGTTCTTTGCTGACCCTGCATATCTTTAACGTGCAAGAATGCAGTCAGTAGCAGTTTCTGGATTACTATTACAAGGACTTACAATGAACTTCAAAGCCTGTTGAGTTAAAAAAAAAAAAAAAATCCCAGAGGTCTTAGAAGTCCATTATGATACCAGTTTCCATTTTTAGCATATGTCCTAGGATAAATTTAATGTAGTGATGGTTGCTTTAGTATAGGCATTTCTTTCATTTAAGAAATACATATATTTCTTTTAATTAAAAATGTTCTGTCTACTCTAGTGAGTAAACGAAATGGCAGCCAGAAAAAAAAAAAAGAAAAGAAAATTGACATGAATATCAAGTAGGTAATTGTCTCTTCATATATTTATTCAGACTATCGAATTAACTTTATCTGATCAAGATGATAATATGATAATGTCATGATATCTATAATTCAAGTTTGTTTCTGCAAGAGTTAAAAACCTGAAACATGCAAAAAAAATAATTTATTATTTTTCCTCTCCCTTCTGTTTACTTAATCATTTGGTTTCAAAATTTCAAAATGTCTTGTCTGACCACATGCTATTAAACTATATCAGCCATATTGATAATTAATTGAACAATTTATGAATACATTCAAGTCATTTTATGTTTCCATATCATTTGTGTTTTCAGAAGGCATAATGGAGAGTTACAAATGAAAAAAAAATCATCATTTTCATGGGAATTAAATTTTAGGAAAATCATCTCTGTGATTTTTGGTTGGTTCCTGTCATACTTATAGATCTATGTGCCAAAATGTCTCAAATATGAGTGAAATGATAAGGTTATGGTACTGAAATAAAATATTACTTTGAGAAAAATGAGTCATAATAAATACTGAAAGATAAGGCGGTATAAAAATAAGAACACTAGCCTGCTTGGTCTTTTTGCTTCTATGCATTATATCCTACCAGCTATTCTCCATCCAGCAAGGTTTTAAAATGTAAATCAGGTCATACAACACCCTTGCTCAAACTCCTCCAGGGGATTCTCATGTGAGAATCACACTCTGAATAAAATTCAAAGTCCTTCCAAGGCACAACAGCCCTACAAGATATCGAGACTCTTACTACGCCCCAAACTTGGTCACTCCATCTCTGTCTAGCTCATCATCTGCCTGAGCCTTCTGGTTTCTTCCTTGCTGTTCTTAAACAAGCAAACACTTTCCCTTCTCAGGAAACAATTGCTACATCCTCTTCCAAATATACTTTCATTTATACATTCATTTGGTTCTCCTGCATTTCATTCAGGTCCTAGAGAAGTTTCTCTTGCACCATTACCAAAGTATCCTTCTAAACATCGCTTCTGTTTAACTTGCTTTTCTTTCCTACTTAACGTTTGTCACAGTCTATTTTATATTCACATATTCCCTCTCTTTTAGTAGATTAAACTCAATGAGGGCAAAGATTTCACTTCTTTACGCATCACTTTTCATTTGCCACTTTATGTTGCTAAAGCCCATTTTCCAGTAGATTTTTTAAAGGGTACTATAAGAAGTAATTATTGGAAGGCTTGCATGCCATAAAATGTCTTGAATCCATCACCCACCCATCCTTGGAATAATAATGAAGGCACCATTTTATAAAATCCAGTGTGTAGTGATGAAATGATTTCAATGTGCATGAAAATAGTAAGGAAATCAGGGAATATGAGTAAAGTATTAACAGCAACTAGTATACCACTTCTCTTTCCACATTTTTATTTTTAAACATTTGTTAAAATTTTTGCTGTCTTTTATTTTTCTTTCAGTAATTTTGGGTCACTGATTTTTTTTTTTTTTGCTTTATTTTTACCCATGATGTCAATCTGACATATTTACTAGAATATCCTAGGAGAAGTCCTGAGATTATTTTATTAATATGCTCTACTTTTTTTAGGAAAGAACACATTATACAATGTAAATAAACAGAAAATAATACGGATAATTTTTAGAGGAAAAAGTATTTGCTGATTACTAAACACATATATCATATTAATCAAAATACTCACAGTCATAATATTTTGTCTTAGATCAATCAAGTTAGTTTAAAAGTAATGGGGGGGAAATGTGAAGGATAAAAGATGGCAGAATAATTGAAATTAACAGAATTGGATAATGCACCAAATGATGTTTTTCAAAGATTTATGAAATTTAACATGAAATTATTTTAATGATATGACATTTACAATTTAATGACAAAAGTGTTATCTATATATGTAATTGAAATCCATATTATCACTTTTTAACTAAGGATGCTAATATGGAGAGATTTAAAGAATCTCTTACATCATTAGAGATACCCTTAGTATTTCTTTCCATGTAGTTTTCTGAAAATTCATGGAAAAAAATTAGAAAAAAAACTGCAAGAGAAACTCAAATTTATACCCATTGAATGTAATAAATTGGAAATTTATTTTTCTGAGGAAGTATCAACTTCTATAAACATCTTCAATTTTATTCCCCACCCTTTCTCAAATAATTAATTATTAGAGCTAGAAGGTAAATGTCTATAGTTTTAAACTAAGCAAGTGGTAGTAGACATGTTTTATTCTATTGTCAGTTGCTAGCCAATCACAGAGCAAATATATTATAAATATACATATATACATATATATGCATATATATGTGTGTATATATATATATATATATATATATATATATATATATATATATAGTTATGGGTATATATGGGTATATACATGTGATATTTGGGTCAAATTTGAGGTTCTACATATTTTGGGGTTCCGATAACACAACTTGATATACATGTTTTCCTGACTGTATTAATTACATTCTGTTTAACTGATAGATCTATATCAATGCACGTTTTACACAATTTTTTCCTTGACAATCAGTACTGTCTTGAAAATTGCTTATAATATTTATGAAAGTGCTGAACATATAATAAGTAATCAGTAAATGAGTTTTTGTTTCTCCTTTGTTTGTCTTGTTCTTTTGTTGTTTTTGGTTTATATACCACATATCAGTGAAATCATAGGGTTCTCTGCTTTTTCTGTCTGACTTTACAAAAACTCATAGACACAGAGAATAGTTTAGTGGTTACCAGAGGGTAAGGGGGGTGGGGGGAGGGAGATGAGGGTAAGGGGGATAAAATATGTGGTGATGGAAGGAGAACTTGCTTTGGGTGGTGAACACACAATGGGATTTATAGATGATGTAATACAGAATTGTACACCTGAAATTATGTAATTTTATTAACAATTGTCTCCCCAATAAATTAAAAAGAAGTAATCAGTAAATTATTGTTATCTGTCATTTAAAGAAACACAGCAGTGCTTTAAATATGAAAGACACAAAGCTTGGTATAGAAAAATATCAATCAGTTTCACAATTTTCATTTAGGTTATGGAATATATGAAACAGAAAATATCTAAACAAAACCTAGCATTACAAATCAAACTCATTTTCCTACATTACATAATAGAAAAAAATGAAACTATATTTGGTTTATCTACATCTGCTGTGATTTTCTAGCTTTTTAGAAAAGTAGTCTTCCTAAACCAACAAATATACAAACAAGCTAACAAAAACTGAAGAAGAACATTTAAAACCACAGAGCGGACATTGTTTGCCAATTCCTATGTATTAAAAATACTAACATGATCTATTTCTAAAACATATATATTTTAAACACATATATTCCTTTATTTAAAGGAAACTTTAAATTGTACCCCACAAAATAAAAATAAAATTTATGTATATTGAATTGTTTCAGATGAAAGATATATTACCAGGAGTCTTCTTACTTATTCACTTCTTACCTGAGAACTAGAAATAACTCAGAGGAGAAGATTTTTTTTTTTTAAATTTTAATTTTAATTTTTTAATTTATTAGTTTCAGGTGTACAAGACAAGGTAATACTTAGACGTTCATCATTTATATCCCTCACACTGTGGACCCCCTTCCCCTCATCACCCTATCCACTATCCCTCCGATCTCACACCGAGCCATCACATTATATATATAAAATTATAGTTGGCATTCATTAATGTTTAGCTTCTGGTGTACAATGCCATGATCAGGCATCCACAGTATCCCTGAGGTGGTCTCCCAAATAGGACGCATGTCCATCGGAACGCAGCCATAAAGAAGAAAGAAATCTTATCATTTGCAACAACATGGATGGATCTAGAGAACATTATGTTAAGTGAAATAAGTCAGAAAGAGAAAGACAGGTACCATATGATCTCACTTATATGCGGAGAAGTTGTTTTCTTAATGATGATATTTTGTTTTCTTTCAAATAAAATACTAGCACTTCTACAGCATTTACTATGAGTAAGCTATTGTAAGTAAGTACTATGGTTCTCCTCATTTTACAAATAAGTAAACTGAGGCACAAAAAAGTTAAGCAAATTCTTAAAATCATACAGATAATAATTGGTCTAACCAGGTGAATCAAACTGTGTCCAGTATCCAAGCTGTAATCTGCTTTGAATTACTACTTTTTAAAAACAGCTCTTCTGACAATGAAATAATGAGCATACCTTAATCACCAGGAATATTTTATTGTGACTTCAGTTCGCAATATTGTTTCTTCTTATAGAAATATCATGTATTTTTGTTTGTCTGTTTGTTTGTTTGTTTGTTTTTGTTTTTTATGACTTAGAGCAATGACTGCCTAACAACATTATCATCAGTGGTTGTGATACTTAGCTCAATTGCAGTGTACTTTTTACAACCCACAAGGAATATTTAAGCATTCAGTGTGAAAGATGAGCAGGGGATCAACATGGCAAAACACTGAAAAAAATAAATGCATCATTAGCTTAAATAGAATGAAGCATGCTTGCAAAGAATACATTGTCATTCATCCCTTGACACAAAGAATCTAAATGAATATATATCCTTCTTTTCTAAAATGAAACACTAGTTTATGAATTACCTAATCCTTTAATCCAGATTGAAATCCCTTAATCCTGCCAAGTATATCCTAAATGGGAGTTAAGAAAGGTATTTCAAATGCATTCATAATTGTACCAATAAAAATATACTCCTTGTCCAAGCCAATCCTGTCTTTAAATGCTTTTTAGACCTTCATCTGTTCTAGATAAATAAACATAAGAAGAAAGCGGCTTCAGAATCAGCAACTTGCAACTGAAAGAACTGTGAGAGTAATTACTTGTTTGACACAATATTGAATGCATAACCATTTTATACATTCATTTATACATTCATTTATACATTTTATACATTACCATTTTATTCTTTTTATTTAAAGATGTGTTTAGGATTTTAATAGTTTGTGATTTGGGGACATATGTTTAATATAACTACTGATAATAATTATAGTAATTAAGATTAAGATACAGCAAAAATTCTACCACTAAATTACCAATGAGAAAAGAAAGCCTCTTCAAGAAATGATGCTGGGAAAATTGGAAAACCACATGCAAACCAATGAAATGAGACTGCTATCTGTCACCATATGTCAAAATTAACTGAAAATGGATCAAAGACCTAAACATAAGACCTGAAACAATAAACATCATAGAAGAAAGCATACATACTAAATTTGTGAACCTTGGTTTCAGAGAAGATTTTATGAATTTGACCTCAAAGGCAAGGGAACTAAAAGCAAAAATAAATAAATGGGACTATATCAAACTAAAAAGCTTCTGTCCAACAAAAGAAACTGTCAACAAAACAAAGAGGCAACCAACCAAATGGGAGAATATATTTGCAAAGAACACCTCTGATAAGGGGCTAATATCCAAAAAAATATAAAGAACTCATACAACTCAACAATTAAAACAAACAAACACACAAAACAAACAAATGGACAAGAACAAATAAACAAAAAAACAGGCAAATCAATTAAAAGATGGGCAGAGGATATGAACAGACACTTCTCCCAAAAAGACATAGAGATGGCCAACAGATATATGAAAAAATGTTCAACTTCACTAGCCATTAGGGAAATGCAATCCAAACCCACAATGAGGTGTCACCTCACACCTGATAGAATAGCTATTATTCACAGGACAAGTGATAACAAATGTTAGAGAGGTTATGGGGAAAAAGGAACCCTCATACACTCTGATGGGAATGTTAACTAGTACAGCCACAATTGAAACAGTATGGAGGATCCTCAAAACATTAAGACTAGAATTGCCATGGGAATCAGTAATCCCTCTTTTACATATCTATGAAATATCTGGAAAAATTTATCCATAAAAAATATGTACCTCTATGTTCCTTACAGCATTATTCATCGTGGCCAAGACATGGAAACAAACAAAGTATCCTTCAATACATGATTGGATAAAGAAGATATGACACGTATATACAATAGACTACTACTCAGTCATCAGAAAGGATGAAATACTGCCATTTGCAACACTTGGATGGATCTTGAGTTTATCATGCTAAGCGAAATAAGTCAGACAGGAAAAGTTGAGCACCACATGACTTCACACACGTGGGATATAAACCTGAAAGAAACAAACATACAAGACAAACATACAAACAAAAATTCATAGACACAGACAATAGTTTAGTGGTATCAGAGGGTAAGGGGAGACAGGGGGTAGTAGAGATGGTAAAGGTGGTCATATACATGATGATAGAAGTGTAAGTGACTTTGGTTGATGAACACAATATAATATAGAGATGATATATTATACAATTGTACACTTGAAATATATATAATTTTACTAACCAATATTACTCCAATAAATTTAATAGAAATTTAAAAAATGATTAAGAAAAGGGCTGTGACGTTTAAGTGGTTCAGAGAAGATACTGACTAGAAAGAATCTTGCTGGACAATATGATGAACTCCAAACATGCGACTAGTCTGAAAAGTGCATCATAACTTTTTAAAATTTAATTTCATATTTTTATTGCTTTTATTTTGACAAACAGGTATCAGAAATGCACAGTTTTCTACTTGATTGAAAAAGTAATATATATTTTTTTGTTATGTGAGTAGAGGAAAAGGCCATATTAAATGATGGGTACTTAGAAGGAGATTCATAAATATCTGCTGTGTGATTAACTACTTAATCCTGATCACAGTAAATCATAGGGCTAGTTGAGTTCTTCCTATGATTCTAAGTAACATTTTGTTTTCTCTGTCATCCTAGAAAGTTCACCTTCAGTCTTAATATTCAACAACTACATTTGCCATGTTGCAACATTTCTACTTCCCACCAAAGATGGTAGTATAGAAAAAAAATCTGAAAAATTCAACATATAAAATTACCTTAATGTTTATTTCATTTAAGGTCAAGCCTTCTAACACCCAGCACATTAGAAGGCTTACTTATTCTTAGTATTATCAGTGAATACGATTTAAGTGACAATAATTTATTCAAAAGTACTTATTGTAGACTTACAAATGTTACTCATTGGTTCTTCAACTAATGAGTCACACAACCAGGACTTTCAAAGTACAAATAACAACAACAAAAACATAATAGGTATATCATATTCAAACAGCTAATAACCAATGCACCCTTAAAGAAATAGGATAAGAATTACAGAGGACTTCTAATCAGAAACCATGCAAGAAGAGAGTGGAGTGAAATATTTAAATTGTTAGGGGAAAAAACAAACAAATAAAACAAAGCAACTACTTGACTATATTTCTACATTAAGCAAAATTATCCTTCACATACGAAGGAGACACAAACATTCTCAACAAACAGGTATTAAGGGGATTTACAACCAGCAGACCTCTCTGTGATAAATATTAAAATAAGTATTTCAGTCATAAAGAAAATAACCCAGGATAAAGACTTGGATCTATAGAAAGAAAGGAAGAGTGTTGGAGAAAGAATGAGTAGAAATAAAATAAAAATAAAAATATTTTATTTTTCTATGTTTCTATTTATTTGATCTAAAAGATAACTATTTCATGTAATAATAGTAACACACTAATTGAATATAGATTCAAAAAAGTAAAACACACACACAAAAAAAAAACTCAGCCAGTTATTTCATGGATATCAATAGAAGTATGTCAAATTTATATGGAAATGTAAAAGATCCAAGTAGCTCACATAGTGCTAAGAACAAAGTTAAAGTCATCACACTACCCACTTTCAAGACTTAATATAAAACTACAGTAATCAATGCAGTACAGTATTGGTTAAAATATAGACACCTATATCAGTGGAGCAGAATACAATGGAACAGAAATGACCCATACCAACACGGTCACTCTATTTTTTGACAATGGTACAGAGTCAATTCCAAGAAATAAGGATTGTCTTTTCAGCAAATGGTGCTACTACAATTAAACATACACAGACACACAATTTGGCCTAGACATAAACTTTACATATTTCCCCAAAATAACTCAACATTTATTATTCACCTAAATTTAAATGCAAAACTGCACATTTTCTAAGAAAAGAAGAAAAAATCTATCTGTCCTTGGATTTGGTGATGAATTTTTACTGAATACCAAAAACAGAAACATGTAAAAGCAGGTAAGTTGAGCTTTATTAATGAAAAACTACTACAGAAAAAATATTGGTAAGAGAATTAAAAGACCAGCACAGAATGGGAGAAAATATTTGTGAAACCCATTTCTGACAAAGAATTTATATTTGAGATATATAAACAAGAGGTCTGACAATTACATTCATGAACTGATCCTAGAAAAAGTGCTACATACCTCATTGCTAAATAACACTACAGTCACCTTTGAAGTCCTCCCCTTGGGAAGCTATGTACTGACACCACCACCTAATCAACCCTTCAAAGCAATTTTGGAACTCTTTTTCTGGAATGGCCATCAGAGCTGTAGTTTTATTACCCTTGATATCATGAATGTCATCAAAATGTTTTCCTTTCAATATTTTCTTTATCTTTGGGTAAAGAAAGAAGTCATTGGGGGCCAGATCAGGTGAGTAGGGAGGTTGTTCCAATAGTTATTTGTTTACTGGCTGAAAACTCCCTCACAGACAGTGCCACGTGAACTGGTGCATTGTAGTGATGCAAGAGCCATGAATTGTTGGCGAAAAGTTCAGGTCGTCTAACTTTTCCATGCTACCTTTTCAGTACTTCCAAATAGTAAGCTTGGTTAACTATTTGTCCAGTTGGTACAAATTCATAATGAATACTCCCTCTGATATCAAAAAATGTTGGAAATATTGTTTTGACTCTTGATTTGGACTGACAGAAAATTTTTGGTCATGGATAATTGGCTGACTTCCGTTGTGTGCTATGATGCTTTCTTTAAGGGTTGTATTCATACATCATGTTTCATTACCAGTGATAACAGGGCCCAAAACATCGTCTTGTCTCTCCAAAAAGTCTGGGCAAACTTCTACTCTTGTTTGCTTTTGTTCAGCGGTGAGCTCCGTGGGGACCATCTTTGCACACACCTTTCTTATGCCAAGATGTTCAGTAAAGATTTTCTGGTTTCTCTATCGATGTTTACTTTGTCTGCTGCACTTCTCATAGTCAGTCGACAATTTTGATGCACAATTGACAAATGTTTGCAATATTTTCATCAGATCTGCTCGTTACTGTCCTCCCTGACCTCTCTTCATTGGCAACGCATTCTCTCTCCTCAACAAACGTTTAATCCACTGGTACACTGCCATTTTCTTCGTAGCATAAACTTGGACTAACATGTCTCTGATTTCACTTCCACTCTTGCCAAGTTTAACGAGAAATTTAACGTTTGTTCATTGTTCTAATTGAAGTTCAGCCCTTCTTTCAATGTCACACAAAAACATGCCACAACAATAATGAACACCACTCAGCAAGACACTGCCACATGTAGACCTGAATACAGCTGTGAGACACTGATTTATCAAGGTTATGAGATCTTACTGAGCTGTTCGTACAGTTCTGCCATTGTAAGCACATGGTGGCAAGTTCACCAACCTAATTGTCAGACCTCATATGCAAAAAAAGCGTATTAACAATAAAACAAACCAATTAAAAATGGACAAATGATCTGAAAATATATTTTACCAAGAAATACATAATATACAAGTAATATAAAAATATGTTTGACATCATTTCACATTACAGGGACGCAAATTAAAAAAAGATACTACAACATACTTAATAAATAGAATGGCAATAATAATTTTTAAAAAATCAACCATCTCGGTGAAGATAAAGAGCATCAGAACCTTTAACTCAGGGTTGTTGGGAGGGCACAATGATACAGCCACTTTTGAATACAGTTTATCTCTTTCACCCAAAGCTAAGCATAATCTTACTATATGATCCAGGAATTGTACTTCTAGGTGTTTTCCCAGCTGTCTTGAAAACTTTTCTACACAAAGACTTCTTTTGAATGTTTATAGCAGCTTTATTCATAGTTTTCAAAACTAGAAACAACCAAGGTGCTCATCAACAAATGACTGGACAAGCAAATTGCAATACATCCATACAATGGAGTCCTACTGAGCAACAAAAAGGTATACTCCAGTGAAAAGATATAAATGGACATTATAAGTATATTGCCAAATTAAAATAACTAGTCTGAAAAGGTTGCATGCCTTATGCTTGCAATTTATGCCATACTGGAAAAGGAAAACTATAGAGATAATAATTAGATCTGTGGTTGCCAAGACTTTGGAAAATGTGTTTGAACAGGTGAAGAAGTTAGGGTGATGAAATTATTCTGTATAATACTGTACCATTGTATACATGACACCTTTGAATAACAGTATCTAAATTACTCCCTTTATTATTTCACCAAGACCAATCAACTCTCCCTTCTAATGTCTTTCCTTTTTGTCAGCTGTTCTCTATTTCTACTTGCACGTGTGCTATGACACTCATTTTTTTTTTTTTTATTAGAGAAGAGCAATTGGTGCTTAATTTGTGTCTGTCTCCAACTGGTCTCTGATCCAGTTTTCATGCACATGTCTTGTTAGACACACACTTGATCACAATATCCCATTATTTAAAACAAGGATTCCAATGTTTCCAAAGATTTTCAGAATAATATTTAAATACTTTATCCACATTGTGCGTTTATCTCTTACCCTGTCTCATATCACTTGACCTTTCAATATATGATCCAGTCATAAACAATGGCTTTCAGATTATCAATTCACACGATGTCATTTAACACCTGCATGGCTGTTAACATTATTTGGAATACAGTCTCCAAACTCAACACCCAATATGTGCTCAAATAACTCCAATTCATCCTTAGAGACTAACCTTGTATTTTATTTTCTCTGAGAAATCTTCTTTAATCCTCAACTCTTACCCACAAATGCTTCTACCTTGTGATCAATGATTCTCCACTATAAGTCTAGCATAACTTGGATTATAATAAATTGTCATGTTTAATTTACTTTTTTGATTCTAAATACTAGATGTTAGGCTGTTGAGGATTGAAACTACATTTAAAGATAGTCTTTAGAATTTTAATGTCAGGAAGAGTTCTGGACTTTTAAAGTTTCCTAATAAATGGCTGTCTGAGAAATAATACATTGTTAAACAAAACTTTAAAAGTAAGCATTAATATGAAATATTCACATATGATATCACATTTCCCTTTTAAAAATCAAAATGACAGTGTGTATATACAAAGATAGTGACACAAAGACAGAGTGAGTAAAAGAGAGGGTAAGAGAAAGATTCCACGTGTAGAATACCTACTATGTTCCATGCATAGTGCAGGTACATTACGATTAATCTTCCTCAAAATATTTCTGCTAATTTGGTATTATTGTATTTAGTTTACAGATAAATAAATTAAGTGTAGAGTTAGTACTAGATTGGAGTCTGACACCAAAATTTGACCAATTTCTACTACAACTTGCCACCTTCCTAGAATTATTACTTTATACCCTTACTAGTCCAATAGCCTCCTTACTCATCTACATTTATCTAGAATCTCCTTTCTCCATTTAATTCTTTTATGTTATGACTAGATTTATTTTACTAAAGTGCTGCTTTAATTATGTCTGGATTGAAACACTGAAATGGATGTCCAAATCCCAAAAGATAAAATAAAAACTCCATATACTAACTTTGTACAATCTGAAAAAAAAAAAAAAATCAAAATGACTATGTCAGCAAAAACCAACCTGATAATTTACTAGAAATAAAGCAAGTAAATGGCATGAAAATATAATGGCATGTTTCATTTTTTATGTATTTTTTCAAGTCTATAATCCTAATTTATCACTCTCTAAGGAGCTTAATTATATCTTCAAATCTTCAAGGACCGAAAAATAACATTCATCCTAGGGTTTGTAAATACCTGACATTTTTCCTAGTTTGTTGATCTTGCTCTTTTAGAGTTTCATTTGAAATCATATATATTTATACAAAACTTCAGAAATCTCCAGTTCATGAATTTTCTCTAGATTTTGAATCTTCCTTAGAGATTTCAAAATACTCCACTGGAGAGATATTCCTGACTAAAAATAGTATGCTGCCAGTTTAAATGAGAAACAAAAACTTTTTGTTTCACAACAGTGGAAAGAAGCCCTTCAGGCGAGATGACTCTGAAGGAAGAGTATGAGAAATGGATAGAGGAGACAACGGCATAGGCTGCAGGTTCTAATACATAATTTCTGCTACAACTATTGAGGCTGTTAATAACAATAGTTATGGATATGAATGTATTTACTAGAACTAAGGATTATTAGTTCTAAAGCCAAAAAGGCATCGATATACATAGTTAAAGAAATGAAAGTGCCCTACCTATGACAAACTGCAGCAATTCATACATCTTATACTCTTCTTTTTTTGAAATTGACAGTCGTATGAACATCCTCGTCACCCAAATACTTTACCCCCAGTTAAATATATGAGTAATATAGAACACCTGGATACCTCCTCATTGCCTTGGAAGACTTAGAGCTGTATGTATCAATACAAAGAAGTCACAGTATTCTTGTTTTTACATCTTATTGGTACCATGCTAATCCATTATTATGTAAGAATGTATTTTATCTTACTACTTGTAATAGGAATTCAGATGCAAGGCAAAGGCTTACAAGACTACATACTAGTTTACAATGAACTGCAATTCCAGAGAACAGAAATAAAGGCAAAGCGGACCGAGACAGGGAAGAAGAAAACTTCATAGAGATATAATCCATGGCATCAAATATGACTGGATGTTCAGTCTTGCATGATCACCTTCTGAAAGGCCATGGACATGGCTTTTTCTCTGGATAGTCTTAAGAGACGGAAGCAGAAACCACACAGAACTCAGCAGCACATGCATGTGCCCATATGTAGGAAATGGCGGAAGAGAAAGTATTTTGTATAATGGAGACACATGATGCTGAGATGATCTGATACTGCACTGAAAAGGTATCTGATGCAAAGTATCTGTGTTCATCCAGACTCTTGATTGTAGAACTGCTTCACTAAAGTCAACATCATGTTCCTTCTAATTATTGCTTTCAAGTTCATTACTAGTTACATACGCTATGGCTGTTTGCAAAATTACAACATATCATGGCTAATGTGAGTTTTGTACCTCTTGTGTACAATATATGAGAAGGATAGATATTTGGATTTTGGGGTCTTATCTCTGGAGATCTATCTCTCTATCTATCTATCTATCTATCTATCTATCTATCTATTTGAATACATCTCTGTTTTATCTTTTCTGGTGGTATATCTTCTACTGTACTTTCACACACATTGCTAATCTCAAGTTGTCTCTGTCACAGTCTACAAATTATTTTGTCAGTCTTTCTCTTGAGCTCAACTGAATTTTAAGATCAATGAACTTACTTGCCATATTGACAGGGCTATCAGTTGTTCTAGCAATTAATTAAGCTTTACAAATTATTTTAACCCACGACTATCAGTCTCTACACTGCTTAATTGCTACTCAATCACAAGTTAAATTTGCCTGAAATTAACACTGTGTTCCACAAGGGATACAATTTCACCCAGTCTGTCCGGTTGCTAATTTTCTGAACATTAGCTTTGAAAAAAATATTAAACCTATATAGGAATCTTATTTTTCTTAAAGCCTTTGAAAATGATCTTTTCTTCTTCAAATACTTTTTTGAGGTCAAGCAAACAGTATTTATGAGGAAGGATTCTTCTGTCTTTATGATATTTAGCACTAATTTAGGGGACTTAAAACAATTGGAGAACAGGGTATAGGAGGAAGGGGTAAAATATGAAACATACCCATCCACATTTTCACTTATCTGGTTCATTGACTTTGTCTTGTGAAATAATAGCCAAGAAAGACAAACGGGTAATGTGAACAACTTTGCAGGTGATCTTCACACTTAAATATCATTCACCATGACAAGCTGACTTAGAAACTAACAATCTATCTACCTGTTAAAATATATTTAGATCTGTTCAGTACTAGCAAGCATTCTTCAATGGGATTGTCTAGCAGACATGTCTTCTTTATGATTGTATGGTAAAATAGCTAGCTGTAGTAAGGTTTTTCGAATCACTGTTGTGTCCATATTTTTATTTTTTTATTTGTAGTTTTTTTAAGTTTTTTTTTTCTTTTTACATTTTTTTCTTTTTATTAGTTTCAGATGCACAAGACAAGGTAATACTTAGACGTTCATCATTTATATCCCTCACACTGTGGACCCCCCTCCCCCCATCCCCCTATCCATTATCCCTCCGACCTCGCACCGAGCCATCACATTATATATATAAAATTATAGTTGGCATTCATTAATGTTTAGCTTCCGGTGTACAATGCCATGATCAGGCATCTACAGTATCCTGAGGTGGTCTCCCAAATGGGACACGTGTCCATCGGATACCCCACAAAATCTTTACAACATTATTGATTACGTTCCCCAAATTAATTTTCAAAAACCCTGAGGCCATTTTGTGGTTACCGACTGTTTTCTAACCTCCTCACCTTCCCCTTTATCCGCACCCCCCCGCCCATCTAACAACCCTCAGTTTTTCCTCTTTTTTAGTTCAAGCTGCATAACGCATGAAATATGTGATCTTCCATTGAGACAGCTGTTTAAAAATGACATGTGTCCATTTCTAAGCACATAAATGTACGAGTGAATAATTTCCAAGCAGGAGAGCTGCCTTCTCATTCTTTACTCATGTGAAAGTGGGTTTCCATGAGAGAGAGAGAGAGAGAGGGAGATTATACTACAGAGAAAAATCATCTTTCTCATAGAATCGTAGACTAACTTTTCAGAGGTTAGGAGCTACTGAAAGGAATCTGCTTAATCGTGCCTACCAGATTTCTTTCACTGCACTAACTGCCTTATATACATGTTCTCGAATCTTCACAGTTTTGAAATGTAGCCACTATCACCTTTTTTTTCCTTTCAGATAAGAACGTTGAGGCTCAGAATGTGATGCAGTTAACCAGGTGTTAGAATTCATAAGTGGAGTGACCTCTTCATCAGCTTTGCCTCTTCCAAACCATTTGTCACACTTCTAATCACGTCATATGATCAGGTCACATCTTGTCCTAAAATCCTTCCATTGTTCCCTGTTGCCTCAGTTATAAAGTCCAAAGCAAGATTCATTCTTTAACTCTCCAGCATCATTTATCAACTTTGTGCGCTGTGCACTGAGTTTCATCAATAGCTAATCCCTGTAGATCCCAGAACAAAACTCAGACCCTGTTCATGCCAAGCTTTGACGTGTTCTTTACTCCTTGCCTGAGAGATCTAATGCTTGCCTCCCTAACTCCAAACAAATATACAAGGTGGGACAATGAAGTTCACAAACTTGTTGCATAAACCAATTGGAGTTTCCAACAGTGTTACTAACCTTTTTTAATATCAGAGGGATTATTCATTACAAATTTGTACCAACTGGACAAACAGATAACAAGTTTACTATTTGGAAGTGCTGAAGTGGCTGCATGAAAAAGTTAGACAACCTGAACTTTTCTCCAACAGTACATGGCTCTTGCATCACGACAATGCATCAGCTCACACAGCACTGTCTGTGAGAGAGTTTTTAGCCAGTAAACAAAGAACTGTATTTGCACACCCTCCCTACTCACCTGATCTGTCCCGAATGACTTCTTTCTTTACCTGAAGATAAAGGAAATATTGAAAGGAAGATATTTTGATGGCATTCAGGTCATCGAGGGTAATCAGACTACAACTCTGATGGCCATTCCAGAACACTAGTTCCAAAATTGCTTTGAAGAGTGGCCTATGTGCTGGCATCGGTGCATAGCTTCCCAAGAGGAGCACTTTGAAGGTGACCATAGTGATATTCAGCAATGAGGTATGTGGCAGGTTTTCTAGGATGAGTTTGCGAACTTAATTGTCAGACCTCGTACGTACAATTCTCCTGACTCATTCTTCATATTCTTCAAAATTCAGATCAGGTTTCACTTCCTTTTTTGAGGTTTTCCAGGTACTCATTACTTCAGTTTCTTTCCCAATTGTTTCCTTAGCCACTTATGACTGCATTTTAGCTTGTAGTGGTTATATTATTATGTGTTGATGTGTCTTCCTCACTCTAGAGCTTGGATCTCTGAAAGACAACCATGAGATATATTTGGATATCTAGAACTATCACATCACTGGGCACTTCATATGTACCCAGTAAAATTTGATGAAACAGATGGATGAATTTGGTCAGGTTGAAGTAAGTGTCAAAATAAAGAAAACCCAAGAATGCTTGACTTACAAAAAAAGTAATTTTACATCTATGAGTAATTGTTGTCAAATTAGGATATGTCTGAAGAAGTGAGTAGCTGAAAAATCTTGTAAAACCTAATTTTAGAAGAAGCTTCAAAGAAGGGACGATATCTCACTTATACGGGATTAGGTTTCCATCATGCATCATTTACTACGTTTCAGAGTGATAAGAACAGCAATTTAGCTCAAATTGATAAATTTGTTTTGAATTAAATATTTTGTCCTCAGGCTAAATGTGTAAACCAAACCATACTTTGCCTGGCAATCTGCCAGTCAGCATTTGGTGAATTTGTTGCATGTGTATTGTGGGTGAGGGAGGGAAAAGTGAATGTAGAAATAAAAAATGAGTGATGTGAATTTTATCAAATGAATCAAAATATCTTAGTAAATCCTCTCACAGTTACAGAAGTTATTGCTTACAGTTTTATAATCTTGTCAAACCAGATTCCAATGATTTCTTTAATAAAGATTAGGGAGTTTCTCTCTTTCTTTTTTTTTTTTTTTTTTGATGTGTGTGTGTGTGTGTGTTTGTTTTGTTTTTGTGTTTTCTTTTTACTTTTAAATAACCTCCTTTATCACAGAAGAAACAAAATTTTCATGTGTGTATTACTGAACTTTGTGTTTGACCAATAATTTTAGAATCTCAGTAGATAATATTTATTCTTGAATATTTTCTTTATTTGAAACAAGTTTAAGATGATTCAGAAGTTTATAAGGAATTATAAACTCCTCTAGAAAATTAGGTCCATTGCTAACATTTCATTACTGATACCCTTTATAAAACTTATAGGAAAAACAAACAAAACACCTCACCCTATTTTCTTACTAAATCTTATTGCTTTGGCATTAAAGAATCCTATGTTTTCCTTCTAAAACTTTTCATGATAATGTACTTAAAATATATTTATTTTTACTTGTGTCATAGCAAGCTAATGACATCCATCGTAAAGCATACAGGTAAGGATTGCTGTTGTTGCAGCATGAGAAGGTAGGTAAATTTCAAGAATGTAAACTAAACTTAGGGAGAGAAATTTGATTTGACAAAAGTAGGTCACAGTTAGTTTTCTAAGAAAAGTGCAGCATATCCTTCTTAACCTGTTCTTGACCAAGCCCCACAGAACATCGTTTCATAGGTAAAAAGATTGCCATTGTGAGCTTGGTTAAACAGTCATTTCCTATATTTTCTATGTGGAACCTTGAGAGTACAATGTTAAAGGAAATTCTGATTCAGATAATTTGCTATGTTTTATAAATAGTATTTTCCCTCACTTTCATCCTGTCTCTGTTCTAAATATATATATATGTAGATATATATAAATATATTTATATCTATATCTATATCTATATCTATCTATCTATGTATCTGTGTCTATATATCTATATATAGATATATCAGTAATACATTGTAACTATGGATTTTGAAGGGAAATACATCTTTTAAAACTCAATAAAAATTTTATAAAAAGTAGGAATCATTTAGAAAAGCATCACTTTCATTTACATAATATCAAACGTCAAAGTTAGCTCTAGATATTTAAAATAAAATGAATTACGTGTACTTAAAGTAGTATTTTAGATATAATATTAAAATATTTTTGAATTGATCAATATTAAACTGTTTTGATCAATGTTTATTGTGTTAATTTTTTTTCAAGGAACGAAGCCTTGAAAAAAGTCATATTTTAAATACAGTATTGAAATAGTTTTGAGATGCATCCCCCGTATCTCCCTCTCTCTCACTCTCTGTCTCTCCCCTCTCTCTCTCTCTTTCTTCTCTCTCCTCTCTCTCCTCTCTCTGTTCTCTCTCTCTCTCCTCTCTCTCCTCTCTCTCTCTCTCTCTCTCTCTCTCTCTCTCTCTCTCTCTCTCTCTTTCTCTCTCACACACACACACACACACACACACACACACACACAAACATGCACTCACATACATATTTTTTATAAGCCAGTACTATTTTTCTGCCACAATTTTGGAACATAAAGTGACCATATTTAGATGTATTCCCTTTCTTCTCTATTCTGCAACCTCTTTTTGGACACTTATTTCAATGTTTAACAATCATTGCTCTTCAGGGAAATTTTCCTTATGGTTAACTTTAGAGCAATTTACAGTTTTGTCCTCAGTACTCTTCATGAGAACTCATGAGAAGATAATCATTAAATTATCCTTCAGGCACCTTCTGGTGCTTTTTTTCCCTTTACACATAACATATTGGTCTGAAGTTCTCACAACCATTTGAACTCTGGCATAAAATGAAGTTAGACATAAAAAAAAAAAAAATGAAGTCCTTGACAGGGTTTAAGTGGAAGAAAGACTTTTAAGTTAGACCTTCTCATTCAGATGTGAAAAAATATAAGCTTATTTTCCATGGATTTGTAATACATATATTTTTTTCATTTTGTGGGAAACCCAATACACCACAAATCATTCATTCTTTGTGTGTTCTAGAAGACTTGAACTGTTTTAATATGTTTCTAGATTCTATGGATTCTTCCAATTTCAAGTTCTTTATTTAACAAATACTATGTTCATTTTAATGAGCACAACATTAATATTTCGTCTGTTATTTTAACTTATCAAAAACAAATAGTTTTTTAGCCTGCAAAGTTATGTGATATATTGATTTTTGCTTAATGAAAATGTGTAAATCACATCTGTCACCTATAAATCAACAGGATTATTTTTTAAAGGCTTTCTTTTTATAGATTGTCTTTTAAGGATTTAGTTTGTCATAATAAGCAGTTTTTTTTTTTATTGTACATACTTTCTAGAAGTTACTGATTATAAATATGAAAATAAATTATTTTTTAAAACTTTTTTAGGGTTCACATGATAGTTTAATTAACACAGTCTCATTAAATATAAATCATGAAAAAAACTTCAGTGCTGCTACTCCCCCCGGACTGTCCATTCATGCAGCTAAAAAAAGAAAAAAAAAGAAAAAAAGAAAAAAAGAAGAGCACAGTTTTAGGTGTGGTGAACCTCTGTAGCTGAAATAATTCCTGGAGAATGACAGCTGAAAGCTGCCCCTAAACAGTTCTAGAAGCTAGGACAACAAGTCCTTCCTTGAAGGGGACACTGGGTAGTGCATATCCAACTGCATCACCACATAGAGTTACATGCCAACCATCATTCTTACATATATTCTTACATTCTTAATATCTTACATATATTAGCTCATATAAAACCATGACCACATGAGTAAATCACTCATATGATACCCTGTTTCCCTGAAAATAAGACCTAGCTGGACAATCAGCTCTGATGCATCTTTCGGAGCAAAAATTAATATAAAATCGGGTATGATATAACATAATAAAATATGATATAATATAATACCTGGTCTTATAGTAAATTAAGACGGGGTCTTATATTAATTTTTGCTCCAAAAGACATATTAGAGCTGATTGTCTGGTTAGGTCTTGTTTTCAAGGAAACACGGTACTCATTTTGCAGATATAGAAACAGAGGATCACGGAATTTAAGTGACTTGCTCAAGGCCGTACAACTAGTTAGAGGTACAGCTGATGAAGTCAAGCATTCTCATACCAGAGTCCACTACTTACCATTATGTACACTCCCTCTCAGAGCCATTAACTCAAAAGTTACCAAGGACTGCATAAGTGCCAAAATCAAAGTTTTCAATTTATTCTTTGTGTTAGTTATCTTTCTGAATTGCCTCGCATGGTTTAATTTTACTTCTTAAAACTCTTTTCTAGATTAATTCATAGTTTTAAATCTGGTTTTCACACCTACTTTAATGGGATTTTTCTGATGACTACTTTTTGTCTCTCTACTCTTTAAATGTTGATATCCTTGTAATGTTAATTTATCGGTTTCCTTTTCTACTCACACTGCATGATCTACTTCAAGTGTACTTCGAGCATATTTTATCCATGTTGCCATCAATTCTTATTATAAAAGGCTCAGGAGTCAGGTTATGTTTGGAACAAATGTGGTGGGACAAGAGAAGATAGAGCCAGACTTTATTCAGCAAGGACTGATGAAAAAAATCTAAGCAGCAATTTCAGGTTCTGGCTCTGGGAAGAGTCGGGAATTATTATCCAAAGGGCACCTTTTGCAAGGGATGAGAGTAAAATATGATCTAGAAATTATGGAAACATTAGCAACAGGAAGAGTAAGACCTAGGAAGACACTTAGATATGAATTGAGTTATGCCAGAATTCAAATTGAAGACCAGGAAGTAACAGTGCAGTAATTATTTAAAATTTAATCCATCACCCTAAAATCACTCAGTTGAGGTATCAGACTGCCCTTCAGGAGTCAAAAACCAGAAATAATACCTAAATGTGGAAGAAAGAGATTGATATGGGCTACATGAATTCCTAGCTAAAATGATAATAATCATAGTAATAAATTTAGGATAGCTATCAAACATTTAATATTAGCCTGTTCTTTCAATGGGAACACATATTGCAGCTCATTTGTATTTTAACTAGGATTGGAGGATTCCTTAAATAACTTAAATTCTGTACTATTGATTTATAAAAGGAAATTTTAGCTGTATTCTTAAGCTTCATTAGTGGTATTGTAATATATCCAACATTATATATAAAAATATGTTAATACACATGCTTGTGACCTCCTCACAGCATGTGAATAAATGTTCACATGCTGTGAAGATGATTGAAATATTACTGACAATAAAAAAGCAACCAAATAAAAACATGAGCACTTAGACTTCATTTTTTTAATGCCATAGATTCGTTTGGCATGTACAAGCATTGTATGCAGTTCTAATTTAAAGTGTTCTTAATTGTCTCACATAAATATGCTCTCATTAGTTCTTTGTCAGACTTTGTAGTGCTTTGCTTATTACAGCATCTTACCAATATGAGGAAAGTTTTAGTGTGGACATTATTTTTATTGTGTACGATAGTTTGACAATTTTGATTTTCAAAAATGTGGATAACCCTCTTAAATCAACAAATGCAGAGTGACCATTTTTAGATTAAAATATTAATGTGAACAAAGTTTCTGATATTATATAAACATTTGGCGTCATTCCTTTTATTCCTCTGATACTGTACCTCTGATAAATATGTTAAAGTTAGAAATCAATTTTATAAAGTATCCTTAAAACATAGCAATAATAACCTTGTAACATAGCAAAAATTCTGAAACTTCCTGATTATTCTGTTGAAGGTAAAGTACCAAAACCTAAACCATCCATGTCGCCACGGAAATATACGCCGTTCATTTCTATAAAAATCATGGACTTGTTCATGGGGTTAGGATGTGATGAATGGAGAAGGGATATTTTGACAAGAATGGAAGGGGAATGGATCTGGGCAGCAAAAAGCAGATGTCTACTGTAATACATTTGTATATATTAGGAAAATGACTTAGAAATATGTGGCATCACATAATAAAATAATAATCCGATGTTATCGTTAATGCCGTTACACAGAAATATAACATTATTTTTTATACTTAAAATACACTAAAATTTGCTTGTTTGTTGTCTCAGTAAACAAACCACAAAGCTACTTCTTTAATCTATAACATTTCAGGAAAAAAAAAAGACTGACAAGAAATATTATATTTTAGGCTGAAAGATGATTTAACTATATTGAAACTATACCAAGTGCTCCTGAATCACCTGGAAAACTCACAGGTGCTTCAAAGGAAAGAAACATTTCTCAGTCTATGATTTATCACTGTTTCCCTCATTATTTTAGGATTTCGATGGTACAATCACCTGTGTTGTCAAAACTTCAATTCCATGAAGTTGTGAGTTGTCAGTTTCAAACTGGAAATATGTTGTATGGCTATTCATTTTTACTATGCAGATAGTCTGAAACATGTTAATGTATTCAAACTTTCATTTATTTCTATTTTTTTAAACAAATACTTATTTAGTGTCCGTATTTTCTAAGCAACTCTCTAGATCAGGGGTGTCCAAACTTTTTTCAACGTTTTTCACCAAGGGCTGTATGTGGTAAAACACACAAACAGCTGGGCCACTCAATCGAGGTGAAGTACGTATTGCCTCACCTGGTTTAGTTAAGTAAACTAAGTATATTTCTGGAATTTGCTGCGGGCCAATTAACAATGGTTCATGGGCCTCAGTTGGCCCGCAGGCCGCAGTTTGGACACCTCTGCTCTAGATGTTCACAATATAAAGATGAACAGGCAAAGTGAATGGCATATTAAATAGACAATTTCATAATAAATAGAAAAATAGCAGGCGGTGTATTTGGGGAACTGTCAGATGTGCTGAGGGTAAGAAAAGATAATATTGGGGCCATATTTTGAAATATCTTTCAGCAATGCTAAGGAATTTAGAATGTATCCGTTAGGGTGAAGGCTTAACGAAGATTTTCAAGTTGTGGAATAACATAACCAAATCTGTATGTAGAAATATATTTCCATAGGAATTGATTAGAGAGGGGGAAAGCTTGAACAAAGAACTGAAAGCTCATTATACACCAGGACCTGGGGATACAAAGATTAATAACAAATAATCTCAGCCCTCAAGAAATGTAGGGTTGTGAAAAACACACTTTTAATAATGCAAATTGAACAATATATTTTCTAAAGGAATAAACACTCTAGGGTGTGTGCATAACTGCCTGCTTGTGTGTATGTGTCAAGGGTCCTATTGGGGAAAAGGGATTTGTGAATATAGAGGATACTCGGGACAGATACCAAAAAGTGATACATGAATTGGACTTAAAGGATGGATAAAAGATTTATAAGAGAACAAGAATGGAGACTGTGATCTTTCCTAGCAGAGATAAGAGCGTATGCAACAACAACAAGGTATCAAAAGGGTAGTGCACTTTGAAATATTAAGTAGGTAGATATTACTGAACAAAGTAAAATTTTGGAGAAAACAGTGGGAAATTATGCTAGAAAATTCAATAAGGATTAGACCAGAAAATGTTACCATTCTTCTGAGGTTTCTTCGTATTTATTTATTTTTTCCGTATCATTACCTTTTGTTTTTCTGTTTTTGTTTCATTATAAAAAGGCTTTATCCAATATACATTTTTAAAAAGTGTATATATATATATATATATATATATATATATATATATATTAAAATGGTACAACGTGATATCATGATATACATAATAAGGTAATAAGGTGAAGTGATTACTATTCAAGCTAATTAACATATCCATCTCAGCACATGGATTTATTGAACTAGAAAATAAGGAATCTTTGTAGGATTTATGGAGTAAGTAGACACTTTAGGATGCTGACAGAAGTAGACGAAGATTGAAGTCAGAATATAGTAAGGAAAAAATTACAAGTGATCTAGAGAACTACAACTAAATGAATGAGGAGGAGAGAAGGGGAAATGACCTAAAGAAATGGCAATATTTGATGATCTCTTGGATACGAAGTTTTAAGTGAGAGAGAGGATTTCTGATGTAAGCAAAATGTGGAAATAAGCAGACACTTATAAAGGAAGTAAGTGAGGGAAGAAGAAGGGTACTGAAGATTATTTATTGCTTAGACATACTGAATTTTGGGTGCCAATATGACAGAAACAGGAAGCACAAAAAGTAAACATGTAGCAGGGCAAGAAATGTGGTTTGATATGAGAATGTAACCCAGGTGATAGCCTTGACCCTCAACTTTAGCTGACTTCAATGATGATTAATACAGATGGGGCTTAAGAACAAATGTGATCAATGGAAGAAACCTGAAAGTGTGTAAGGAACCCATTAGTAGACGGGATTGTATATGATTTAGGCCTAGCTGCTCAATGTTTAAAGGCCTAAGGGTAATTAAAACATCATTTTGTCCCTGGTCCTTCCTTGATCATTGTGCACAGTATTTTTGAGAACTTCCTTTCACAGCTAGTGTGGCTGATAAACATCTGGTAGAAGCACTAGTGGTGATGATAATATATGCAATGTTATAATTTAAGAATAATCTAAATCTGGCTTTCTTGGCTTAAAAGAAAATACTACTACTTGGAATTTTCTAAAGTCAGAATTGATCTCATTATACCCCATCTCATGTATCCCAGGGTGTATGCCTATCGTATTACATACATATAACCTGCATAGCAAATAGCAAATTATAATAAATCCTAATAAAAACACCTGTTGTAGATCTTACAAAAAAGTAAATATAAAAATAAAATGAAAATATTAATGCAGAATTCACTTACATATATTTGTAAGTTATTAATCTGTGTGTGACAAATGCTTCGTATTTTCCATAGTTAACTTTAAAATCGTCTTTTCTGTGAAATAATTTCTTTTAGAATCAGCCACTTCACTTTTTTTTTGTAAACTTATGGAATGTGTTATTTTCTTTATTAGATTAGTATAAAATATTAATTCTATGCTCTGAATTTTAGGTATTATTAAAGTACTAAAACATCTGAGTAAAATATAAATAAAATAAAATCATCTGTGGGACATTTTCCAAAGACATTCAAACATAAAAGAGGATGGGAAGATCACAGAATCCCAAAGTAAATATCTATTTTCATGTATTTCTATATTGAGCAGGAAAAAAATTCAAGTCCATTAATCTATTAATGCATTAGCTTCTTTTTGAAAAAAATACCTGGCTTTTAATTTCTAAAATACTATTATGTTGCATATATATATATATATATATATATATATATATATATATATATATATACACACATATATATATCCAAAAAATGTATACACGTTTTAAGAAAGGAAAAAAAAAACTGTATTAAAATTGTAGTAGTCAACATATAGCAATAACAATCCACTCTATGCTGTGCACCTGAAACTGAATAATATTGAATGTCAACTACAATTGAACGTTTTATATATATATATATATATATATATATATATATATATATATATACACACACACACACACATATTAAAAGGATGTGGAGTACAGCACAGCTAATAGAGTCAATGGAATTATAACAGCTATATACAATGTCAGAGGGTAGATTGGGGGAGGGGGGTTATCATTTAGTGAGGAGTGTAAATGTCTAACTATTACATTGTTTTGTGCATTCGAAACCAATAAAAAATACTAGAATGTTTCATATATATATATATATATATATATATATATATATATATATATATGTCTTAAAACAAATATATATACTGGTAACAAAAGATGAATAGAAGTCATGTTTGACTTCTGCAATTACAGAGGTGCTCAAAGTGGTTATTATCAGTTTCCAGACACTTCTGATTATGGCGAATTACTGCTTGAGCAACGTTGACCAAAGTGTCCACTTGTATACGCTTTTTTGGCACCCCTGGAATATATATGTATATATATATATATATATATATATATATATATATATGTGTGTGTGTGTGTGTGTGTGTGTGTGTGTGTGTGTGTGTATGTATACATGTGTATATATATATATATATATATATATATATATATATATATATATTCTAAAGTGATATAACTAGTGGTGGGTAGGTTTTACAGAATTAAACAAAGTACATTGGTCAGACTTAGGAGATGATAAAATTCATAAGATGGGCAATCACATGATGTAGATATTATAGATACTCTGGATAGAATTCTATCAAGTGGTTGAATTAAAAAAACATATATATTTTTTCTTAGCCTAGAACTTTAATATTATATAATGCTATCAATTATTGTTCTTGCTGCTATATTGATTTCACAATATCTGAAGCAAACTTTCTGAGTCAGAAAGCCCTGAAATTGTGGAGAGGAATATTAGTGTAATTAAATTAAAATGGAAAAGATGTATAATATGAAAAATATCAATTTAGTATAGAAGTATAATATGAGTTGATAATATAATAGAATATGAGTTTACCTTGACTAATAAGAGGAGTCAAGAGACTGCCAGAAACCATATTCCAGAAAAACAGAGGGTGAATTTCCTTTTGGATAGCAAGTACAGTGGGGACTATGCCTTATAAAAGATTAAAAAACAAAAACGAAACACAGTTCCTTACCTAGGTCACATCTAGGTTATATACCCATAGAGCCAGTCTCTGCAATCCATTCTCTTAGTTATTCAGCTATATTTCTCTGTGAAAAAGTCATATAAGACTTTTGTTCTTCAGAAAACATGTTACTTAGTCTGGAGAAGAAAAAGTTATTGCCAGAATTAAATCTCAAGAGAAAATTTTCACCTGGGATCTTATGTAAGAATTATAGTCCTTCATGTTCCTTGCAACAGTTTTGTGATGAATGACAAATCCATTTCCATGTGGCTATTTCTTATAATACCTTCAGGAAAAGCACAGGATATAACATAATAAAGGATCTCAGAAGAAGGTGACAGTGTATTGAACCAACAAGTTTTATCTAAGTACACAATATTCTGCTAGTCTAACTCATTCTAAGGTAAGAACTTAAGAGTTGTATTATGGTCCCTTTGATTATTTCCTCTCAAGATCACAATCTCAGACAGAGTTTGCATGTAGAGAGACAGTTCATTCAAGAATACATTATGCGAATGTTTCAAGTGTTTTGTTCTGTGTTGTTAAAAAAAAAAAGACTAATTCATACCATTTATAAAGTAAAAATTGTAAATGGGTCCAATGTTGTACCATACAACTACTAACATTTTTATTTCTTTTTTGGTAAATATATTTGCCTTTTTCTGACACAAAAGAGCAAGACATCCCTTTCACAAAGTCATTTTATGTATAACAGAAAAGTAAATAATCTATTTACTACAGAAGGTGCAGATAAAGTAGTAAATACTTTTAAAAGAGGATTATAGCAAATATATCTTACCAGACATTATTAATTTGTCATAATTATGTTTAGCTCATTTCTCCTAGAGACCATTGCCAATACTTACTTTTCTTAACCTAGATTGATTTTATCTAGTGCACTCACCCTTACTTTTACAGCTGTAATCTTCTAGAATAGTTTATGATCTAGCTGGCACTGGCTCGCCTATTTTCTGATAGTTTACCTGCTTTTTGCCACCTTAAGATATGGGAACCAAGCCATTAGCATAATTACTCTATCTCAGAGTGAGTTTTCTCAAGTCTGGAAAGATGTTGAGTTCTGCTAAGGCTTGGTTGCAACTGAAATTAATCTTAAAAGCAAGATCATGACACATATTTACCTTCTAGATTTAACTATCCTGGTGGCTGTATATTCATTTAATATTAAATGAAGTTTAATAAATATTCATTAACACCTAATGGAGCCTCTGCTTTCTAGGTCTTAAAACAAATACAAAAACAAAACTAAATAAAATAGAAAACATTATACCTGTATCACTAAGAGAGAATTTGTCAGTGATGGAATATAGAAGCTCTCTATTTCCCCTGACTACTTCCAGTTCTTTGGGCATTTGCTATTATTTCTTACCCGACACTTTTCTTCCACTCTTAGCTTTTCAAGACAGGTAGAAAAATGCTTATAAAAGAGACAAAAACAATACTGAGAGATTTATTTTCCTATCCAAAACCTTTTTATTAGTTTTTTTATATAATTATTTATTAATTTCAATTACAATTCACATTTAACATTATTTTATTTTAGTTTCAGGTATATAGCATAGTGATTAGACATTTATATAATTTAAGCAGTGATACCCCCAGATCAGTCTAGTGTCCATCTGGCAGCATGCATAGCTGTTGCAACATTATTGACTATATTCTCTACCCAGTACTTTACAGCCTGGTGACTTCCTTGTAATTACCAATGTATTTTCTTAATCCCTTCACTTTTTTTACCCAGCTCCCATCCCCCCTCCTCTCTGGCAGCCATCATTTCATTCTCTGCATTTATGAATCTGTTTCCGTTTTGTTTATTCATTTATGTTGTTCTTTAGATTCCATATATAAGTGAGATCATATAGTATTTGTCTTTCTGAGCCTAACTTATTTCACTTTCTGCAGAAAACACTTATTCCATCCCATAATTACCTTCTTTAATTTATCACAAAGAGATTGCTTTTATTCAGTAGGCAATATTTCAAAGGCCAACCAAGAATGTCAGATACAAACTAACATTTACAGA
The DNA here is from genome assembly GCF_964194185.1 of Rhinolophus hipposideros. NCBI lineage: Eukaryota > Metazoa > Chordata > Mammalia > Chiroptera > Rhinolophidae > Rhinolophus > Rhinolophus hipposideros. The sequence continues at coordinate 26,790,994 of NC_138057.1, forward strand.
AATGGGCATAAGAGTATATATTCAATAATTATTTCTAAAATGTGTTCAATTTCTATTATTCCTCTTAAGATTTTTTCCCTCTCATTTTAAATACATAGTTTGATAATTTGGTCTACACAGGAATTGTTCTGAACTTGAGATTGTATTGAGTGATATTGATATATTGAATTAGAAGCAAAGTTAATATTTTTCATACATATTGCCCTTTGCAGTTGCAAAGCACTTTTAGTTATGGTGTCACATTTGATTATGTAACAGCTCAACCTAGAAAATAATTTCAAACTACACAGCTCTTATTCCAGGGCATATCATAAGAAGGGGTGAAGGTGAAGTAAGAGCAGGGTAGGGGTTAGGAGAAAGTGGAAGTTTGGAAGTTAGGAAGCCTGGGGCCTATATGTAGATCTGTGGAGTAAGATCCTGTAGTGCTACTCTTGTGGATTTCTAAAATAGTAAATCAATGGCCCACAGTAGTAGATTTCAAAATATGGTCCCCACATCAGCCTCACCTCACCAGATGGAATCTATTGGAAATGCAAATCTCAGGCTCTATCCAAATGTACTGAATCAGAAAGTCTGAGTTAGTGTGCTCTCTATGTTTTAACAAGCTCTGTAGGAGATTCTGACACCTGCCAAAGTTTGAGAACCTCTTGTCTACAGCCCTGGTACACAAAATTTTGTGGGGATCAGAGCACCTGTGTTATTGTAGCAGCTTCTTCCAGGCCTATTTAATCAGCATCTCAAAAGGAGGGAGAAGTCTTTGCAACTGAGTATACTGAAAATACTACAGGTGAATCTAATGTATATTAAAGTTTGAGAGCCACCAATATGGTCTAACTTGTAAGGTTTGTAATGAACTGAAATGTCTGCATTTTCTAGCTTCTGTCCTATTCAGGCTTCCATACTGACATGTCTGCTTCCCTTTCCTTCATCTCTACATTTTCTTCTCAGTTACAACACACTTAACTCTATAATGCCTTTAATATACATGAGATGTAAGGCCACTGTAACATCAAACAAGTGGTCCTCTGGAAATCCTTATTCATCCTTCCCATCCTGGATGAAATGCTCCCTTCATTGTGAGAGACGACACTCCAAAAAGATTTAAAATACACACATGCTCCCATTGCACTTCTGAACTCTATTAGACTTGACTGTTAAATTTCTCTCTCTACAATTAGTCTGAGTCCCATAAAAGAATGGATTTTTTATCATATTGCTGCCCATATAAACTCAAGACTTCCTGATTAACATTAAAATGAAAATAGTAATAGCTCACATTTATACAGATTGCAATCACTATTCTAAGTGCTTCACACACATTATCTCTTTTAAAAATACGTTTTAGATAATTTTGTGACATAGGTGTTAGGGTTATTTATATTTCATGGACAAGGATATAGAACTTAAGAAACTTACCCAAGGTCATACATGACAAAGCCAGGATTCAAACCTAGTGAATCCTGGTTTTCACTAAGCCCAACTTATTCACCATTACAGTGCCCAAAATACAGTTCTTAACTGCCTCCTTCCTTCCAGAGTCTTCACCAGGAAGTCCTAAGGGTTATCTCAAAATCTGTTTACTTCTTTCTTTTCTGGCCTCGAGCTTTCCATTTGTGGGAGGCAATGTGCCCCTGCAAATGCAGGTTTACCCTCTTTGAAGATCTGGCTTTCCCACCATTTTGCACAGCTCCGTGAGTGCTACTCACCTCATCCTTCCCATGGTTTGGTAGGTTTTGTTTTATCCAGAGCACCAAATATATTTCAGGAAAATAACTCATACAACTTCTAGGGAGGATCACTTTCTGCAAAAGTGATCATAATCAATCTGCCATACTGAGGATGAGCATTTCCACACTATGTTCTCCTTTTCTTTTTTATTGTCATAGAAAACATACCATCAAATTTATCATCTTAATCATTTTTAGGTGTACACCTCAGTGTTAAGCATATTCACATTGTTGTGTGACTTATCTCTAGAAGGTTTTTTCATATTGCAAAACTGAAACTTTATACTCATTAAACAGTAATTCCCTCTCCTCATTGCCCAAGTCTTGGTTACCATCTTCCTGCTACCTGTTTCTATGATGTTGACTATTAGATACTTCATATGAATGAAATTATACAGCATTTGTACTTTGTCCTACAGTTTCATCCATGTTGTAACATGTGCGAGGAGTTCCTTCTTTGTGAAGGCTGCATAATATTCCATTTGTGTCTATACCATATTTTCTTCATCCATCCATCTACCAGTGAGCATTTGGATTCACTCTCCATGGTTTTTAACAACTTCACCGGTTTTAACCCTACTTCTTTAACCAAATCTGTCAACTCAAAAATCTGTACTATAAAATTACTAGTTGTAAAATAGACATATTCTAAATTTCATTTTGATTTTATCTATGTCCTTTATCTATTCTCTTGCCTAGAGATTGGCCCACAGTATTTGCTATGTAACTATGTTTTAGTCACATATTTAAGATCATTAATTAAAAAAGTAAGCATGGGTTCAGAACGAAAGGTGTCCAAGAACCTATTTCAGTATATTTTTCTCTATGTCACTTAATTTGAAGCTTTTCACTGGCAAGTGACATCTCTTCCCATTGCATTTAATCAATTATATTTTCTCTTATTTTCTGTAATATGCATGTCCAGATATTAGCATCAGAAATATTGATCCCTGATTGACGTAAAACTGATATCCAGTGCTTTTTGTCTCTCACATGTCCATCTACCTTCCACATCGTAGCCTATGTTCTATTTAAAGTTTTAATATGACCATGTCTTGACTACTCAAGAAAATTTAAAAGCTCTGTACAAAATCTAAAACTTACATATTTGTTAGGACAGTTGAGAGCTGGTCTTCCTTTAACTACTACTAATCCACGCCTTGGCTGTGCTATATGTGTACTCAACTACAGGTGAGGTTCCTCATACTGACCAGGTTCTGTCATGTTCTGGATGCCTTGCTCAGTCTTGGCTCCTTATTACACTTCCTTCTCTCAGTCCCACTCCCATTAAACTCTACTCATGTTTCAAGGGATGCCAGGCTTCTTGCCAGCAGAAGCAGCCCTGTCTTGCCTTGTCTGAAAAACATAATCACCAAGTATGAGTTAATTGCATTTCAGGTGAATACTGATCCGTAAGACCCACCCTTACCACTTCTTATTGTTTCTAGATCCATAACTAGACTCAAATATTAACAGATCACACATGAGAACAAATATCCAACATAGCAAGCTCAGTGCACACCAAGATGTGAACTGGGGCGGGGCGCTATACAAAACAAAATAATTCCAACATTTTTATAATTATTATCCATTTAATATCTGTAGAAATACAGGAGAATATATTATACCAGGCAGAAAGGAAAATCCTGGTGAATTGTGCCAAATTATTGATAGGGAGGATGGTTCCTCTTTTATGATATATCTTACTTTACATTGCCCATTTCTTTTACCTTTTCCTTATCAGATTGAAGGAGATTTTATATATACTGAACGCTAATACTTTGACAATTATCTGTGTTGCAAATATTTTCTTCTAATCCCTGACTGGTCTTTAAGATCATATATGATACCCTGTGTTCTATAAAAATTTTACTTTGATTTAATCAAATCTATCTTAATGTTCTTTGTTTGCTTTGAGGTGAAAACAACTACCTTCTACATATTTTTTTTACTTAAATTTCTGTCTTTCACTTATTTAGAATTTATACTTCAATAAAATCTGAGGTAGAGCTCTAACAGCACTTTTAAAATATGAAAATCTTTTATTCCAGCACAGTTTCTTAAATACTTCATTATTACCAAATGATTGGCATTGCTGACCAACTAACATAAGAAATTGTTTTTAGGCTTTCCTCTATTTATGGGCTTTGGACTCTGAGTGACAGATTTACAGATCTGTAAGTCAAACCACAGTATAGATATGCTTGATTTTGATATCTGTTATGTTTAATTCATGTATGTCTTACTGTTTATAGGTGTTTTCTTAACTGCTATTAAGTTTGAAATTTTTATATGAATTTTAGAATTGTTCTTAGTTCCACAATGATCATTTTTGCTTATTGATTGAAATTACATTTAGTGGAATATTATGGAAAAAGCTGACATCTCTGTGAAATCTTATTTTCTCCTCCATGAATATGTTATAATGTTTCATTTATTCAGGTCTATTTTAAAGTTTCTTATGTTTTAAATGATACTTATAATGTATTTATAAAGATCATGTTCATATTTATTAGATTTACTCCATAAAGGTATTTATGCTATTATAAGTGGCATTTTTTTAATCTATCACATGTTCCAATCAGTCATTCCTGATGTATATATGCAGTTTAAATTTTTATGCACTGACAAACAAACAACCCTGATGACTTATCTGCAAACAGCTGTATTGTTTGCAAGTAAGAAAAAAATGCATATACTTAAAATGTATCTTCCTAGTCCCATTTTATTTATTTATTTATTTATTTATTTATTTATGTATTTATTACCTACTCCTATTTTAAATTGATGTGGCCACTGGAGCTTCTAGTAAATTATTAAATAAATATGAATTATAATAGTTACTTTTGTCTATGATGAAAATATTTCCAAAATATTAAAATAGATCATATTTTCTGTGGGATTTTGACATGTCTCTTTACTGGGATAAATAAATTAATTTTTTACAAAGTTGTTTGTTGTTTTTTATCATGAATGAGTATAGCATTTTATTGGATGATTTTTCAGTATTTAATAGAATGGTTATGTGGACATTTATTAATATGTTAAACTATATTTATAGTTTTTTGTTTTTGTTTTGTTTTGTTTTTTAGTTTGGAACTTCCTACTACAGTTCTTTGATAAAGTATACTTAACATCAGGTACTACCTTTTTAAATTTATGCCAAATTTAATTAACTTATGTTTTCTTTAGAATCTTATATCTGTGTTCATGAATGAATTTTGTTATCTTATTTTTTCCTAATTTTTTTAAAAGTAATGCTAGATTCATAAATAAATTTGATAGATCTCCTTTTTGTCTCCCCAAAATATTTTATGGAAAATTATGACTATTTGTATGTTGAAAGTATAGAATCTTTCCATGTAAAATGTCTTGGACCTTGTAGAAAATGTCAGTAATGGTACAAACAACATTCCCTAATCTCAGTTGAGTTGTAGCTCAGTTTGACAGTTTTCTAGATCGCTCACTCAATTTTTCTATGTCTCCAAAACTATAGAAATATTCTTATTCCATGTGTGGGCCCAGACAACAAGATGGGAGAGTTATCCTTCAACCACAGAGTAGGTAGTTGAGAGTTAAATGCTGAAGCCTACTTATGCATAGGAATTAATCAGAGGAGTATAAATGCAGAGGGGTTCCGTTCCAGTTGCTCATGCAGTGACGAGCTCAATAAGAGACATTTCATTTACTTTCCTTATGTGTCTCTCTCTCTTATCTCCCTTGTTTCTCTTTCTAGGGTTCTCCTCCAAAATAAACTACAACATCAAATTTTGTCTAAGGCTTTGCTTTTAGGAGATGCAAACTAGTACATGCAATTGTGGATGAGGCATTGGAAGTCAACCCTCAGGATAGGAACTAGAACTAAATAACTCATTGATCAGGTGGCAATAAGGACCCCATTGATGGTATAAGTTGTTGCTATCAACTCCTGGTATGCTGTAGTAAAATAATTATTAATCCTCCCTCCCCAGTTTGTTAGGGATTAGGAGATACGGAAGAAAAGGTAAAATTGACTTGTATGGAAGCACTCGAGTACTTGAAGGGAATGGGAAAATGGTAATTACAAAGATTGTCAGTTGCTTATTTTTTAATGACTCTAAAGGCCTTTTTAAGAGGACTGACAGGTACAGGTTAGCAAATTCTCCATTCTCTGCATGTTGTAAAAATTTGAAGTTCTACAGGACAGTTAAAAAAAGAAAAGAACCTCATCTCTTGTAGCTGCTGAGAAGACTGTGCTGATAATCAGGCCAAGAATTTAATTAAAAAGGTGGCAAAATTGCTAAAGAGACACAGTCTTGGTAGGACTCATAAAAATATTCATGTCTTGATAGGTAAGCATGAAAACCAGGATGACGAATGTGGGGTCATTTGGGTGGATGTGCCTTAGAATGCATTCCACTGACATTATTTACCAGCACAAGTAACCCTCTCATTTTTCCTAGAAGAGGGTAGGCTCTTTTTGCCTAATCATCATTAAAAGAACCCTTATATGCTGATTTCTGTAGAGGATGATGCCTTTTCTTCAAAATATCCTCTCCTGGTTTCCCTACTTTGCCTCTAGACAATGACTAATACCCGCGTTCTGCATAGCCTGAATGAGGTATGTTTGAAAAAAGAGATGTGGCACCTGGTTAACAAGTAATAGCTGAAACACCGGCACATGGATTTTGAGATTGTTGAAGTGGAAGTTGTGGGCAAAATATAGGCCTGGAGAGAGAAGAGTTTATTAACATAAGAAAAATTTCACATTGTACCTAAGAATATAATATCCTGAGAAATAAATCTGGAACCAATCCTAGGTGGAGATGTTTGATCTTGCTTGCAGAGAGTATTGAGAAATGGGTCAGAAGGCACATGGAGTTTAACATGTCTATTACATGTGACTGGGGAATCTACCACCCGATTACGACCTGAAAAGAGACTAGAGAATCTCCCTTTCACTATGGCAATATTGGTGGGTGCACCGGTATCCTTGGAAGTCTCCATGTTGGCTATTCTCAAAGACCAGTGTTGGCAAAAGGAGATTTTGACTAGAACTGGGATCACTAGTATCAGCGGAAATGATGAAACTCTGGCCTCTGTGAGGCCAAATAGCAGCAATTATCCATCACAAGAAAGATGGATTTAATTACCATAACAGATAGCAAAAATATATTTAAAACTGGTAGCACTTGACCTTCCAGAAGCTATAGAGTAGGGCATAAACGAAAATGCTCTTAGGGCAAGATTGTATGGTCAATTATTAAGGATATTTGCTGACTTGTATAATTAAAACAAACAAACAAAAACATCAAAAACTGGTGGTCAAAAAGTGCTTGTCCGTTGCCACGGTAAAAATATCACCAGCCTTTGACCAGTTAACAGGTCTGATACAGTGAATGAGACTCAGATGCCATTGAATGAGAGTAGATTAGGAACCTTTAAAAAATGGTCTTGCACTATAACTAAAAACATGTAAAATAAGTATTGCTCTAATTCTTGCCCAAAGGGACCTGTAGTCATTTACTATAAAAACATTAATGTGTAAAGACACATATACTTCTATGTTCACAGCAGTGCTATTTATAATAGCCAGATAAGGAAGCAACCCAGGTGCCCATCAATAGATGATTAGATAAAGAAATTGTGATAGAATATATAATGGAATGTTACTGGGCCATAAAAAAATAAAATCTTACCATTTGCAACAATACGGATGGACCTAGAGGATATTATGCTAAGTGAAATAAGTCAGACTAAGAAAGACAAATACTAGATGATCTCACTTATATTTGAAATATAAGAACAAAAATAAACAAGCAATCAAACAGAAGCAGACTCATAGATATAAAGAACAAACTGATGGTTACTAGATGGGAAGGGTATTGGGGGGCTGAGTGAATAAGGTCAAGGGATTAAGAAATAAAAATTGGTAGTTACAAAATAGTCATGGGGATATAATGTACAACATAGGAAATATAGTCAATAATATTGTAAAAACTGTATAGTGTCAGGTGGACACTACTTATGGGGGTATCACTGCATAAATTATATAAATGTCTTACCACTACACTTTACACCTAAAATAATATTGAACATCAACTGTAATTGAGAAAAAAAGTCATGAGAATGTAAAGTACAACATAGGGAATATAATTAATGATATTCTAATAACTATGTACAGTGTCAGATGGCTAATAGACTTACCAGGGTTATCATATTGTGAGGCATATAAATATCTAGAGACTATATTGTTTTGTAGATGTGAAACAAATGTAACATTGTATGTCAACAGTAATTGAAAAATGAATTTTTAAAAATTAAAGAAAAAAGAAAACAATGATTACATCGAGGTAAATATAATACCTAGATATTTTGAAGTCTGCTAGATTCAGAATCTAAACTGTCACTTATATTATGGAATACAAAATGCGGTTATGGATAGCTGATTAGAGCAGGAACTTATAGAATACAGGATATAAAAGAAGTACTGACAAAGTCCATCTTACAATGAGTCACAAGCATCTATGGGAATATATTATTGTAATTATTCTGTCTCTTGCATGCATAATTCGGATGATCATACATAATTGCTCTCTGCATAACCCATTGGTTCTCTGAACTATACAAGATGCATTATTGTAAGAAGTGTAAATTGAAAGTCCCAGAAACAACTTCACCAACAACCCCCCTCCACATACATACATGCACATATATTTCAGGTATACTCTACACCGCTTTATGGTAAAGACCTTGTACATCCTATCATTACGAAAATGACACAGTTCTTAGTAGGTCTATGTGGATTTTAAAGGCAATGTTTATCACCAGAGATGTCCCTAGGGTTTGTAAGGCCCTGCACAAATATTTTTGAAGTATCCAGTTCATATAACAAATTTATTTTAAAATGCATTATAAAATCCACGTGTCCATATGAACTATATTAATTTATTCATAAAGATGTATAATAATGAGTAGAAAAGAGGTGCTTATGCATTTATTTATTGTCTATTCATTGCTCCTGAAAACACTTGGCAGTATCCAGGAAGTATCTATTTTTGTTCAGATCCAAGAACTATCGATTCATATGCTTTATTATCAAATATGCTATTTCTGGCTAAGTCCATATCTCTCATCATTAAAAAAATGGAAATTATGATGTTACTATTCATAATGACATGTCTATTTAGAATCTCTGTTTATTAAAATAATATACACATTCTTGACTCTGAAGTTCCCTAATACCATTTACTTAACACTTGCTACATTACTCATAGTTCTGCAATCCATTGCAACATCTGTGAATGCTGGCTTCCAATGACCTTTTCAAAAAAGCAGATCTAACAGAACAATGAAGGAAAACATGAAAGATAATCCATTAGTTCGTTATATTAAACTTACTGCTCTGCTCTGAATTTTATAGCAAAACTCTAAACAAAGATATATTCCAATTTTGGACTCTTTAGGCCCTACTGACTGCATTCTAGAATGTGATTACTTCCAATATTGACTGCTCCTGCCTCCCATGTACTGGGATCAGCATAGCACAGAGCCCATGGGTAACATGAGAAGAGTGGTACGATTTAAGCAAAAAAATATCTATCCCTCATCCAGCATCGCTTAAGACCAACTCAGAAAAACATAATGTCACCACCTTGGAGCACTTTAATAAGAAGAACTCTTTGGTGTTGTGGGGCAAATTTCTCAAAATTTTTTACAAGATGTAGGAGCTTGTAGAGGAATCAGGCACTTCCATGGTACTAGAAATACAAAGATTATGCAGGGTAAAGAAAAGAGGCCTGCTGCCATTCTACTCCCCTCAGGTGCAGCAGAGTGGAGGTGGCATTACTATTGTAACACAGAGTGATGTAAACAACAAAGGGCCCAAACAGAAACTTAATCCCAGTGGTTGGCAATGGAATGTTGGTAGCTCAGACCCTTGAATAGGTTTTTGGGTCCAACATGAGAAAGTCACCAAACATCACCTGATTAACACATATCTGGCAGTCCAATCTCGCACAATCTTGTGAAATTGATACTTTTTGCTAAGTCACTGCATGGAAATGGGACCTGTCTACAGGGACCTAGGATGACCCCAGAGGTACCAGTCTCAGCGCTTCTTGGGGCATCTTGTCAATGGTCCAAGAGGATGTGGGGGTGATTAGAAGACAGGAAAAAAAAATACATGGTAAAAGATGGGAAGCAGGACCCCTGTCTAGGCTTCCTAGATGGCTAGTCCCAGGCAAAACCTACGAGATGTCTTGTCTTGATCTGGGACAAAAATATGGCACTGCTGTCCCCAGCCTCAGACACTGAAGGAGTCTTGAAAATTTTGAGGAAGCCTCTCCAAAGTATGGGGCCCCATGAGTTATGGGTCTTGGAACAGGGGCCCTGTTTGCTCAGGTGTAAGGGCAGAACTATTTGATGTTTTCTTGGAGACCAGAGATCCAACCATCACTAACTCTCAGTGTAGTATTTGACAACTACTATTTGTTGCAATAAACAGATTATAGTTTTAATAAATGTATTTCAGCGATTTATATTTATTAATTAGTTTACCAAATGTTTTCTGAATTTTTGTAAAATGGCAGACCTTGTTTCTGCTGTGAGTAAATAAAAGTACCCATGTGGAATATATATACTTTCAGGTCAGACAGTAAACAAATTATATTAATCAATGCACATATATAACAAAATTATCATAAAACATGTACAAATGAAGTTTGGTAAGAGAATAATTGATAAAAGATAATAATTCAGATAGAATAGTTAAACAGTCTCTGTTAGAAGATGATGTTTTAGAAGAAATTTGAATAAGGTAAAGAAAATAGTAATGTGAATATCTGGAATAAGGGAGAACATCAAGTACAAATTTGATTAGGGAAGGTTGACGAGGGCCATTTTGGTAGGTTTAACTATTTTTTCTTATTTTTAAATTATTTTTCCAGTATTGGGGTGTGATTGACAAATAACAATTATATATATATTTAGATTGTGCAATGTGATTTTTTAATAGTGTACCACATGATGAAATATATGTGTGTGTGTGTGTGTGTGTGTGTGTGTGTGTGGTACCACATGATGATATATATATCATATATACATGTATTTGTATATATGATGGATATCATATATAATAGATGCAATATATATGATATATATGTGTGTATATATATATAACTTTATATATATATATATATACATATATATATATATATATATATATATATATAACTTTTTGCTATGTATATATAGAAATGTTTACCACAATTAATTAATTGGTGGGTAAGGAATAACAATGAAGACTGCATAAGAAGGACATTGATCAATTGCAATAGTAGAAGGAGATGAGGCTTGAGGAGTGACAGGAGGATGCAGTGTCTTGGACAATTGTGAGGATCCTATATTTTGTATTAATTTTGATTGGAAGCTATTAGAAGATTTTGAGTGGAGAATATTATGACTTTCTGTACATTCTTAACTTGATCATTGTTTTGTAAAGAATAGAATATTGTATAAAAATGGAAACAAGGAGATTAGTTAGAAAGCTATTATAATAGACTATGTGATGAATTTATTAAAGTTCATCAGAGGCAAACAGGTAAAGTTCCTCAGTGCTTTGCACAAATAAGCGTTTTATAATTATTTGCTTATTCTACATATTATATAAATGTTTCTTGAAATCTATTAAATGGAAGTTTACCATGTCCATATGTGCATATTAATCTGCAGAATTATCATCTTTCATTCATTGGAAAGCTGATAAGGGAAAAAAAAAAACACAGAAAAACAAAACAAAACACAAAAAACAAACCAAAAAAAGCACAACTGAGTTTCTAGAAGGAATAACTGGAAGCAATCCAACAGTGTTTATAAAATATCGGAGAGAATAAATTTTGTAATTTAGAAATGATTAACTACTGACAGGAAGGCTATTTCTGTCTTAGGATAAATATGTTATCCACTATCAGTTTTAAAACTTGTGAAGCCGTCAGTCATATTTCAAAGTGTACTCTAATGAAAAGGCTAAGACAAAACATTCCAAACAAAAACAAAAATATAACATTGTGTGTGATCTACATTTTTCTTTAAACATTTCCAGTGTAAACACCTAACATGAAGGAACCTAGCCAGTCTAAAATACAACATGCAGATATTGAATAATCATGCTCGCCTCCACAGATGATATATCTCACTCTATCTTGCCAGCACTTAATCACTTTTATGGAATTACAATTTGGTTTTCGCTAACTGTGATTTACTTAGTGTGGGCTGATTTATGCCATTGAGAATTTGTTGAGTTAATGGAACATTTTAATTTATGACAGAAGGCAGCATAAAATTGCTTTGAATATCTGTATTCCATTACTATTGATTGCCAGTCAAAATTTAAATGAAACGAAAAGTGACAGATAAAAGCATTTTTATATCAGCTATACTGATACACTAGTAAAGTACAGATTTGAAACTAAAATCACAAGAAACTCGTGGCTTTTACACTTGCTTCTCCAAACTCTTTACTAGATACTGCAGTTCTCACTGACATATGGTACAGTCTGTGAAGTCTTTTCACTGAAGCCTCACAGGAAAAGAGTGAGATGTTTCATAATGTAGTTTCATCAGTATGCTACTGGCACCCAGCACTGGGTCTCCTTTCATCTGGCCAAGATGGTACAGATCCCTGACTCTGAAAGTGTCTGCCTGAGATAAGAAATGAGTTGAAAGCAAACTGGCTGTTGATCTATCCTGATGATTTCAGCATAACGTGCAAGGGTCAAAGAAACCAGGAGCAAGTAAAGCTTAACCTTCTCCATTAGCAGAGGTTTATTTAACCTTTGCTATCAAGTTATATCCATTTTTTATTTAATGCCTGAGTGATAAATACCCATTTCTATTCAGCAATTGTTCATCCGTGCCTTTAAGTGTTTCTTTCAGGCTGTGAGACTTTTCTTCAAAGAATGTAATAGGATTAGCCTTTCACAGAATCAGACTTTCAGGGCTAAGTTCACATGTACTTATAAGTGTTTGGGCTAGGTATTCTCTGCCTTACCCACCAGATGCCTTCTCACCATAATGATGTGTGTGCTGAATGGGTGAATGACCTCTGTGGATTTGGTCAGCTGGGCTCTCCTCCCTTTTGGTCTCCTGTTTGACTTAAAAAATGAAGGCACAAGCAGAAGGTTGAGGTTAGGGGGTGGGAGTATCAAACAGATGTCAAGATATTTATTTCCCCAATTTCCTGTCTACCAGACTACAGGAGGTTGCAATGGCTATTTATTCATCTAAGGCCTTAGTTCCTGTCTGTGGCCCCTCTCACAGAGGATGGAACAGGTATCCCTTGGTTCTGACAAGCACCCACTCCCCTTACCTCTTTAACTCCAGGTTGGTAATGGTTCACCATCATATTTATCCTGAAGATGCTCCACCATCTCTTGTTCATTTTCCTTAACATTAACCATACTTTTGTAAAGAGTTTATTCATTAAAGTATTTTCAGTATCCCTATTCAAGTGTTCCATCTGTTTCTTGCCATGTCCTAATGATAGTGCAGACTTGTAGGATGCTTACATTCTCATTATAACGCCTCTTCTAATTAGTCAACTAGACCATATGTTTCAGTGACTGTAGTAACCTCCTAAGATTGAGGCAGGAAAGGTAGCCTAGGGAATTGACCTCTCCTCCAGGCTGCAAGATGAGGCACCTCCCTGATCATACAAGTAGCAAGTAACTGCATATGACACCTGCAGTTAGAGAAAAACAAGAACCAGTTTTATCTGGCAGGACCAGTGTCCCTGACCGGGGCATCCCTTATAAAAACGTGCCTACGGTAGCCATCTGGCTCTCATTGCATTACCCTAAATAAGAGAGTGGAGTATGGGGACCCACAGAGTTATTGCTATAAGTGATAGTAATAGTTTGCCTTGGATCCAGAAATCTCAGGTTTCCTTTCTGTCTGGACAAAATAAATAAACATAAATATTAAAAATGTATCACTGTTTCTCCTATCCTGGACTGATTCTATCATCGTGCAGAAGAGAACACTTTTTCAGAAGATAGAAGATTTAGGTTCTGATCTTGGTGTCCTAATTCTTCTTTTGTCCAGTCTGAAGTGTAATGGATTAAAGTCTCCTCAATTCCTTAGTTGTTTTCTTACAGGAACTCTATGATGAAACACTATATTAGGTCTCAACAAGGCAGGATAAATTACCTCAACTCTTCTAGTAACTATGTAAAAGCCTCAGTTCGGGGTAAAAAAAAATAGAGAATATCAAGGTTACAAGGACAATTGGTGTTTTTATAATGTATTGTCATCAGGAAGAATCAGTTCTAATTGTGTTCAGCCTCTGGGCAACTAAACTCAAGATTCTTATTCCAAGGAAGAATATCTGTTTGGCCTTGACTATATTATGTACTCATCCTTGGTGAAGATAAGATGATTCATTTTGATTGACATTCTGTCCAAGTCAGTTGTAAAGAGAAAAGAGAATTCTCTAAAAGAAAATAAGGATTATATTACCAGAAGAAAGGGGTATACATAACTAAGCAGTCAAAAATAAATATTAATCATGTTTTCTTTTGCAGTAAAGGAAGGAATGAGAGCGAAAATTCAAAGGGAAGGATGGGATAATATTTATGGAAACTAGGTCATAGTTTGGTAAAAGAGAAGAAAGAGAAATGTGGCATGGAAGGAGTTAAAATAAAATGGGATATGGTTTGTTGTTGGTGATTTTTGCTGTTGTCTTATTTGTGTTTCTTGTCTGTCTGTTTGTTTGTTTTTTTGTTTTTTTGCTTGGTACAAACAAAATTGAAAGATTATTAAAAATGCCAGAAATCCAATCAAGAGACCCTCCCTAATGAAAATACTTTAAACAACAGAGACAAAATAAAGATGTTTTCAGACCGAAAAACAAACAAATAAGAAAAAAACTGAGAACATCTGTTTTTGTCATAGCTTTACTAAAAGAAATGCTAAAAGCAGAGGGGGAATTCTCTCAGCAGGAAACACAGAAATTCAAAAAGGAACGAAGATTAATTTAAAGATAAGTATGTGGGTAAATTTAAATAAGAAATGACAAAACAAAAAAAAAAGCAGTAAAAAGCTTTGCAAACTAAAACATAAGTAAAAGTATATATTTAATTGTAATCCAGACAGGTGGAGGATAAGTAGAAATAAAAGTTTCTAAGGTTCTAGTATATTGGGCAAAGTTGAATATTACTGATTTGTAATAAATTACGGATGTATATCATGAACCTGATGTAAATATATATATATATATATATATATATATATATGTATATATATATATATAGTAAACAAAAACATATAATGAACAATTCTATTGAAAAATGTGAACAATGAAATATAGATTCATATATAAGAAGAAATGAAAAAAAAAGGAATCTAAACTGTGGGCCAAATAGAATACAAATAGTTAGATGGTAGGTATAAAACACACTATCATCAATTACATTAAAAAGTAAATAGTCCAATTAAAAGAAAAAATATCAATGTGACTGAAAAATGAAACAGCTATTATTCCTTACTTGAGACACTCCTTAAATATACAGCACAACATATTGAAAGTAAAAGGGTGGTAAAGTGTTTATACTTTGCAAACATTTACCAACAAAAGACAGCAGTTGAAGCTATATTGTAATAATAAAGTAGACTCCAATAAAGAAGTATTATTGGAGATAAAAAGGAAATATGTGATAAGAGATCATTCTACTAGTGAAAAAAAAAATAAACAGTTCTAATCTAGCTCTATAGGTTCAAAATATATAAAGCAAAAGTGGATAGAATTAAAAGAAAAACACATAATCAGAGAGTCAGATTTAAACAAGGCTTCAAGAGGAAACAAACAAACAAAAAAAAAGATTACATTTTAAAAAAAAAGATAATTAGATAATTAACAAACTATAGCTAGTTATTTTAAAGAGTATTTTACTGCAACATAACAGACTGCACATTCTTTTGAGGTGCACATGTGACATTCAACAAAACTGACATTAGGCCTTAAAACAAGGCTAACAAATATACAGTGATTCACCAGAGTATTTCATTAGTCACTAGAAATCAAAACAGAAAAGAAAGCCAAATCATGCCTTAGTCTATTGTTCAAAGAACACACCACAAAGGAAGTAAATATTTTACATAGGATAATCATAACGTCATATCCAAACTTGTTGAATGAATTTAAAGCAGTGCTTAAAGGAAAATTATAGCTTTAAAAGTACTTACTAGAAATGAAGCTTCGTAAAAAGCTAATAAAAAATGGTAAATCAAACCTAAAACCCTAGAAGGAAATAAATATAAGAATAGAAATCAAAACAGAAAACAAAGGGTAATAAGAGAAAACAACAAAGCCAAAAGTTGGCTGATTAAAACAATTGATAAAATTATAGCAGGACCAGTGATGGACAAATAAACAAAACACAATGTATAAATAACAACAAAGATAAAGGTGGTATCACTTTAGATATTACAGACATTAAAAACTGAATAGATTTATAGACGATGTGATACAGAATTGTACACCTGAAATCTATGTAAATTTGCTAACAATTGTCACCCCAATAAATTTAATTAAAAAAAAAAAAACTGAATAAAAAGATAAAAGTAACTTCACTCCATTAAAGCAGAAATTTAGAAAAGGAAACTATTTTGAAAATCATAACCTATTAAAGCTGAAAAAGATTAGAAATCACATACTTATATTTATTAAATAAATTGAATTCATTATTAATAACTTTCCACGAATAAAATTCCAGTCCCAGTTAATTACATTACTGAATTTTCCCCCAAATCAAAAAAAGATGTACCACCAATTTTATATGAGCTTTCCCCAACAAGAGGAGAAAGTGGAATCCTTGATGATTCCTTTTCTGAGGTTAAGTCCCAAAACCTGGCACAGTTTTCATTACAAAGTAAATAAAATGTACAGATAAGTTCAGAAGATAGATTCAAATACTTAACAAAATAATAGGAAATCTTCCCAGATATGTAAAATAATAATAACAACAACAACACTAATAAAAATAATAGTAAACAAAATCAAGGAAATTTAGTCCAGGATTGGTTTAACATTCAATACTAATTTTTTAAATAATGGATGAATTCATGAAGAGATGGAATGTTATTTGATGAGGCAATTACAGCAAAATCTTAACAATTACAGAATGTAGGTGGTGGCGACATAGGTGTTCCTTATACAATTATTTCAACTTTTTCAACTTATCCATATGTTTAAGTTTTCTAAATGAAAACATTTAAACATATAGAATTGTAAACATCAAATGTTGAAATCCTTCACTATCTGTAGGAAAAGGAAGAGAAGAAAAACTTACAGGAACATTTCAATAGATACAGAAAGAGCATTTGAGAAAACTGAACATCCAGGCATGACTAAAAATTCTTATAAAACTAAGGATGAAAGGCAGTGTTTTTAATCTGATAAAGAATATTTACCAAGGAGAGGGGCAACTCTAAGAAACATCCTATATATTGATTAGTTAAAATATTTCCCTCCGAGGTTGGAAATATAACAGAGATAAAGGGAATTAATTTGATGTATAATATAACTACCTCTCTTCCACATAGAACCAAGGTCCTGATGAGTGACATGAAGAAATAAAAATAAATAAATACAGTAGGATTCCTTTTTGTTTTATTGATGGTTTCCTTTGCTGTGAAAAAACTTTTTAGTTTGATGTAATCCCACATGTTTATTTTTTCTCTTACTTCGCTCGCGCGAGGGGATATATCAGTGAAAATCTTACTCCTATTTGGGAGACCACCTCAGGGATACTGTGGATACCTGATCATGGCATTGTACACCAGAAGCTAAACATTAATGAATGCCAACTATAATTTTATATATATAATGTGATGGTTCAGTGTGAGGTCGGAGGGATAGTGGATGGGGGGAGGGGGGTTCACAGTATGAGGGACATAAATGATGAACGTCTAAGTATTACCTTGTTTTGTACACCTGAAACTAATAAATAAATTAATTAATAAAAAAATAAAATAAAATAAAGTAAATCTGCACGTCAAAAAAATAAATAAATAAATAAATAAACAAAAGGGATAAAAATATCATAGGAAGAAATAAAAGTGTCACTTTTTGTAGACAATATGATTGTACTATAGGAAAACCAAGGGAACTTCTGAGAAAAAGTATTAAAATTAATAGTGATATTAGTATGGTAGCAGAATACACTTGTATTTCTGTATACTCACAGTAAACAATAAGAAAAAAAGTGTATTTTTATTTTAATAGTATCAAAATTTCAAGTGAAATGAAATAACTACAATATTTCTACAATGTACAACACTAATATTGATAGATTTTTTCACCTGTCAGTGATTTTTGTGAATATCATCAAATTAAATTTATTAAGTTAACATTGGTTAATAACATACGAATTTCAGGTGTACAAGTTCATAATATGACATCAGTATATTCTATTGTGTGGATAGTTTTAAAAGACCTGAATAAATAAAGGGGTTCATGGGCTTGAAGTATTCAATGTTGTAGAGATATCAAATCTGCCCATTGACCTATCGACCAAATTAAATCCTAATCAGAATCATTTCAGCTATGATGTGTGTGTGTGTGTGTGTGTGAATGTATGGGAAATGACAAGCTGATTCTAAAATTTACATAAAAATTAAATGGACCAGAAATGCCGATGACAATCTTGAAGAGCAACAGCATTTGAGTACTTACACTAACAGATAGATTTATTTTTAAACTATGCTAATTATTCAGTGTAGTAGCAGTGCAAAGAGAGAAAAAATAGACCAACGGAACAGAGGAGACTCCATAAATAAGCTAACATATGGAGTCGTCAGTGATTGCATTCGTCATATATTCTGCTTAACAAATTGTCCCAAAACATAGCAGCTTAAAACAACAAATATTTATTTATCTCATAGTTTCCATGTGTCAGGAATTTAGAAGCAGCTTAGCTAGGTGGTTCTGGCTCAGTGTCTATCATGATGTTGCAGTCAAACTGTCAGCTGCAGGGCTGCAGTGTCAGCTTCCAAGTTCAGTCGCATGGCTTTTAATAAGAGGCTTTAGTGTTTGTGTGTGTGTGTGTGTGTGTGTGTGTGTGTGTGTGTGTGTGTGTGTGTGTGTTTCACATGAGTCTCTCCATAGGCCTTTATAGCAGCTGGCGACCTCCAGCAAGTGCTATGAGAGAAAAAGAGCAAAAAATAAAGTGCTCCAAACAGAAGACACAGTTCTTCATAGCTTAATATCAGAAGTGGCACTTAATTACTTCTGTGGAATGTTACTGGTCACCCAGACCAAGCTTGATACAATGTTGGAGGGAACTACACAAAGACAGGAATAACAGAAGGTGAGGATCATTGGGAGCCATCTTGGAAGCTGCTACTGAAGCAGTGTTAGTGAAATTGCAATGCAGTGGAAAATAATGGTTTGTTTAAAAAATGGTTCTGGGTAAATTGTATATAGATAGATAGATAGATAGATAGATAGATAGATAGATAGATAGATAGATAGATAGATAAACAAATAAATAAGTAAATAAATAAATAAATAAATAAATAAATAAATAACATTGATCATGTGTTACACAATACACCAAAAAATAAATGCTGGAGATTTACATGCAAAATATAATATAATATAGCTTTAAGAAGGAAATACTGGAGAACGTCATCATGATGTGGTGCAGAAAAATTCTTAAACATGCAAAAATAATGTTAATTATAAAGAGAGCAAAAGCCTCTCTATGTTCATTAAAACATAACACTAAGAAAGTTAAATGAGTCATAGACACAGACAACAGTATAATGGTTGCCAGAGGGAAAGGAGGGGATAGGGGAAGGTAGAAAAGAGTAAAGAGAATCAAATATATGGTGATGGGAGTAGATTTGACTTTATGTAGCTAGCTCACAATGTAATATAGAGATGACATATTATAGAATTCTACGGTTGAAACATATACAATTTTATTAACCAATGTCACCACAATAAATTTAATAAATAAAAAAGAAAACTAACTGAAAAGCCAGGTAGTAAGAAAAAATACATATACCTAACTAATGATGGACACATCTAAACTTTAAAAAAAAACTACGAATCATAAGAGAAGGGCTAACGACCTAATAGGGAAAAAGAGCAGAAGTTTGAACAGTCTTCACACAAGAGTCTATCCAAATGATCAATAAATATGTGTGTTCAATCTTCAATAACTCATCATGGAAATACAAATGCGAATTAAAATCACATCAAGACATAACTACACATCTTAACTCGAATGGCTTTTTTATGAAGACAAATTTCCGTGAAATATATACCACATCTTTATCCAATTGTCTATTGATGGACACATGATGCTTTCACATCATAGCTATTGTAAATAATGCTGCAATCAACATAGGGATGCACATATCTTTTTGAGTTGATAATTACAAAATTGTCACAGGCCATAAGGCACAGCATAGGGAATATAGTCAATAACACTGTAATAACTATATACAGTGCCAGGTAGGTACTAGACTAAATGGGGAATCATTTCATAAATGATACAGATATCTAATCACTATGTTATACACCTGAAACTAATATAAAACTACATTTAATGTCAACTACAATTGAAACATTTTTTAAAAGATGAATTTAACATTTTTTATAAAGGATATTTAAAATTTCAATCTTTGTTTAGACAAATGCACCCAAAGGCTTAAAAAAAACAATCAACTCTAAATGTTAGTGAGAATTTTGATCAACATGAACTAATACAATGCTGGTGGGAAACTAAAATGTTTTAATGAGTTTGGACAACAGTCTTAAAGTTATCTACCTAACCGGAACATATGCTAACTTTATGACCCAGAAAAATGTACTGTTAAGTATGTAACCAACAGCAGTGCATACATGTGATTGTAAAAACATGTACATGAATTCCTTAGCAGCATCATTCTTTGTAACCGGAAGCTAAAACAACCCGAATGTCCACCACCATAGAATGGAATAAATGCCAGTGTGGTATATTCTCACAATAGATTCAGCACAATGAAAATAGTAGACCATAACTACTCACAACTACACCCTCAGAGAATGAAGTCAGACAAAAAAGACTATATGCTGTATGATTCTACTTATTACATAACATTTAAAAAAACAGGCAAAATTAATCTTGGTATTTAAAGTCAGGATAGTAATTACCTTTGGTCAAAGTCATGGAAAAAGCTGGACGTCTTTGAGCCTCAACATTGCTAGCAATTATTTGTTTCTTCTTCTGGGTGCTGGTCACATCGTCTGTTTTTGTACAAAAATTCTCAAACTAAACACTTGTGATATACACACTTTTCTATATATGCTATAACTGAATAAAAAAAAGATTACTTTTTAAAGTAATAAGTGGAAGAAGTGGAAGCAGCAACAAAGATTGAATAAAATTGACAGTGAAATCAAGAGAAGAGACTGATGGTAATAGCACTATAACAATAATAGAGGGAAGGATGGTTCAGGAAAATGGGCCTGGAGCTAGTACAGAGGTATTTTTAAAAGATCATGCAGAGGTAAAAGATGATGGTGCAAATGAGGCTAGAGCCTAAAAAAATGGGATCTCCTAAGAGTATATATGAAAGATATGTAAGTAAAAGGTTTTTACATTTAGAATAAGGGGGGTGAAAATAGGGAGAAAATTTAATGACTGTCAGGAGACAAAAAAGAATGTAAGCCATCAGATTCCCATCATAATAGGAACATTAGTACTTCCATCTCAATTATGTTATAAATAATGTACAATAAAGTTTAGTATTTATATGAGAAATAGTTTACAAATGCATCCATTTATTTTGTTAGCTTTTTTTAGTTTCACCTGTGTTTAAAGACGACATCTATTTAAGAATTGATCATGCCTTTTCCATTGTATTAAAGATCCTTTGTATTAATATTTTCACTTGCCATGATGATACGTAGTCTTACTTAAATCTCTTTAAGCCCACAAATGGTCACTTTTCTTTTCCTTTCTTTAAAATTTTTCCTTTCTTTAAAATGTGTACAGTTTAACAAGATTGTCATTTTACTAGTAATCCATGACTTGTTGTCATTGTAGCTTCAAATGCATTATTTTATATATTGATATTTACATTATTTTCTATATGGATGAATATTTATGTGTAAGAATTAGGTGTGGTTTGGTTTAAAAAATTTGTGATAAAATTGATTACCAGTAAGAGTTGGCTTTTTTCCTCCCCTACTTTAGAAAAGTGTACTTCTATGCTTTGAATAATAATTTTATAGAGCTTGGTTTTATATAGTTAGTATGATAATTTTTTTCACCTGAACACAAATTTTTATATTTATCTCTTGAAATCAATGCATTTTTATTTATTTCCAAGAAATCCAATATTCACTTATTATTTTTAAGTTCAAATTTTAAGTTTCACCAGTGATTTTATTGGGCACAGCAAGATCTTATTTATATCTATCCTAATGATGATTCTCATCTACTTGAAAGATGAGGTGAAACAGCATAGTGTGTCCTGAATGTACTCTGGAATATAGATAGATATAAGTACACTTCAAATTTGTAAGAGACAAGTTGGAGAAATCAAGATTTACCAGTAAAATATTTTAAGATTTTAGGAAAATTTATACACTTAATTTACATTTCTTTTCTATAATTTTACTGTATTGGTTACAAACCAAAAGTGCGTAAATCCTCAGAGGTTTGGTAAAACAGAAAACTTTGCTTCCTTTATATTTATGGATAAAATATAATAACATGTCATGTTTTTAGCAGTTATTTAAATAAATAATTCAATAATAAAAAAGAAAAAGACTTAAAAGGAAACAAAAGGAAGGGAAAACTTGAGTTGGAAATGTCTCCCAATGCATAAAAACAAATAAACCATAAGAGAAAATAATGATATGATACTCCCAAACAAAAGTTATGTAAAAATCCCATAAGGTTGACAACAGGAACATTGGAAAAAATCATTTTCACTACATATTACAGAGAACATATTAAAATCCTCCATTTATAAAGAGCTTTACAACATGAAATCAAACTAAAGTTACAGTAATTTAATGTTCTATTTACAAAATTTTACAAGAGTACTTTTTCCCTATAAGGGGCTTTTCATCACCAACCATACTCAATGAAATTCCATATTTGCTCCCACTGGCCCACGAATCAGTCTTCCATTAGCTCATCTCTTGCTGTCTGTCAGGAGAAAAGGTACTCTAATCTTCATTGGAATCAGATTCAGAATTTTTAATGTACTGACTATCCCTCTTCTAAATTCAATTGCCTAAAGAACCTCTTCCTAGTAATAACACCCACCTTTCTACCACTCTAGTGAGACCAGAATTAAACCAAGGTAGCAGGAGGTAAGATGCTTTACAACCACTTCTATTAATGGAAAAGGTAGTTTGGGGGATTCTAACTTTTCCTGGGCAGGCCAGGCAATTGGTCACCTACGTTAAATACATACAACCCTCCCCTCCAAATCCTATCTCAAATAGAATAGTCCATCTGTAAAACTGGATTTGAGGCGATGCTTGGGAGTGTCTTCCTTCCCAGGAATTAATATCACAATATTCCTGCCTCAGTGTTAACTATTTTTCTGCGTATTTGGCAGTGACTATATCTGGCCACCAGGATTCTAAAAGAAAACAGCAGAAATAAATCTGAGTGAAATATTTCCCAAGGCATGGGTTGTTCAGTTTTATCAATGAACATCTTATCACATATGCATGTGTGTGTATGTGTATTAAAAATATTGTGAACAACTTGACAGATATCAGTTATTGCTAGGGTAGTTACAAAGAGATTCTTTTAATTTTATTCTTTATAGTTTCTCATTTGTTAAAATTCATAAAATGAACATATGTTCCTACCTAATTCAGAGAAAAAAGCATCCGTTTTTAAATTTAAGTAACAGTCCCATTCCATTTCCATGTTAACGTTAATAACAAGAAAAAAGGGAAAAATAAACTTTAAAATTTTTGCTGTATTTCATTAAAAGTAAGTTCAATTCAACTTTCTCCTTAACATATGAATAAATTCATTTGAAGTTTTCAAAGACTATCAATGGTGCTAATATTTGGATAGACCAAATAAGTAGCTTGATATTCTTTTCATAACCAGGAAGGTACTCAATTAGCAATCTTTGGTATTCTACCTCAACAATTAGTTATTGGACCTACTAAATGCTAGATACTGGAGTTAAAAAGTAATTGTGACATAGGTTTTTTCACCCAGGAGAATCGAAATTGTCAGTAGAATTGGTAAGATATTGAACAGAACACTACTCAAGCAATACTCTAAATATGGGTGTTACGGTATAACAGAAGTACAGTGCAAGCACAGAAAGGGCTGTAATGCTAAATAAATTGTTATCTATTTTTCAGTGATCAGATTTTGTAACTTTGTATCTAGCAGTTTTAAGAAACCTGGGAGTACAAACTGTTACTACATGAATAAGCAAACCAAACCATTGCTGACTCTTCAGTACACTATGAATTTATACTCAGTTGTTGAAACAATAAATATCTTGAAAATATACACCATGACAACCAAAGTTACCCTTGTGTAATTTTCAACAAATGAGTAGGAATAGTCTCAATAATTCAGAGAACTATGTTATTGACTGGAGGTTCAAAAAATAATTTCCTTGACTTTCTCCATCCTTCTTTTCTTCAATAAATTTCATCACAGTTAAAATCTGTTAGGGTCAGAAAATCCCTTGCCTGTAAAATGAGTCTATCTTCTGGATTGCCATTTCCTAGAAACTAGGACTTTGTGATACCACTTCTAACATTCTGACCCATCACCAATATTGAACTAGGGCAGTACTCAAGCAGAAAAGAAGCCTTACCTTAACTCTAGTAATTGGAATTGAAATTAAAGACAGTACATAAACCACATATTATATTTTAGGTGTTAATTATAGAAGAAAAAATATATAAAAATCTAAGGAACTATATATTAATTTGCAAAAATACACAAGTACATATGTATATTACCTTAAATATTTCCAAAGAACTTTGAATGTAAAATATGTCATTTTTATCTGCACAATATTCTTCTGGATTGCCTAGACAGATAACGTTATCTCTTTCTTGAAAGCAAGACGAACAAAAAGTGAGAGATTTTCTAGACTTTAGATAACTAGTTTATGGTAAAATTAGGGGAAAACTAAGGTCTTATGATATCCTTTCTATCTGTTGCTTTTTCTCTATGAAATACCTAGCCTTTACTGAAATATTGTGTTCAAAAGATGGAGTACACAATTAATAAATTGCCTTTTTATGTAAAATAATAAAAAACTAAATAAATGAAGTAGTTTTCACATATATAAACCAAAAAATAAAATGTAATGTTTCTACTATCTGGAATTTATCTTCTATTTCAAAGAATAAAAGAAGGCAACATTGGTCTTTTTTTTAATGATTACCAAGCATTTATTCATAGGCATTGACTTATTTGATCCTCATCACAATATTGTGATGTCAGCATGGTAGATGTCCTGCTGATTTGATAGATAAAGAAAGAAAATCTCAGATTAAATGGTTTGGTCCCATACTTGGCAAGTGGCAGTGTCCTACAGCACCTAAGTCTTATGATCAACAATATGGTGCTCTTTTCACTGTCATCTTTCAATGCACTGCTCTATGAGTACATTGAAAGAGCATTACATGTATTTTTATCAGTTTAAGATGTACAAAACAATGTAATAGTTAGACATTTACACCACTCAGAAAGTAATATCCCCTCTCCCCCAATCTATTACCCCTCTGACATCGTATATAGCTGTTACAGTTCCATTGACGCTATTTCCTATGCTGTATTCCACATCCTGTGACCATATACATATATAATTATAGTTGACATCATCATAATTCAGCTTCAGCCTCACGTGTACAGCGCACTGGGTCAAGCATCTGCACCATCCATGAAATGGTCTCCCTAATAAGTTCAGTGCCCATGTGACACCCTACAAAATCTTTACATTAGTGATTATATTCCTCAAACTGTCTTTCATATCAGGACTGTGGCCTTTTGGTGGCTTTACATCAGATAGGAGTTATTTGGTTGTTAAGTTACACAGTGTACAACCATAAGATAAATTTGAACCCAGGGTTCGACTCATGGCACAAAACTCCTGATTTTCTTAACTTTATTATGTGCCACTTCTTTAGATTGACTCTATTTTTATGTAAACCAGCTCTTCTTTATAGCAAGAGAGTTCCAGTAGTAGACTACAAACTTGCAGGTTCAAATTCTAAAGGAAAAGTAAGGGTCTCTCAGAAGTTTCCTTTCATTACATCGTCTCTCAATGCACCACGTGTCCATCCTTTAGCCAATCATAATTGCTGAAAATGAGGTGCTCTGGTTAGCTTAGATCAAAAGCTGAACCCTGGAGCTAGAATTGGAAGCAATTTTATCTGAGCCCATGGACTGTAAGTGAAACAAATTTATTTCCTCAGAGAATATTGAATAATCTTATTCTAAAAGGGAAGGAGATGGGAGATGTCATTATGCACCAGTTACTAAAGTACTTGGTTTGCAAGAAACTTAATTGGAATGGGCTAATTTTCACAAGAAAATAAACCTGTCTCGTTGAATTCAAGAGCAAGGACTTATGAATGGTTTGTCTCTTAAACCCTGGTTTCTTATTCTCAGTTAAAATCTTCATTCTTTGCTTTTGCAGTACTGATTTTTCTCATACTCAATCCATGGACAGTTGAATGCAGAGCCACAATTGAGATTTTTATATCACTATTCAAATCTCAAATAGAAACTCTTATTTCCAAATTAAACTTTTTGGTTGAGAGGATTTTATTGGACAAACCTGTGTCAAATAACATGCTATGCCTCATCCAATTAGCTGTAGACAGGGGCAAGATTGGGTAGAATAAATAGGGCTGCTGTAGCTCACCCAGAGGGAAGGATGTGTAAAGGTATTAAGTGTTGTGAGTTTGGTGGATTGTACAAAATATGGCTGCCTCACGTGAAGCACCCCCAACTAAAGGTAACCTTAAATCTTCCCTACAAGAGCTGATCCTTGTCAATATTTAAACATTACGGTTGAAATAACATTTAAAAACTAGTTGTAGTTGCATGTAATTTATAGCAATGTAAGTGGTTATAAAAATATTAAGAGGAGAAAACAGTGGATGCATTAGGTGCCTGAAGGAGTGGGAGAGGAGTCTTAGAGGATGAAAAAAGGAAGTCAAATAAGGAAGTTCAGGTTCCTAAAAATACCTATTTTACAAATTTGCCAGGGGCTAACCTTTCATACACTGCACCATCTGTAAGCCAAATACCTTAAATTATAAGTCAAGGAGGGTTAAAACTATATAATTATTTTCATACTATCCTGAAAAAAAATGTGTAAGAAAAATACGTGAAAGATTAATGAAAATATCTGCCTCCAATCCCCTAACATTTAAATCAAAGAATCAGGTTTCTGAGTGGTACAACCAATCCCAGCTATGGGATGATTTACAGGCACAGAGGTAATCTATAAGGTACTGCAGTAGGCTATCAGAAAGGGATTTATAAATTAAAATCAATACGTGAATTTTACTCTGAGGCCTGTAGTAGTTAGTGCTGATTGCAGAGCTCTGGTGAACGGCCTCCAAACCTGTTTTTACTCGTAGATCACAGCATTTTCCACCAGCAGGAGATTGGAGACACTGTCAGAATTCTAGAGGGCAAAGTTATGCTTTGAAAGACTGTCTAACTAACCTTGAAATAGTTTGTAAAATATACACATAAACACACATTGTCATAGAGATGAGCATCTGAGACAAGATAATAATTTCTCCTTCTTTTATATCCTTTTTTTTCTTCTGTATTTTGTTTTGTTTTAAAGTAAAGGTTGAATAAAATTAAGTAAGTGACCAGAAGGATAAAAAGTAACAGCCATCAAATTGGCATTTTAGCCTGCATATGATCCACAGGCTTACATTGAATCTCATAAAAAGCAGTGCTGTGGAATGATTGAGTACACCTACTATGGAACTAGACTTCCTGGGTTTGAACACAGGATTCAAACAGTAGGACTTTGCTAAGTTATTTGTGTTCTCCCTACTTCAAGTGTTTTCATAGATAAAATGGATGATTGCATATACTAGCCCCTCTCACCCCCAAGTTCCTTCTCCAGATATAATCAATTAAAATTTTCATGTATAAACTTTCCAAAATGTTTGTGGGTTTAAAACATTTAAATATGCTTTTTACACAATGGATAATGATATACCTTGACATTTTTCACTTACCGTATTTTTTTTCAACCCTTCCATATTGGTATGATAGAAGGCAATCATTATTTAAAACAGATGTATACTAACCCATTGTGTGGTTAACCCATTTTTTTTTAATTTCAGAATGGAAATTGATTTGTTTACAATTGTATTTATTTACTTATTTATTTATTTATTTTTGCTACTTAGTGAAATGATGGAAGGAGGACAGTAAACATACGTACCCAGTTGAAAAAAAAAAGTAAGTACATCTGCATAATGAGTTCTTAGATATGGTATTGCTGCTGGGTCAAGATCTAAGAGCTACGAAATGAAAATCTCACCTCCTAATTTAAATTTTGCTACCTCTCATTTCCCATGAATTAAGCAACTAGACATCATGTATATTTGAGCTGCATATAATGTAAGAGTGTAAAATTCTAGAAAGCTATCTTAAGAATTTGACAAGATGTGTGATCTGCTTTGGTTGTTTATACAGTCTTTTTTCTTCTTCTAGTTTTTAGCTATTTTCATAATTAGTGCATTTTAGGTAAGTGCAGAGTTGTTGCTTAGTGCAATACTAGATACTTTCACACTTTTCAAATATTTCTTAGTTAATTGACTAATTCAGCCTGGCAAATTTTAAACAGAAACAATAAATGATTGCAGGCAATATATAAAGTTAAGTTATGAAAGAACTTTGGCAACACAAGTGATATTTGTTGATATTTGAAATTTGCATTTCACATGTAAAACGTTCCCAAGGACACTTAACAGAAAGACCAATTTGTTAAGGGAGAGGGTTTACAATAGCTAATATGAAAACTTTCTCCTGAAAAGGAAATCTTAGAGCTTTGTGTGAGTAGTCTGTAAGCCCATTCTTTCTTTTGACACTTTTTATAAGACTTCATTCTGTCCAGGTGTCCCTTTGCCATTCCACACAGGTTTGGCCATCTCTAAATCTTTAAGTTTTTCCCCAGTGACATCTTTTATCTACTAAGATAACCCACTCCTTTTATCTTCAGGCCTCTCAGATGAAGGGCTTAAGAAAAATTGGAGCATGGGGCCAACAGGAACAGGAAAGTCTCATTCTTTAGAGGACTTTAGTTTTTATTTTTCTCTGCTTTTTATGCATGTGAGAAAAGAAAGATTCTGAAACATCCTGCTGTGTTTGTGTTTTCCTCTTTTTCTCCATTTGCTCAGTATTTATGTTTTTTTTTGTTTGTTTGTTTGTTTGTTTGCATTTCATGTAGAAAAGAAAAAGAAATACACAGGACAATATTTTTTTTTTCCATAAATAATCTCCAGTTAAAGTGTTTCAGATTACCATAATTAGTCATCCGAATCATTTTGTAAATTATTTCCTGAGTGCAGGCCTTAAAGACACAGTTGAATGATGGATTAGCATTTGTCCATCTTAAAGTCTCCGTATTCTCCTTAGATTTTCAAACTTCTTTATCTTGCCTAGAAGTAAAAATTACAGAATTACCAACTTTTACTTCATCACTCTGACTCAATATACCTATCGTTGTCTACTTCATGGTAGAGAAATTTGGATTTTCTCTGTTCAGATTTAATCTACATATTATAGTCAGTGAAAGGATGGTTCTACTGGAAATTTTAAAATCTGAGTTTAAACAGTCATTTTATGATTTGCAGGTAGTTTGATATCTTGATAATTAATCTTTGAATTTTATTGATTGCATCTGTATTTATAATGAAATTTTCTATTTTCTCTAAATTTGTTGTTCTATAACCTGATTGTTAAGTTGTTTTATTTTGTTTGTTTTGCTTCTTTTTTAAGTTTATTGGGGCAATGATTGTTAATTAAGTCCCATAGGTTTCAGGTGTACAATCTTGTAATCTGTCATCTATATACCACATTGTGTGTTCACCACCCAGAGTCAGTTCTTCCATTGCCATATATTTGATCCCTTTTACCCTCATCTAACATCCCCTCCCTCCTTACACTCTGGTAACCACTAAACTATTGTCTGTGTCAATGAGTTTTTGTTTCTTTATTTGTTTGTCTTGTTCCTTTGTTGACTACTAATATCTCAAATATATAAGGCACTCATACAACTCAACAACAGAAAAATAATCCAATTTAAAATGGGCAGAGGACTTGAAGAGACATTTCTACAAAGAGAACCAACAAATGACGAATAGACATATGAAAAAATGCTCAACATCACTAATCATCAGAGAAATGAAAATAAAAACCACACCTCACACCAGTTAGAATGGCTATCATCAACAAGACAAATGGTAACAAGTGTTCGAGAGGAACCCTCATACATTGTTGGTGAGAATACAGATTGGTGCAGCCGTTATGGAAGGCAGTGTGGAGGTTCCTCAAAAACTTAAGAATAGAATTCCCATATGACCCAGCAATTCCTTTCCTGGGTATCTATCCAAAAATTCAAAAACATTTATCCATAAAGATACATGTGTCCCTATGTTCATTTAAGCTTTATTTACGGTGGCCAAGACATGGGAAGAACCAAAGTGTCCTGCCATAGATGATTTGGATAAAGAAGTTATGGTATAAATACACAATGGAATACTATTCTGCCATAAAAAAAAGATGAAATAAAGCCATTTGTGACAACATGGATGGATCTTAAGGTTATTATGCTGAGCGAAATAAGTTAGACAGACAAAGCAGAGAACCATGTGATTTCACTGATATATGGTATATAAGATTGTGAATTGTTTTTAAGAAGGATATTGCAGTGTTGAATTACTAGTTATGAAACTGGAAAAACTAACATTTGTCTAAGAAAACTAAAGAGATTTTTGCACTTTGGGTGTGGCATCATTCTTGTTTTTCTCAGCCAATTTTAATGAAAATAACAGAAAACAGAGTCACAGACAAATTCACTTTTAATTCTTACCATTCCATATTCTTTCTCTGTGTTTGATCTGAGGTACAGTCTATATTGACAACATTGACGAACATTTCCTTTTTTCTTTTTACTAAACTTGCCTGGAGACTTCCAGCTGAGAATACAGTTTTCTAATGCTGGAGGTAGATATTATTGATTATCAGTTGTTTTTTTAGGTAGCTAGTTTGAGTAGCTTTTAATATATTTAAATGCAAATTGATTAGATATCAATACTAATTATATGTAGCATATAAAGCTAATGTAAATTTCTAAGTTAATAGTTACTAGCAGCATTGTTTTGAAATAGACAAATATTTAGCACCTCAGTAAATATGTGTTTTACATTTTACTAGTAAAGTACATATTTGATATTAGTACCATGACAGAGTTTCACAACCTGGGGGGATGAAAAACACAGACAAAACCATTTAAGTCTCTTCATAAAATTGGTAAATGTATGAAGATGCTAAAATATCCGTTTGTTATTGTGATTGCAGATGTTCTATAGTGAAACGAAATGAAAAATAGGAATATCTATTGTTTACTAAATGTTGTTTTTAAAATTTATATTTCAGAGTTCAAGCATGACTTTCCAATTTAGTTAGAAAGGTAAAAGATACATTTTTAGATTTTTGAAACTACCAGGCTACAGTCAGGATAAATAACAAGACTTACTGCCCACTCAGCATGCTTGAGCCCGGTGCATGGTTTAAGGAAATGACGTGGGCTGGGTTAAATTCTGTAACCCTCACTGAGTGCCTAACATGGATGGGCGTCCTTTTATATAGATAATCTCCTTTATTTGTCACAATATTCTTTCATAATATCCTTGTTTCAAAAGAATAAGAACTGAAGCTCTGCAATGATATAAAACAGCTTGTTTGGGGACTTAGGAAACAACTCATGGATGTCTAACTCCAAAGGCCATTTATTTTCATTTCACCTAGGATCTTACAAAAGATAAGGAGGAAGAAACTGCTTTAAAAGTCCAACCCAGTGAACCAAAACTCTATCAAAGATATAATTTGTGTACTCAAAATACTTTTGTTTAGTGCTTACTATGTGCTAGGCATTGTGCTAAGAATTATTGGGGGAAGGGGAGCTAAGAACAAATCCTAGAACCAGTTTTGAATGGAGGCATTTTGTCCTCATAGTCCTAGCTTTCAGCCACTGTACTATACTGCCCAGCAGCAGGTACTACTGATAGTTAAAGGACCCTAACAGACTTGAAACCACTTCTGATTTGTGTCAAGAAAATTGAGAGAATAAATTCTCCCATTCGGTTGGTTGCCTCTTTATTTTGTTGATCTCTTCTTTTGTTGTGCAGAAGCTTTATAGTTTAAAAAAAAACCCTTCATTTATTTCAGCTTTTACTTCCCTTACTTTGGAGTCAAATTCATAAAATGCTGTTTGAAGCCAAGGTCCATAAGTTTAGTACCTATGTTTTCTTCTATGCAGTTTATTGTGTCAGGTCTTATGTTTAAGTATTTGATTAGTTTTGAGTTAATTTTGGTATATGGTGACAGGTAGCAGTCTAATTTCATTCTTTTGCACGTGGCTATGTAATTCTCCCAGCACCATCTATTGAAGAGGCTGTCTTTTCTCCATTGTATGTGTTTGGCGTCTTTGTCAAACATTATCTGTCCATATTTATGTGGGTTTATTTCTGGGTTCTCAGTTCTATTCCATTGGTATGTGTGTCTGTTTTTCTGCCAATACCATACTGCTTTGATTATTGTTGCCCTGTAGTACAAGCTCCAATAAGGGGCTAATATCCAAAATATATAAGGAACTCATATACTCAACAACCAAAAACAAACAAACAAACAAACAAAAAACCCAATTAAAAAATGGGCAGAGGACCTGAAGAGACATTTCTCCAAAGAGGACATACAAATGGCCAATAGACTTAAGAAAAAATGTTCAACATCACTAATCATCAGAGAAATGCAAATAAAAACTACAATGAAATATCACCTCACACCACTTAGAAAGGCTACCATCAACAAGACAAATAGTAACAAGTGTTGGAGAGGCTGTGGAGAAAAAGGCATCCTCATACACTGTTGGTGGGAATGCAGATTGGTGCAGCTGCTATGGAAGGCAGTGTGGAGGTTCCTCAAAAAATTAAGAATAGAATTACCATATAACCCAGCAATCCCTCTCCTGGGTATCTACCCCAAAAATCAGAAAACATTTATCCATGAAGACATATGTGTTCCTATGTTCATTGAAGCTTTATTTATGGTAGCCAAGGCATGGAAACAACCAAAGCTGTCCTTCAATAGATGAATGGGTAAAGAAGTTGTAGTATATATACACAATGGAATGCTATTCTGCCATAAGAACAGATGAAATAGTACCATTTGCAACGACATGGATGGATCTTGAGATTATAATGCTCAGAGAAATAAGTCAGACAGAAAAAGTAGAGAACCAAATGATTTCACTGATGTGTGGTATATAGAACTGAAAAAAAACAAAAGAACAAGGAAAACAAATGAAGAAACAAAAATTCATAGACACAGACAATAGTTTAGTGGTTACCTATGGGTAAGGGGTAGGGAGGTGGTAGATGAGGGTAAAGGGGGTCAAATGGTGATGGAAAGAGAACTGACTCTGTATGGTAAACAAACATGTGTTATATAGATGTTGTATTAGAGAATTGTGCACCTGAAATCTATGTAACTTTACTAACATTTCTCACACTAATAAACTTTAATTAAAAAAAAAATGAGAGAACATGTGAGAGCCAGGTTCTGGAGTTTGGGTCAGTGTATTCAATAATGGAGTGTTTTAGGTTTTCTCAGAAACTGGGTGCTACCATATTTGCCTCAATGAAGATAGTCTCAAAAATTTGCAAGGACAGATATTGGTAAGTGTGTTCCACTAATGCCCTCCAGTAAGGAAAAACAGAAGAACAATGCACTAAGAATAACTCACAAGAAAAAATTATTTGCAAAAAATCCTGTACATTCTTTCTTGATTAGCTGTCTGGGATTAATTGAACACTAAATGCCAATAAGTTGAAGCTTGAGAGGCCAATATGAACAGTGAGAGTTACTTCCTTCTTTCAATTGCATTTTCAAACAATTTTGTTTTTCCAAAAATATTATGTTATCAACAGAAGATGTTTCCTTTTAAAAGTTAACTTTGTTTCACCTTTTCAATTATGAAATTGTAACACATGCATTTTAATAAGTGAAGTAATGTGTAAAGTAAATTTTAAGTTTTACTTAAATCATATAAAAATGTTTGTTGTCATAGAAGTGCTTTGGTTCGAGAAATATACATAATACATAAAGCAGGTAGTAAGCAAAAGTCACATATTAACATTAAATGAACACTGTAGAAACAAGAAGTCTAAAATCGTGATTTCTTAAGAATTATAAAATGGGAAGCTTATATACATAAAATTCATTTTTTCTTGGACTTATATAGAGATTACAGGTAACCAGGAAATCAGTTTGCAATATAAAGGAATTAAACTCCATATTCACATGAATGTACTGCTAAACCAAAGAGGAAAACAACTCCATTTTAGATGGCTTGCCAGAAAATATTTTCTGTAAATGTTTTCCCCATCAACTGCTTATCTTTGGAAACATGGTTTTGGTTGTTCCCACTTTACTCATTCTGTAGACTGTAGAGAAAATGATTGGTCAATGACCAACTTAGCCTCTCTGCCTTGCCTATGAGCAAACCCTCTGGAACTAAAGACTCCACACACTAAGGACTCTCCCATCCAGAGACTGAACACAAACAGCTCATTTTCCCAAAGGAATGGAGATCCCCAGGGAGCCTAAGTTTGGGCTAGTTATTTTTTTCCCCAAAGTCCACCTGAATTATGTGGCACAGAATCTAAGACAGCTTGGTGCCTGAGCCCAAAATGCGTATTTCCTCCATGCAAGACCATCTTCATGCGAAAACCATATAAAGGGAGAGCAGGCAGATGATAGTGCACGGCCCCACAATTTCTTCATAGGATAACAGAGAAAGAAGGGCCCTGGTACCCAGTAGTGCTTCTGCCTGTGAATTCCTCTCTAGATCAAACAATGCTCCTTATGTTTGCCAAATATATTTACTCAACAGTGATAACAGGAAATAATCAGGTTCAGACTCTTTTAGGTCATTCATGCAAAATTCAAGTGAAAATCCAGAAGTGTATATACACAATAAAAAACAAAATTGCTTTTTTAAAATACTAAACATGTAAGTATGACTGCTTTATGTTGTAAATGAAGCCCTGTGGTTATCATTAGATCATTTCAATGCAACATGTGCACACCAGATAAATGTCCCAGTGTGCAACTGCTTGGCCTGGGGCGAGATACAAAAGTACAATACACATAAATATTTAAAATGTTTAAATCTGGCTTAAAACTTTTAAATAAAATATGTTATATATTCCTACTTTGACAGATATACTTTTATAATGACATGGAATGCCAGGTTTGAATTTAAAATTTTCTGACTCCTTAGATTCCAGGTTTGCAAAATGGCAATATAATGAGGTCAGATCCCTCATTTACCCTGACTTTGTCCACTAGCTCTTTCTTAGTCTCATACTGCAGGAAGCAGGTTGACATGAGAAAGGCATAACCTAATTTGAGGAGGCTCTCTTCACTTGAAGCAGACCTCAAGGGAGCTGACGCCTAGAGGCTGTTTCTGGACCTCACTCCTACTAATACAGCTGGGCTGTACATTCTTCCTTGAAGTAGAATCTAGGCTGTACATCTCCACACCTACCCCACTGGTGAAGCCCTAAATAGCCATCCCCCATGGGCAAGACCACACACTTTCTGGCTTTCATTGTTAATATAAACAATGAGGAGGGTATTGTTTCTGGAATCTTGTTGCATTGTGTGTACATCTATACCTTAGACCAAATACATTACTGTAAACGATGCCAAGTGAAGAAAAGACTCGTAAGATTATAATACTTCTTTATGTGAGTTCAGACCTGAGCCAGGTGATGCTACTTGACTTCATTTCAAGTGTATTGTTTAATAGATACACCCAACATGGGGCACACATTACATGTATTTCAGGCTATGGGGAGGGTTCAATTGTAATATCCAGACATGAGACACATCCACCGAGGTGACAGGGGAGTTCACTGGAGGGCCTATTATAGTTGGCTACAAGCAAGTCAGAGAAAAGGGAGAAGAGGAACAAAGAAAGACAAAAAAAAACAAGACTATAGAGTCTGTTGGCCTTGGTAGAACACAGCTTCAGATAATGGCAGGCGGACACAGATGCTGGGCAAAATTTCAAGAAAGTTATATGGTAAATTGTTCAGTAGTGGGCTTTGCCTACCGTAGTTAATTCCCCTAGTTAGTCTGCTAGAAGTCGATGTATGTATTAGTGTCTAAAGAAGTTAGATGGAAAAGCATTTAACGAATCTAGGGAAAATAATAGGTAAAAAGCTAAGACCCATTACTAAAAAAGGAGAGGACTATTCAGAAGACTGCGCAAAGAGGAAAGGAGGACATCTAGGACACTGAGTGTGGAAGGACTCCTGTGTTGGATTCTTTTCCAGAGATCATTTTCAACTGCTTTCCATCAAGGGTGCCATTATACAGTCCAGATGGGTTGGAGAGAGATTCAAGGAAAACGGGAGATAGTGACTTATTGCATCTCATCAATGCTTTCATCACTGAATAGGAAGTAACATAGGAGACTAATTACTTAGTGAAAGACCTTTTCAATCAAAAGAAGACTGAGGCTGGGACTACGTCTTCTCTCCAGAAGGACCCCTAATGTCTAGATCAAGTCCTTTGTTTTCTACCTCAGGAGATCTGTTATAGTGACAAGTCCTCTCGGATGCTTCCCCAAAGGGAAATAAATAAGAAGACAGAGTCTCTCTGGTGGGACGAAGCCAAGGATACAAAGACTGCATATGGGCATCAGTGTGACTCTTTGTTTGATGTTGATTGATCTGGGATGTCTGCTGACTATTCGACCTATGAGTTGCAGGCTCTACCAACTGTTGTTAATATTGTTTGCCCTACACCATTTACTTAACACGTTTGTCACATAATTATGAAAAATTTTACATCTGAGTATTTACAAAATGAAATTCATATAAGGAATATATTAAAATATGAATACAACTTACAGAAAATGTCCTACTTCTGTAAAATATCTAAAACTCAAATAATATATGCCTTTTCATATAGCAAGAACTTCCTAACAGTGTATTTTGGAATCCTTGCGGTTTTATGGTGCCATTCTTGATTCTAAGTCTAAAAGGATAGCATTAACTTCAGTACTTAACAGACTAAATATGTTCAGCTGACAGGCTTTATTTTGCCCCAAAAGGACTCAAGAACATAGACAAAGAGCAGAGACAAGGGCAACAATTGAAAATCCCACTACTCATCTTCTGTTCCTCAGGGAGAAGTAAACAAAGTGACATCCATAGGCAGTATTACTGAAGCAATATCTTGGCATACCGGACATGACTTCCCTGGTTTTCATATCTTCCCCTGCCATGTGGATCCGAAGATATCCACAACTTATTATTACCATGCAAAACAGTAAATCAAGACCAAACAACTGGATTCAGGGTTCTCAGTTCTTGCTGCTTCATATTTAGGCAGCTTTTCTGATATGCTCTTGGATTATGGGACCCAAAAGTTTCTAACTGCATATACTTATATGCTTCCTGTACATTGCACCTGTCATGATCCATTACAATGTCTCAGCATCAGCCAGAGTCTGTCCTCTTTTATCTGTTTTATACTCTCAGTTAATATATCATTAAAATGAAGATATCCATAGTTAATAAAAGTTGGAAATTATCTTTCTATTTTATATTTATCAATTCACAAATCCAGTGGCCAAATTAGGGTTCCAAATATTTACATATTATAAAGAGCTAAATTGCTCCTTGGGCCTTTTCTTCCATCTTTCCCTTCATAGTTCTGCCATCTTGCTGGTGTGTCTCATTTTTGTGCTGACAATGGAATTGATTAACCAATAGAAAAGCCCCTCAAGCTACATGAATACTGTGTCCATCAAGTATGTGGGATAGCAGGTGTCCTTTTCTTGCATCACATCCTTAATCTTGCTTTATAACAGCTATCATTACTGTCTGACAAAAATGCATTGATGGTTTCTAAATGATGAGCTACTTAATATATTATTCTTGATTAGAAAAATAAGCACTAACTCTTATGGACTAATGGTGATAATGAGCCAGTCAGGGAGACCTGTAGGGAAGGCATTCAGAAGGGAAAAACAATGGATTGTCTTAGTTGAAAATGTGCCCCGAAGACAAGTGTCTACACACACTTCAACTTGCACCAACATTGCTCGAGCATGCTTATTGCTTCATGCCCTTGAAAACACATGGTATTTAAATCTTAAGCTACACATTTTTGATTGACCTAATTTCTTCATCTGCCTGTTCTACGTTCTACAACCTAAGTTCCCCTGAATGTCTGTAAGACAATCTTAATAGAAACTGGATTATAGCATTCCATTACAGACTGTTAAAACACACAATCGAAAATCAGGAATGCTTGCTATTTTGGTTTCACAAGCTCAGAGTATTACCAAAATGGCAAACAATGTACAAGGACAGTAATGCATGAAAGGAAACAGGCTGCCACCATTGAACGTACTCCAACCAGAGCTGTGATCAGGTGCTGCTAAGAAAAGTCCTGCACATACAGCTCCATAGTAATAATGTCTGGAATGAAAAGCAGAACTCTTGAGGTGAACATCATTATGAAATGAAAATATCCCTCTACAAGAAGTGTTTCTCTTTTACCTCTAGGAAGGCAAGAAGAATCAGCTAAATAAGAAGGGCAGTGCCCGTAGGCAGCAGATTATTTATGAATGCCAATTATGACCCCAGAGCAGTTAATTTGATTTCTCTCATGCTTCACCAAGATTAGAAATTAAAGGAAGTATCTTTTATTTCAGTTTCTTAAAAAGAGTTCTTAGCTGATCACAGCTTTAATAGTTATAAACACTTACAGGATGAAACCTAGACATTGCTTTGATGTTATTAAAGAAATCTGACATTTTACATATTACTCCATTAGATTGATGTTAATTAAATCACAATGGCAATTTTTCATGCCTTCTTCTGAATTACTTGATTCTCCCTTTTAAAAGGAAAAAAAAAGAACATCATGAGTCAATTCATGCACTTCCACTTACCCCAAAGGAAAAAAATCAATGTTTAAAACTAGATTATTTAAATTAATAAGCGAGATTTACTTTAAACACAGCTTTTGTTGTTTGTTGACAACTTAGAACATCACCACAGGGTGAAGTTTTAGATATTTAAAGAATCCTTCTTTCAAAATTTTGATTTTCATGATCTTTAATAAGTTGGAAATCAAAATCCAAAGCAAATAAAATGTATGAAAAACAAAGAATGAATTTGTGATGGAATTGATTTTTTTAACCCACTTTTTTCCTTGAAAGTACATTTGGGCATTATATAGTGATATTAATCAATACCCAGTTAGACCCAAAAATGGTTAAAACATGCTTTTATGCTTTCCTATGGAAAAAGCAAAGAAAGATCCCATTTTTCATATATGACCCCACAGCATTATACTTTATAAGAAAGAGTCTTTTCCATTTTCAGCCTAAACAGCAATCTCTGCTTGCAGCTGTTCTATTTGAGTAACCTGATTAAAACCGAATGATAACTTTTTTCCAAGTCTTTACTGTAGTTATGATTGCTACAATAAATGGCCACAATCTTTTTTCTCCAGATAGGATATTTTGCCGTAAGAAGCTCAAGATTTTTTAGCTCTTAGTTCTGATGACTTTTCTCTTCCAGGCTGTTAGTGAAGATTGTTTGATCAAAGCATCTTTTATAACCAATGGTGCACCTTATCATTAAACTAGATAAAGAAATGGTATGTAGCCCTACCATAAAAAAGGGAAATTGTTTCATTAGTGGATATGAGAGGAAGAACATAAATAAGTAGGACACTGGGATCAAAATTGTTCCAGAAATATTTTTTTAAAGATTTATTCTCAGATATATAGTTAGAAGATAATGTCCGTGGAAAAGAAACATCCCTGGATACTGTTTTGTTGCTGTCAAGTGAATATTGAGGTGAAGTCAAGGTGTCTATTTTCTAAGGTAAAAAATACTACACCCTAATAGTTGGTGAAACAGGATTTCAGGTTCTCAAGTATAAAGGCAATTAAAAGAAAAATCTATATTTAAAAAGACAGCTCAGATACAAAGGAATTTAAGTCATCTAATCTACCCAGATATAGCAATGTCTTTTATGTGTCCCTCACAAAAAATCATCCAGCCTTTCCTTGAAAATGTGCACAAATATGACTCTTTTTAGTTCATAAAATAGTCCATTCCATTATTACTTAGCATTAACTGCTAAAACACTTTTTCATATGTTGAGCAAAAACTTGCTTTCCATATCTCTTATTAGTGCAATTATGGCCTATCACATAGTACAAAGAAGTCAAATCCTTAAGTAATTACTACAAAAATTAAATTTGTTATTATGCCAGTCTTCCCAAGTGTGTCTTTCCAAAGCCAAGAATTTCTCAGTCTTTCAACTCTTGAACTAATATCCACCTTAATATTAGACAATATTGAACACAATATCCCTACTGAGGTTCAGGGAAATTCTCACTTTTCTGTCCTGATTAAGGCAGCTTATGGGTAAATTTATATTTTAACTACCTTGCTGTACTACTTTTCACTGTCCGGCTAACAGTAACCCTAGTGTATTTGTGTGTGTGTGTTTTTGTGTGTGTGTGTATAAACTTCCCAAGGCTTTTTCAAATTAACTGCTGTAGAACCATTGCCCTTAGCCAATCTATGCCTTATATAATTAAAACAAACAAACAGACACAATTGAACACTGAACTTTAACTTTAACTATGTTGTTGATGATTATGGTAAGAAATCATAATTTCAATTATCAACAAATTGGAATACATGCATGTGTGTGTATATATATATGTATATATACAATTTTACATGTGTATATATGTATATATAATTATATATATGTGTGTGTATATATATATGTGTTATATATATGTGTTATATATATACATATATATATATATATATATATATGTATATATATATATATATATAAATTGCATATATATATATGCAATTTTATAAAGTAAAGTTATAACCCAGCTTCCAGAAGCCTCTGGTTTCCAGGGTAGTTTTTTTTAACTGCATTTAGGATTGCTACACATTTTTTAGTCATAGTATTGTGGAGAACATTGTAACATATTTATATATTATATATTAAGCCTTCCAACCTAACATTTAGTCTCCTCCAAGATTTAAATTCTTACTTTTGTCTACTAAGCAGGTTTATTGTGATTACTTATCTAGTTTCTCCCCATGTACGAAAATATTTCTCCTTTAATGACTGATACTGTACTTTCTAACACCCCCTTCCTGATTTCTTTTATTATAGCACACTCATCATTTAAATGTTTGTAATATGTTCTCAATTATTTCAGAGAATTGTAAATAGCTTTGAAAATCAGACTACTATCATTTTGTGAGAAAAATAACTGAATGATGCTGCAGGAAAAAGAAAAAAAAAGAGTTGTATAGGAAATGTATATACTTCGTTAAATGTTATGGAAGGTTTTATCAGAACCCTTAGTTCAAAGGGTACAGATTCATTAAAGTGAATTGGTCTGAGACAATAGCAGACAGGCACAAATGGATTGTATCTTGTTTTGCACTTCGAAGTAAAGGGGCTTTGGACAAAAAAACGTGTTTTAAATTCATTTTTTTCACCTGTAATATAGGATTTTTTTTTTTTCCTGTCAGGCTGGTTGCAAAGAGTAAACATAATCATTCTTTAATTTATTATTTGCCTATTGTGTTGTAAGCAGTAATTGCTGTGTTTTAGGTAATTTTTGTGTTTTAAATTTTCTTTAATATCCGTAACACCTATGTGTCTTAAATGGCATATGTGAAAGTCTTAGCACTGTGTGTGACATACAACGGGCATTTAACATATGTTTATGGCTTCTCCTCTTCTCTTTATATTAAAATTATAGAAGAAGCTATTCTCAATATTCAGTCATTCTGTCAATCTGCAGTTGTTTTGCCCATTGAATTAAACAACAACAACAACAAAACAAAGATTTGCATTATAATAATAATCAATTACGTGACAACACTAATTGTAACATGAAGAATTTGAATAATTCTGTTTCCTTCCCACATATTAATTTATTTAGTTTTATAGCTAGGCATAAAATACCTCCAAATTTTAAGACTTGCTTAATTTTATACTCAGAATTCTTTTCAAAGAAGTGCAGACACTGTATTTTATCAAGTCCAATGTACAAAATACTGAAAAATTGCCTTAAAGTAAAATTTAACAAAAAGGTTTAAAGAACAAAACAATTGTTGAAAATATGATCATATGTGCCTAGAACAGTGTTGCATTTACTCTTCATTGCTCATCTAGGCAACTTGTATGTATTAATACATCTTTGTGAAATTAATATCTCTAATGTTGAAATAAAAATTAGTAAAACAATTAGGGCTGCACTTGCAAGTAAAGCAAAATCTTTAGTTTTACATGCACAAATGTGTGAAACTTAACATTAATACATTAAGGAAAATCTTGGTTTAAACAAAAATGATTTTTATTTTTTATAACTATAAGTATGACCTTTAATAAAGAACTAGTAGTTCTGTATTATTTGAATGTTTAGGATTTTCTCCTTTAATGTTAACATATTCAAGATGGAGTGAAGACTAATGAAAACACTAGCCTCTGTTACTGCAGAGTTACCTACAAAGACACTGAAATATATTATGTGACAGAGTATATGTTGATATGCTCCAGCAAAATGCATCCAGCTGCCATC
Source organism: Rhinolophus hipposideros (assembly GCF_964194185.1). NCBI lineage: Eukaryota > Metazoa > Chordata > Mammalia > Chiroptera > Rhinolophidae > Rhinolophus > Rhinolophus hipposideros. Next base: position 26,833,695 of record NC_138057.1, read on the forward strand.
ATAAGGATTTCTCCACAGCGTTCAGTGCCCGTGTTGTTCCTGAAAACACCTTTACATTATCTAAAAGTTTGTCTTGAGGTTTTCTATTGGCTTTTAACCTTACCACACTCCCCTCTTTACCATGTTAGTCAAGTATAGCTGGTAAATTCAGAGCTAGGAATTACTTCTCTGACACTCCAGTATTCAGTCAGATGATTGTATACATGTTTTTATTCTCTTTAAAAAAAAATGTGTATGGAAATATTATGAGGCAAGCACTGTGTTAGGCACTGAAATGAGATAAATAAATAAATATGTTACCCATTGTCTAGGGACTTATGATCTCTTGGAATAGAGTGGAAAGCACAGCAACTAAGATACATTGTGATATTTATTAAAATGTCATAGAAAGATTTCTGGAACGTAAAACTTGAAAGTCTAGAGAAAAAAATTATCTAAGAAGAAAACATGTCTACCATGAGGCTTGAAATGCATGTACAATTTGACCAGGTGAAGGGTGGAGTAAGATAGATAGAAATAGAAAAGAGAGAACTTAAGTTTCTAATGGACTTTTCAATTCCTTTATGGCTAGAGTATAGAAAGTAAATTAGGAAAGAGTGAAATAATGCAGGAGAAATAAGCAATGTCCATAGCATGAAAGACTCTGTAGGCTGACATTTTTTTCTGAGAATAATAGAGAGCCATTACTAATTTAAAGCAGCAGACGGATAAGACTCATAAGACTTGGTTCTGAGTAAAATCAGCCTGAATGTACTGCAGAAAATGAATTGAACAGGGGTAAGATTAGAATCAAATAAAATAATCATGAAGATTTTGTAGTAATCCTTATACAAAATAATGGTAGTCTGACCTTAGAAAGAAGTAAGAGGATTTGACAGTTAATTTAATAAAAATAATAAGTAGAATGGTGCATTGATTCAGTAGGTATACAAATAGCCACTGTCCACTTCCTTATGAGAAAAAAAGTAAGATAATTACATATTTTTATGAAATAGTTATAACTGTCTTACTATTGGTTAGATGCATATAACAATTATTATATCCTTCACAATCACCCTTCAAAGTAGTTATTAGTTATATTATTCGAAAAAAAGACAACTACCTGAAGTTACATACCTAGTAAGTGACAGAGCTGGGACTTTAATCCAAGAATATTTGATTCCAAAGTTTACACTTTTCCCTACCTGTTGCATCTCTTCCATACTTAATTTCAAATTCAACAATTTCATAATATTAAGAATTTTAGAGAGGTAATTTTTAACTGTATCGAAATAAATCTGTTCTATTATTAATGACTGCACTGCTTTAAAAATATTTTCTCAACCAAGAACTTCACCATTAATGAAAAAATTAATGGTGAAGTTCCTGGTTGAGAAAAGATTTGAGTTTATCTGATACATGGGTCTGTTTATAAGTCTTGCCAATTTTGCCAACTGATGCCTTAGGTTATTAATATCCCAAATGAGGTTCATGCAACATCATCATCTGGATGCTGGATTATTTATTAAAATGCATATTTCTGGGTCCCATGATGCATTTAGGGCATGATTCAGAATATTTGGACATGGAAGTGATATTCTCCATTCTAACAAAACTTCCAAATAATTTTTATGCTCAATGCATGTTGAGAATCCCTCTCATAAAATGTAGAAATATACACTTATCCAGTTTATCTGTTTGTACAGGAAAATTAATAGGCATAAAATAATTTTAGCATGCTATTAAGTAATAAAATTATATAAACAAACATATATATTACAAGTATGGGGAATTTTACTTTTATAATAAAAGAGTATGATAGAAAAAAAAATAAGACATTACAATAAATTAAATATCAGAAAATTAAACTTTGAGGAGCAAAACATTTTTCCAAAGGCCTTCTTCTAAGGTTAACTTATGTTGTTATTTTTAGAATGTGTTCCTACATTGAAAAGAACTGAAATGCTTTCTACATTGAAGCCTAGGAATAATTTAACCTCTTATTCTAGGTAATCTGTTTGATTTAGTTCCTGTTTATTTTTTTTCATTAAATGAAAGTATTCTGAAATCACTAAGTACCGAGTTTTTTAGTGCATAAATATCCATGGGCTGAATGGATGAGCAACAAAAATAGAAAATGATGTAATATAGGATAAAGAGCAATATAGGATAAAGAGATATTGAGAAATTTAAAATATTTTCTAAATAATGTCTTAAACAATTTACTTTGAATACCTCATGAAGGTATATAAGTGTGACTGTTATGATATATTTCTATCCTTAGTGTTTTAAAGTATTGATATTTATATCAATTTTCAAATGCTAATTATTAGGTTACTTTTCCATAATATAAGGTTCTGAGAAGGCAAAAACTTCCAGAGGAAATGTGCAAGCCTACGTGATTCTATTACTTGTATCTATCTTTGACCTGCCCAAGTCTTACCTTGTCTGAGCCCACGTGAAGGAATGTACCAGTTTCTATTGCAAACATTGGAGATCTGTTTTACCTTTCCATCATAATTTTTTTACTGATTATTTTCTATCCAAGCTTTTTTTCCTTTAATATAAAAAACTGCCATCAGAGTGTCCTCTAATTTTATTAATTTTACTAGAAGTTCTAGTAAAAAAATAAATAAATAAAAGTATATAGATGTACTTGTTTGCCCCTCTACATACTTCTCTTGAAAATGGGAAGGAAGCAGAATAGCAAAATAAATAAACTCAAGATGTCAGAGCCTTGGAAATTCTACCCTTTCTGAGCTCAAAGTATTTCTGATTGAGAAATAGATACTATATGTTATATGAAACAATAACATTTGAATTTGTAAAAAAAAAAGGAAAGAAAAGAAAAGAAACAAGAAAGAAAGAAAGTTAGTTTGGAAGAACTCAGGTATTAATTTGCAGCTGTATTTTCTACCATATACCATGGCACTGGACAGCATTGCAAGTTTGCAGTTAGAGCTAAGAATTCTTTAAGAATGTATTTGACAGAAATTACAGGAGGATGAGTCGAATACACGGCACTCAGTCAGTTATTTATTTTACATTTAAAAATCAACCTTTCAAGCAGTCCAGCTTTTGAAAATATTTGTATCATAAATTATCTCAAGTGTCCTATAGTTCCTTCTTGTAGCGATGCTTTTCAAAGTCATTTGTTATTCAGCAATTTCACTGGTGCATTCTATTAGCAATAATTTATGTTTGCCAATGAAACCTGAAGGGACAACTTGACACCTTGACATTTAATGCTGTGGTGAGGTGAAGTAAATTGGTGGTTTCATACTGCCTGAGCACTACAATATTTTATGTGGCTTTTGCACATATTGAACAATAACATTTGAATCCATAAACAAAAGTAAGAAACAATAGTTTGGAGGAACTCAGTCAATAACATGTATCTCTGAGTTATTACCTTGCAACTAAAAATACATATACATTGCCCCATCTATCCCTAGCTAACTTAGTCTTTTCAAGTCTCTGGCTAAACTGGGAATAACATCCAGGTGGATGTAAAAGCGCGGACTTTAACCCATTAATTAATATTTTCAATGTATTTAATTTCAGAGTTCTGTTTTACAAAGGCTTTGAATGTAATTTGCATAAAAAGTTTAACATGAGCTGTTTTTTGAAAGCCTGGTTAAAATACCTTGACCAATTCCATTATTATAGAGGAATAATCAGAAAAGAATCATATCTTCCATATTCAAAGGCTATTTCTCATATGTAATTATCACATAATATAAATATCAAATTTAATAAGAACATGAAGTTAATTTTAACTTCATTAAATAACATATTTAGTAGGTATGGTAAATTTATGTTAACCAATTTGGGAATCCTCAACCCCTACAACTGCAGCAAGTTTGTTTATCCCAATACCCTTTCTCCTTCAAAAAACTCAATTTATGTGAAACTTAAAATGGGGGAAAAAATAAATTCTCAGTAATCTCTAAAGCATGCAAAAAGATTTTCCCCTTTTGCTCATTGAAAAAGCTAAAACTTCTGACAAATCAAGGATTAGAAGTGGGTACAAATCACTTCTTTATTTTTTTTAAAGAGTGCATTTAGATTGTAAGTTTTTAAAATTATATCGAGCTTTATCCAATCCCCTTATTAGAAAACTGCAACCAAAAAGGTTATGAAGTTTTCCCAGGCTATTTGCTATTTGAAAGTACACAGGCTTATTAATTGCTATAAATTTATAGAAAGTAATTCACCAACTTTAATAAAATAGCATGATACTACCAAAAAATAATTTTAATACATTAGGCCTACAAGTTTGGTTTTGCAGAGACAGAAACAGCAGCATTCTTCATTTTGAACATGGCTTCAGTCACAGCCAGGGTTCTAACTGCAGCACTCTCTTTTTGCTAGTAAGCCTCAAGGACAAGCTGAGGTCACTGAATATCACTTACAATTCAGACGGTTTGAGATGTTGCTGAACAATGTGATACTGCCACCTTCTTCCAGTATCTTATTTTGTGAATCCTGATGTTGCAACTTCGGCTGGCATGTTAGTTGAAAGGTTTCATTTTTCACTTTTTTTTTTCTTCAGTTCTTTGTGCAACATCTAAATACCTAACACCTATGAGGAAAACCTGCCCGTCAAGTTCAGAGGCTTCAATACAGATTTCAAAACTAACATCAGATAGGAGAGTAGAAGGCAGAGAAGAGCTGTCATCACTTAATCATCACAACTGATCATTTAACTGCCATAGTTATTGATTTCTAAGTATCAGATTTTTAACTTAACTCTTTGGGGAATTTTGTATCACTAAAGAAGGAACACAGCAAATAATAATAATAATAATAAATAAATAAATAATAATAAAAACACAACACAACAAAACAAAAACAAACAAACAAAAAAAAAACACTTGGATTCCATAAATAGATTGCCAGCTCTTCCTTAATGCAAATATAGGGCATGTGTAGCTCAGATATATCATTCCTTGCATTATAAGAAGGGACAGAAAAGAGAGAGAGAGAAATGAAAGTAGATCCTTTCATATAGGCAAGATGCCCTTTAAAAAAATATCTAAACAGATCCTAGGAATTTAAACCTGTACACATTGATTTAAAAGTGTGCTACCCACAACACTACAGCAGCTTTAAAGAAATGGTTCCTAAGAAATATACGTAATAAATTATGCTCAGAATTTAGAGTTAACTGAAGACATTCTTATATAAGTTTGGTGTGAAAATCCCATACTATTGCTTATCTGGGATTGTCATATGAGATTTTATATACATAAACTTCTAAGATACAAGAAGTTCAAAAATTTAAGTCTGAGACATTGTCCTACTACGTAGACAATTTTAACTAACTTCTAGAATATCTATAAATGTGATAATGAGAAAATAGGTTTAGAGTAAATGGTGATAATATGTACATATTGTGTGTATGTATAAAGGAAAATAAAAGGCAGAGAAAGAGCAAGAGAACTAAAAATGAGACAGGGTGAGAGAGAGAAAGAGATTGGGAAAGGGGGAGTAAAGGAAGGAGAGAAGGAGAGATAGAATGAAAAAAGTTCTTATTATGGAAGTCCAATCAAGGTACTTTATATAGGAAATATCTTACTGTAATGATTTTCTGTACTCAATTGCCTTCAACTGGTATAAGAAGTTCCTCCATCTTAAAATGTACATTGGGTTTCTAAAGGCCTGAATGTGAATAAAAGCTGAAGATTCTCTAGCCTATTTCCTGCAAAGTCTGAGGGGCATGCTTGATAACAGATATGACGTGTGATTGAAAAATATAGTGAATGTTTAAATTCTAAAAAAATGTTACAGTAAAAGACATATTATCATTAATCCTCCTTTAAGTTCTCCCCTTCTCATTGAACACACTTATTCCATCATTCCTGCCACTTTCTGAAGCAGCTCTGGGAGTCCTCTTTCATGAGTGTTTTTATTTCTTCCACCATCATGACAATGCTCTGTGTCACACTTCGCTTCTGGTATGGCAATTTCTGTCAAATAGAAACATTATGGTGTGTCCTCCTACATCTTACCAGCTTATTCACTGGATATGGTACCATGCAACTTCTGTCTCTTCCCCAAAGTCAAAGTGACTATGAAAGGAAAACGTTTCAATTGATTAAGAACATTGAGGCAGTCATGACAGCGCAACTAAAGACACTCATGAAAAGGGAACTTCCAGAACTGCTTCAGAAAGTGACAAGAATGAAGGTATAAGTGTGTTCAAAGCGAAGGGAAGTGTTTTGAGAGGGTTTAATGGCAATGTATCTTTTACTGTAATTATTTTTTATTTAAATATTCACTGTACTTTTCTATTACACCTCGTATTAGAGCTACCCTTCCTAGAGTAGCCATCACGTACTGGGAGCTAGTCTAGACAGTATATCCAGCAGTTGTATTCTTCCCAGCAGCTTTGCAAGAAAAGTATTATTATTCCTTTATTGGAAATAAGGAAACTAATGCTCAAAAAGGGAACATAGCTTTTCCAGGACATATGACAAATAAAGGAGAGTAAGGCTTTGAATTAAGGTCTTACTGCCTCTGCCAGTCGATTCAATTGCACACAACAGGGGCAGAAGGAGAATTTCAATGTCCTGTGTTCTATTACCATGGAGAATTTTTTTTCTATTACAATACCCTGATCAATGGCACTGTCATTCAGGCAACATAAGGATAAGATTAGTGGTCATGATACAAAGAAATCATCATGCTCGCTTCAGACCCGCCATCTCCTTTAAGTGGCATTGTCTGCTACTTTCACATCACAGGCAGCATTTAGTTCTCTGCCTTTTTTTATTTTTTTTTTTTAAAGACTGAGATTTAGGCAATAAGTCTGATATTTCAACAACTACTGGCATCTGATTAAGAAAGGGCCTTCGGGAACAAACGTATGTTAGAACAAAGTAAAACATAAGAATAATGGCAATGGTATAGAAAACCTACTTTGTTGGAGAGGAAATGGGGTAAATTAGAAATTGATACAAATTCCTTACTTCACAGGATAGGGTAGTTTATATTTGCATTATTTAAATGCCAATTATTGCTAGAGTTAAATTATCAGCCTGTGTTTATGATTGAAATATTAAAAAACTACTTTGTTCAGAACTCTTCTTAAAATATATATTACTGGGTTACAAGTAACTATTTGCCATCCACCTCAGATATATAAAGTAATTGCAAATTGAACTTTAGTGACTTTGAATGCAAAAGAATGGAAAATGTCATCGTTCCTATTATTAATAAAGAAAATGTATGATGTTAATATCATTGCTTACTGGTTGTCTTCCAGTACCTAAATCAATGCATGGGGTTTACATGAAAAATGATTTTAAATTCAGAACTGGTGTAAAGGTCCTCTCAAGTCAACAGGTAATATTTAATTTTGCATAAGCCTGCCAATTGTAATGCACTGTTGGTCTATTTTCTCATTGCAAAAGCAAGATTATATATAGCAATATTGATGGAAATGGGAAGAAAATAATTTGAGGGCGGTGGTTCATGGTCATAAAAGTTGGGGAATTAATAGCAATAGCTAAAGCCAAAAATGTAACAACTTCCTTTACTGCATCAGGAAAATAAAACAATGCCTTTTCCAGTCAAGGTTTTCTACTATGTGAAGATAAATGGTTATAATAATATTTAGCACTTTCAAACAAAGATCACAAGGTATTTTATAAACAAGTATGTCATAGTTTCAAAATGGAATACATATATGAGTTCAGGATAGGTGAATAACTTAAATAGAGTGAGATGTTCTATTTTATAAAGTAAGGTTATAACCCAGCTTCCAGAAGCCTTTAAACTCTAGAGCAGTTTCTTTATAAGTGCATTTGGAATAGTAACACATTTTTTTTTTCAGTCATAGCATTGCAGAGAATACTGTAGCATATTTCATTTAGAAAGTTATTAAGGATATTAAGAAAATAGATATGCAGCTGAACAAGAAAGATACAAGAGTATTTATAGCATGATTATATTATCCTGTTTTTGAAGAAATTATATCTGTATGTATATGCATCTACATAAATACATGTACATATGGCTTAGAAATTTATTCACAATATGTTCACAGTGGCTATCTCTGGGAAGTAGAATAAAAGGTGGACTATGAAAATACATTTTTATTCATCACGTTTTTCTGTAATCACACTCATTACTTACATAATAAAGAAAACAAAGAGCAGAGAGTATTTATAATAAGGCTGTTTTATTAGTTGGGGATCCCTAAGTGAAAAAAAAAATCTTTAAAATTGTACTTACATACAATCTAATTTTTATAAAATACAAACTACTTTATATTTACTGAGTGATTCCCAACTAATATTTAGAGAGCCGTAGCTCGTTCAGACCTCATGACATTTGTATTGAAACTATACCAGGTCCATAAAATATGCTGTTTAAAGACATTTGCATGTGTCCCTGATATCTTCATATATCAATTAGTGTTGACCCTTAAACAACACAGTTTTGAACTGCACAGGTCCACTCATACGCAATTTTTTTTAATAAATACTGTAAATGATGTCAATGTATTATCTTACGATTTCCCTAATAAGATTTTATTTCCTCTAGCTTACTTCATTGTAAGAATACAGTATATTATATATTATTATATAAGTATATATATTATATATAACACAAAATATTTGTTAATCAACTATTTATGTTTTTGGTAAGGCTTCTGGTCAACAGTAGGCTATTAGTAGTTTTGTGGGGTGTTTTTGCTTTTTCTGTTTTTTTCAGAAGTCAAAAGTTATACATGGATTTTTTATTTTGTGGAGGGGCTGGTTCCCCTCCCATGTTGTTCAGGGTCAACGGCATATTTTCCATTAATTTGGCTCATATTTTCAGTGCTGTGATTCCATAGTCCTCATCATATTGTCTATTTCGAAATACCTTCTAATTATCTAGAAGTTCATATATTAAGTCATAAAAATTCATTTATAGAACATCTATAATGTGGCAAATACACATCACATGCATTATGTGAATGATTTTGCTAATTCATAACACCTCTGTGACTGAGACATTTGTGTTTCCATTTTGTAGATGAGATAAATTTAGGATAAAGGAGGTTAGGATAGCAGCCCAGGGTCCAACACCTAGAAAATATCAATAGAAGCTTTTAAAACCAGATTCATCTAAATCCAAAGTCAGTGCTTTCCACTGCAGCACTAAGAATTATTCTAGAAAGTTATAAGAGGAAGAGTCAATCCATATGAACTTTGAAAACTTATTTAGAGGCATTCATATATTAAAATATACCACATAGTTAATTTCAAATCTTCTGGGATTTCTTTCTAACTCCATAGATCTTGAATCTTTAATCACTTCACTGGCCACGCCATTAACAATGCAAACATTTGGCAGAATTCCCTGACTAAAATTGTCTGAAGGTAATGCTTTTTAATATAGTTCAGACAATAAAAGCAATTCATGACTTACACGTGAAAGTATTTTGTGTATAACTCCGTGAATAATCTATCTATCTATTTATCTGTTTATCTATCTACCTACATACCTACCTATCTAAACTTGCTGGAAGAAGAATACGCATGAGATTTAGAATCACATTTTTATAAATGACTTATGAATAGAGCAAGGTTTACCTACCTCTTGTCAATGATATTTCTTATATTCAGTCTATTAAAAATCCTTCACATGGCTTTCAGTTCATTTATTCATTTAATATATACTTGAAATTTTCATTTCAGTTCACATTCCGGAGAATATCCTTGGATTGGTATCTTCTTTGGATACCATCTCCTCCCTTCCGCCACACCCTACTGACTTCCTACGTTGTTACCTTTCTTTACTTTTTGTTCATCCTTAGTTGATGCTCTGTAGTAAGAGGACCAGTACAATTCACTCTGTACCAGTGTCAGGTCCCCAGACTTCCATATGCTTCAGGCTACATCCTTCCTGAACTTGAATTTGATTCTGGGTAGCGTAGGCTTTATAGAAGCTGAGGAACATAGCATGATTCAGCGATGTCTGAAAAACTGGTACTGGCACTGATGTCATTGCTCTGGGTCCAGAAGATTATTGTGACCAGGTTGTTTTAGTTTATGGATGATGAGGGTGTTAACTGAAGCCTATTCTTAAGATCTACTGTGCTGAATCTTACTTTGGTTACATTTCATGTTGTGTAACCCTGAAACTGATAAACTGTTTGGGTCTTAATGTGGTAGTTCCCAGAAAATATACAAGCCTACCCAAACTACTCATGTATGACAAAACATAGAAGGGATAGTGGACTTTTTTGAACATCTGAAATAATCCTCAAATCCTTCAGATATTGCCATGCCCAACTGTGAACCCTAGGATGAGGATTGCAGTGGTCCACAAGTGTTCATATTCATGTGTACTTTGAAACATGCCGCTAATCTCTCTTCTGAGCATTCTGACTTGTCTGAACACTTTTCTTATTTGTATTTATAGAAATAATTTTGTATTTCACCTGAGTGATACCTATGTTGGTATCTCCACCAATTTGAATTTGTTCTTAGTATTTATCAAAACAATATTCTACCTCTGGGTGGGACTGACAAAGACTCAGAGCCATTCCAATAAAGATCTGTGAGGAAAGTACTTGGACAGTAAAGGGGACGATGATTATTCAGTGACACCAAAGTTGTTCCACTGACTCTGAAGTTTGGAGATGACTAAAGCCTTGGAATGTATTAAAGGAAGTAAAGTTTTTCATGTGGAGCATAAAGGCCATTACACGGACTTCTGGGAGTCTGGCTCACTCGTAGATTAAAAACTTTTGCAATCACCAAATTTCAATAATGCTATAGTGAAAAAGATTTAAACCAGGAAGGGGAGCTGATATAGCAACGATGGGATTACAGGATATGACAACTCATTAACAGTAATCCCTGAGTACCATGAAAAGGCATTGTAAGCATTTATAATATCTTGGAGGGACATGGAGATTCAGGATCAGTGAGACAAATAAACCAAGGCTCATAAAATGAAGATATCTTGTCCTGGATCAACACCTTAGTAATTGTATAGCCTGATTTAGAATCCTTGTCTTCTGACTTTCAGAATAATATTCTTTCCAAACTCATATTCTTTTCTTGGCATTGCTATGGAAGGTATAGGTAATCCTCAGAACAGGCACATTGTAATTCTTTGCTTCTCACCTCCTTTAATTTGTTTTTTTTTTCCACTTGCACACAATTCCCACTGCTTCCCTTTTATTCCACTCTATCCAATTCCGTTTGCCTGCAAACAGAAGTGTAAGTTTTAAAACCAAACTAGCACTCTTCCCTGACACCTGTCCTCATGGGTTTCCAGGACATAATTTACCTTCCCTACCTTTTGGCCCAAAGAACTGGCAGAATGTTTGTACTATTTATGGCCCACTTGCTAAATTAAGCTATCAAATATTGGCAATAAACTTGTTCATGTGTATGTGTATATGTATGTCTGTATGTATATATTATTTACAAAAACACTAGGGATATCTTGTATTTACAAATGTAGTCAATCACGCTATGTTTACATGGAAGCAGGGCTTATAAAAATCTGCAGGTCTATTAATTTCAAGTATTGGTTGATTGTGTTTATCTACAGAGGATGTGTTCTTGAACGATGTGTAATTGTATTCATTACAGACAATGGAACTAAAGTACTAAGTTGCATCTATTATTGGCTTAGAAGATTGCAACTTTGGACAATATAAGTGAATATAAGATGTAACAAGCCATTCTCTAGTAGGTTCAAACATGTCCCCTTCCCTTGACTCCTTCTGAAATCGCTTACCTTGTCCACATTACCAACATTCTACAGTTTTATTATCATTATTATTATTATTATCATTATTATTATTACTACTACTACTACCACTACTACTACTACTACTACTACTACTTGGTTGTTTGACATATTCTTAGAAGGGCCATGAAACTGCTGGTAGGTAAACTATAATACACCAAAATTCATGGAAATGATGGGTTTAGGTTAATTCTGACAATTTTTGTCTGGTTACTCGGCTACTATGGCTAACAATTGACAGAGATGATAATCCAATGATTAAAACTTGGATTGCTCATTAATATAACCTCCAAAAATATATCAGCAGATCAGAGAATGCACTTTAATAAGACATGAAGTGGAGGGCCAACAAAAAGATAATCAAATTTGTGTTCTGCACAAAAATTTCTAGCTAGAGGTATTAGCGGGGACTAAAATTTAGTTAGCAAATCCATTTTCTGGGCCTGGTAATACATCAGACAGAGGCAGGAATGCTAAGTTATACATCCACAAGAGTAGTGTGTCAGTTTGCAATTTAATCCTATGGAGGGGGTGCTTAGTAATTCATACAAAGGAGCCATATCTGCTTGTTGTGTCTTTGCTAAATTGAGCATTTAAACATATTTAACATATTTCTTCACCTATCACTTTTGTTCTTTCTAATATGCAGTTGCCAAAAGAGTTTAAATGCCAATTTTATAACACTCTAATAACATGATTACAAATTATTATTTTATACTCTGTTTTATCAAGTTTGAACTTAAATCTCAATATATAGTCTTGAATACATTCCACTTTCCAGACTAGCCAAATCCAATCACGTTTTGAAAATAATAACTGAAAAATCAGAAAACTATAAAGATTAATGTAACCAACATCCATGTGCCCACCTCTTCAAGTTAACAATGATAAAGGCTATTTTGACAAATTTATTTTCAATGTATTTTTACAAAAATGGAAGTTCGCCCATTAAGTTCCATTCCTCCTCATGCCCAGACACAATCACCATTAATGTGCTCTATAGTTTGCCCTTGTTTATATACTTTTATTACTTACATATAAATAGCTTTACACATAAAAATTATGTCCTTGATAATTATACACGTGCAAATGCCTACCACTTCTTTATTCAACATCTTTTGAGATCTATAATATCAAATCCATTCATCATGGCATCCCGTGTATAGTATATGAATATATTACAATAATTTTTTATCTTCTACATGATCCATTCTTCCATGTCCACATATTACAAATAATGATTTAGAGAACATCTTTCTACATATCTCCTACCTCACTTGGGCAAGAATTTCCTTACAAATGAGATTTCTGGGTTATATAATATGCACAATATCACTTTTTTAATACATTTAATTGCTCTTTAAAGAAGTTGCCTGTAATTTATACTCCAACCATATTTATATGGAACATCTGCTTCCCTACCTTGTTTGTAAATTGGTCTTGGTCAGACTTTTGAATGTTTCCTAATCTAATGCCGTATTTCAGTGGTAGATCCATTTCTCATATCTTCTTCCCCTGGTTACTACTGTCTTCTTTACAATGCAGTTCCAGTACTCATTTTCCAGAAAACTTGACATGACCTTCTGCCATAATGTGATTTGCTTACTCCTATCGTATTCATTGATATTCTATCTGTAATTTTATATTTTAAACACTACATTTGACATGATTCTTAAAGGCAGAAACATAAGTTTATGTTTGTTCATCTCTGTATTTTCAGCACCAAGAAAATATTTTTAAAATGGTAATATAGCCAATATTTGTTAATCATTCAAAAGAATTGTAGGCACATAATATCAGTAGGTCAAGGAAAAAAACTGTATGGTCAAACTAATAGAATACAAAGATGTATAGATCATTCTGATCCTATTTACAGTCTGATTAGGGCCACAGATATCTTTATATAAAATTAATAAAGCAAGTATAATTAACAAAAATATTCAGAAATAATTAAAATTCTTATTATTTTATATCTCTTTTTTTTGTGAATATAAGAATAGCATATTTTATGAGTAATCCATGGTGAAGAGGAAAAAAAATCAGAAAATGCAAGTAAAAGAAAAATAAATTTGAATAGATACTACTGCTAACGATTGTTGGCCTTATGTTATATATTTTCAATATGTATGTATATGTGAATGTATATGCCCAACTATATATGTATACATATGTATACATATGTGTGCATATTACAAATAAAAAGAGACAGAGAAGACATTTTGAGCATCTCTCTCAACATCAATACATTTAATGCAAGGCTTTCTTCATCCTAGGAAACAACATATTGTGTTAAGGAAGTCCATAGGTTATTTCACCATCCCTCTGTTGTTTTTGGTGTTTCCTTTAAATTATTTCAGCTTTGATTCTGATTTAATTTTCTTCTAGTGTTTTATAATAAAGTATGTTTGCAACTTTAATTTTGTAATGTATTTTTTTACCCTTTGTTCCCTGTTAACTAAGATTTTTAAAATTTGTATCACATGTTGAATATTGTTTTGGGGGCATTTATCAGTTTAACCATATAATAGTCTCCCTGTACCTACCAATATGTTACATTGTATTTACAGATTTCCTTATCCTAAACTACATTTTTAATTTTTATTTACTAACAATTTTATATACTTCTACTTTAAGTTTGTAATATATGTTTATATGTGAAATCAGTTTGTAATTTCCTTTTCTTGTACTATGTAGTTCAGGTTCTAATATCAATTCCTATAGGTGATATCAGAGAAATAAAACTGTAATATAAGAACAATCCCTAGAATTGATTGTTTTAATATGTTCCTTAAAAGTTACCAGCAGATATGTGACCATTGTTCTACGGGGAAAATTTTTTTGTAATATAAAATGTTTATGGAGTAGTCTCTCCTGAAATGTGAGATGCCACGGTTCATTTGAAAATGTTTTCTATGTTTAGTTATGTTTATAAAATTAAAAGCAAAACCATTCTTTCAACTGCCATTTAAGGAAAAGAAAGGGCAAAGTCTATGAATTAAAAAAGAAAAAGGAACTTTACAAGTAAAAATAAAAGAAAATATTGAAGCATATATATTCCGCTATGTCATTCTTAAGATACAACTATGTAAGGATTCTGATTGTACTCTCAGAAGAACATATATTTTCAGTTATATAAGGTTGTGAAAGTCTATTTTTGTGCATACAAATCTTGAGGATGGTATATTATCTGGGCTTTGATGATGAGCTATCTGAAATATTTTGTTACAGTTTTTCAGAACCAGACATGTGTTAATTTCTTCATTAAAAGTATACATTTTCATAAAATATTATAAATCAAAGATATGTTTAATACTCTTCCATAAAAATAAGCATATAGAGTAAATTTGTTATATTTTTGTTTTCTGTGGGATATTTTTTCATTGCGTATAAGGATGTGTACATGATATAAGAACATAGGACAACACAAAATATTGAAGAACCCCAGACCATGCCAAATATGGACACTTAAAATTAGTGTCCATGGGAATATTGAGTCAAATGGAAAACCAATTATTATAATCTAAGAAACAAAGAAACATTTGGTAACTGCAAAGGCAATAATGGGTCTGGAGTGGTTTGACAGAAAAGACGAAGTGAGGGTTAATGGTGGGAATGATAAAAGATGCAGCAAAAATGCAAATAGATCAAACAGGGAAATCAGGAACTATTTCCATGACTGTTGAATGCTTGCCCTCACATCGATTCCCTCCAAGTCTTGGTAGAACAGCCTTCAAAGAGATCATCCAAACCTGTACAGTTGACAGCTTTTATTAATCACACATTGGATTTGTATAGCTCTTTCCTTCAAATGCAAGTTAAGAAGTTCCATTTTTCAGCAAACTACCATGGGTTACATGTAGTTACAGTCCAGGTCAGAAACTCACCTAATGTTTTCTACATTCACTTCCAATGTTGTATGAAAATATCAACAAAACAAAGGGAGATACCACATTATTTTTTAAAAGCAGGAATGTATAACTTTTAATGACAGTAATCCATCCTAAACTAAGAATAACAAAATAATAAAGGCTGACAAATTTGAGGAGGAAGAAAGAGTTGGAGAGGATTCATGCTTTAGATAAGTAAATAACACAAATTTAGCCCAATAAAAATGTGGCAAGAGGTGGAAAAGACACAAAGGGAAGAAGTTAATCACAATTTAATTAAACCTTTCTACACGTCAGGAAATGTGCCAAGAATTTTCATGTGCATTACATCTTTTAGTACTCAAAACAATCATGTGATATATTATTATCTCTATTTTAAATGTGAGAAAATTAGAGGCTCAGATAACAAAAGCAACTCACCGTGATCACTGTTATCAAGCTTCCGCATTTACAAATGACAAGCTGTGAATATATTTGGTTTGATACAGATATTTTATTTTAAATTAGTCATCAACATTTAAAATTGAGGCATTTAAACATATTTTAAAATCAGGTATTTGCCAGTACTGGCTTACCTGCAGATTCTAGATAGCAGTGGTCTCATCAAGGAGAATGTCCTTTCAGTTGGCCAACTCCCCCTTGCTGGTGCAAACATGTGTACTATAGCTCCCTGAAACAATTCATAGCTGCCCATTACCTTCTGTCCCCAGGCATGGACTTCTGCTAAAAAGAAAAGAAGCTAGGAAACATGCCAGAAAAAAAAAAAAAAACGGTGAGATAATTCACATGATATCACACACAAAGACGGACATGAAAAGATATAAAACATAAAGAAGACTTTAAACATGAAATCAAGGAAACATTGAAGAAAACAAAATACTTCTAAAATGTAAAAATTGAAAAGTGTCCTGAATTTATTAGATTGATTAACAAAGTTAAAAATAGTGTGTTTAAATTTTATTTTCTCTCTCTCTTTTTTTTTAAGATTTTATTGGGGAAGGGGAACAGGACTTTATTGGGGAACAGTGTGTACTTCCAGGACTTTTTTCCAAGTCAAGCTGTTGTCCCTTCAATCTTAGTTGTGGAGGGTGCAGCTTAGCTCCAGATCCAGTTGGAGTTGCTAGTTGCAGGGGGCGCAGCCCACCATCCTTTACTGGAGTTGAGGAGTCGAACTGGCAATCTTGTGGTTGAGAGCCCACTGGCCCACGTGGCAGCGTTTGGAATTAGGAGCATTGAGCTCCAATCGCCTGAGCCACCTGGCCGGCCCTTAATTTATTTTCTGGTCTCTCTTCTTTAATTGTAATGTCCTCCAACAGATAAATTTAATGGATGTTTTCCTAAAAAAAAAATCACCATATCAGGAAAGCATTCTGGGATAATTAACACATAATTGTGTGATGGGGGAAGTGCATGTATAACACTCCGAAGGCTGAAAACCTCCTTATGCACAATAAATAGCAAGTTAATTGTTTAACATCCTATTTATGAAGTGTTCCTATAATTATGCATGCACAGAAAATACATGATGAGCTCTAAAATCAACTAACATATTATTTTTTTTTTAATTTGGGGAAGCATCGTTTTATTTCTTTATAATACATGGTGAAATGCAGATCAATGAAGGGACCCTGACTTCATAAAGGACATTTTTTGAAGAAATGGAATGAGTATTAATAAAATTTTCTTACCGTGCTCTGTACTTATAAAAGTATATTTATACCATCAATTCATATTAATTATCTGTATATCATTCAGAAATTACACTATCTATTGAAAATTCTGAATTTCTTGATTCTGCTTTTTAAATAGGTCATTTGCTGTTAAAATATGGCATGAAGTAATGTGGCATCTTTGTAATTATCTAGTTTGCTTATTGGAGATTGAAAACACACATCATTAGATTTCCATGTAAGTTGTTTTTATTTGTTTGTTGGTTTGGTTTTGTTTGGTATGGTTTGGTTTGGTTTGGTTTGGTTTGGTTTGGTTTGACTTGGCTTGGCTTGGTTTGCCTTGGTTTGCCTTGGTTTGGTTTGACTTGGCTTGGCTTGGGTTGCCTTGGTTTGGTTTGGTTTGGTTTGGTTTGGTTTGGTTTGGTTTGGTTTGGTTTGGTTTGGTTTGGTTTGGTTTGGTTTGGTTTGGTTTGGTTTGGTTTGGTTTGGTTTGGTTTGGTTTGACAGAGGAATAGTTAAGTGTAAACTCAGAAATCAGCCCTGCCTGGATTCAAACCCTGTTTCTGTCATTTACTAATTTTGTGACCCAAGGCACTTTCACTTTTTTAACTGCTTTTTTTGAATCTTACAATCATTACTCCTGTCTCCTACAATTTTGAGAGAATTAAATGAGAAAAATGCATGTGGGTTACTTACCCTGTTTCCCCGAAAATAAGACCAAGCCAGACAATCAACTATAATGCGTCTTTTGGAGCAAAAATTAATATAAGACCTGGTTTTATTTTACTAGAACAGATCTTATATAACGTAATATAATATAATATAGTATGATATAATACAATATAATATAATTAATATAATATAATATAATATAATATAATATAATATAATATAATATAATACTTGGTCTTATGTTAATTTTTGCTCCAAAAGACACAATAGAGCTGATCGTCCAGCTAGGTCTTATTTTCGGAGAAATAGGGTAGCCAAAAAATCTGGTATATGCTAAATACTTAATAAATTTTAGCTGTTATAATTGTATTAATTAAACTACTCTCACAGTTGAAAAAGTTCCACATTACCTCAGGGGCTATCTCTATTAGAAGAAAGGAGAACTATAGGGAACATATTAATTTAATTAAACTTTAAAAAATTGAGGTTATTCCGAGGATGGATTCTTTCAATTCTAGGTTGCCTGAACACATCTGGGGCAGAACTATAGCAATCTGACTTATTGCATTTCTTTTGTATTAAGTCAGTGTATTGGCTTTTCCTATTTTTTCAAAGATTGCAATATGTACCACTACCACCAACAACTTAACTCAAGAATTGTTTGTTCTCAAAATACGCCAACATAATAATAGCGTCTTTTTTTATTTTCTTTCTTTCCTTTTTAATTTCATTTATTTATTTATTTATTTTTTTTTTTTTTTTATTTTTTTTTTGATACTTGCAACTTTAAGGAATATTAGGGCTTAAAAGCCATTTTGGGAAGATTGGCCATAACCTTCATAAGACATTTTTCAATAAATAATTCTGATCCTAATTTCCAATTGATATGTGTATAAAACAATCAATATAAAATCAACGTCCAGCAGTGTTTCATACTCTCCCAGGGAGAAAAAAAATGGTATTAGAGAATCAATAATAAGTAAATTAAAATAGAATTACACCACTGGTTAACAAGAAAAGCCTATCTTTCCATCCTTATCTTGTATCACCCCTTGCTTGTTCACTCTGCTCTAGATACATTGGCTTCTCAGGCATTCTGTGTTAATCATTGCCTGTGCCTTAAATACTCCTTTGTATACTTGTCATGTGACTAGCTCTTTTCCATATGATTGTGGAGTTGACAAAATAAACATCAAATGTCAACTCTTCTAATAGGCATTTACAGAGTACCCTAAAGAAGTTACATATTCCCAGACACTCTGTATCATAGACTCCTCTTCAACATATTTCCATTATTACAAAGTCTTATTTAGGTTTTATTATTTATTGTTTATAACATATCTCTGTTATTATATCATAAGATCCATGAAGACAAGAACCCTTTATGCTTTATTCACTGCATATTGGCACCACAGAACTTTGCCAAGGCCAATGATAGGTGTCCTAAAAGTAGTTGATCAGTATAGGCTAAACCACCCAGAAGTTTTTAGCGCTCTATATTGTACATGAATAGTAGGAATAGTGGTCTGTTTAATAGGGCTACATTGGGTGGCATAAGTCCTTCATGAATACAAGAACTAATTTTAAAGATGCCAGTTTCATGCTGAATTCAGTAACAAACAGAGATAAATTCTAAGAGAGGTATGCAATCAGTTATGTGCAAAAGGGACTTAGCAAAGGGAACAAACGGTGCAGGGTTTTGATTGTCTCATGAAACTGCATGACTAAAACAAAACTTTAGCTTTGGTACTTATCTTTTAAAAGCTAGCAAAAGAATGTGACTAAGCAGACACGAGTTGTTGAAAGCCATGATAGGCAGGGAGAATGAATAGAGAGGAAAAGGTGAACAAGGGCTTTGTGTATGAGGGTTGAATTAAAATACTTTTTAACAAGAACAGGGAATGTGTGTTGAGCATTGATGGGACAAATTTGGGTAAGTAGTGCATGCCAAATAACCTTGACCTTGAAAACCAGATAAAAGAGTCTGGATTGATATAATCATTACAGTCTCCCTTTCCTTACTACCTATGTCACTCCATGCAAATCGCTAACTTGAATTCTGTGTTCTGCTATGTCTACAAATATATGACATTTTCAAAAGTAAGGAGTGTGCCTTTATTCATTATACCCCAACATCCAACACAGTTGCTGACATGGAATCACCATAAATGTTTGAAAAAATAATAAGTCATGAACTCTAGTAATACTTTTGATTATTAAAATAACAAGGTAATAGCTATGTTTTAGAAACATGAAATTCAATGATGGTATTCAAAGAGGAAATGTAGGAGGCTAGTGTCAGAAATCTGGGATTCATGCTGTGGGTCTGGATATCCGTGGTGGTAAGAATAGAGGGAAAGTAAAATTATGAAAGATTCCTGTAGTATAAAAATAAATAATTAAATAATATATAATTATTTTAAATGATTATATATATATATATAGATAGATAGATATAGATATAGATATAGATATAGATATTTAAATAAATAAAGAATCCTAATATCTTATCAACTGATTAGATAAACAGAATGGAGAAAAAAATAAATTCGTGAAAGATGATCCTAATGTTCTTCTCTGGGAATAAATATATATATTTATCATAAATATATACATTTGGTCAGTTTTATATATATATATATATATATATATATATATATATATATATATGAAGGAAGCTTAATATGTTATAGATATAGATGGATTGCATAGTCCATATATTTATGATTTGAATCTTGGCTCTGTTAATAAATAGCTATATTTCAAGAAGGGATTAAAATTATGGGTAGCTTGTCTCATTATCCACTTGGGATTCTCTTGCTCTGCAATGTTATTACCCCAGATGTGGTCTGACAATATTTTACTTTATTTCCATCAAAATAAATTACAGACCTTTTATCCAAACTTCATTGAGGGCTTCAAAATACCAAATAGAGGTAATGTTACAGCAGTTAAAAACCAAACATTGAATATCAGATGTTCTTGACTTTCTTCATAAATTTAGGGCTCTTGCATCTCCAATGCCCCAAACCCCACCCCCCGTTTCCCTTTTCCCTTTCTCTCCCCTCACTTACTATTCACAAGAAACTGTATCATTTTTGTCCCCAATTTTATTACACAGAACAGTTTATTTTCATTTCTCTCTCTTCCGCAAAATCAACTTGACAATGAGTTTAGAAAATCTAAAGATTTGGGAAGCCAAGAACTTAGTGAGATGATTGATGATTGTATATAAAAGAGGACATATCTACTGGACAGAGCTTCCTCTGGAATTCACCATTGGCTAGCAAAGATTTGACAAATATGTGGCATGGTATAACAGCTCATGCTGCCCAATCCTGCTTTCTACCCTTTTCGTTCACAGTTGCTACTTCTCCAAAATCCTTTTGTACTTCTAGCTTCATCTTAAAATCCACTTTGCAGAAAAGTCAACCTGTGACAGTTGGTCTCAAGAGTATTCTGAGAAAGATGGTGCTGGGATGGAGTTTTGCCAGAACGTGATCAATCACTATCCAGCTGGTAACCAGAACACTGTTCGTGGGGTAAGTGATCTGTAACTGAATATGGTGGCTGTTCAATTCTTAAAATTATTACCTATGATGAGATGGAATGTTGTGTGAGTAGAGGTGAATGCAGTGTCATGATCCACACTTTTGCAATGTATCATTGGAGGGAGGAATATAAATATAAGGATAATAGAGTTGCCTTGATGCTGACTAGTAATGAAAAGCTTACAGTTATTAACAAACAATTTAAAACTGACTTTGGTAACTCACAAAGAAACCCTCTTATCTTTCTCTCGGCAAACAGATAAAACTAGGTTTAGACTTTCTAAACTAGAAAGTCTAAACCTTACAGGTTTTATCTGTAAGGTTAAGCCCAGTATTTGAAAAGCAGATTGCTAAAGTTTAAAGATCATGTAATGCTCAGCCATAATAGATCTATTATAATAAAGACAGGGGACTCATTGGAAAATCCTGGAACTCTAACCCAGGACAGGGACATCTGAGCGGAAAGGCCTGGAAACTTTTGACTCTCCAGACTTCAAAATGGCCCATCTGATTTCATTAAAATCCAGTACTTCTCCAATATCAGTAAATTACACAAAAAGATTTATCCAAGACAACAGCTGCCCCCTTGGAAGTTCAGGAGAGTCACCTCCTATGCTGGCCTCCAGAGACATAACCAGAATTAATTCACAGCATAATCCATCCAGGTGTTGATATTCCTGAACGGCCATGACAGATGGTAGAGGATGGAAAAGGCCCAAGGAAGGAGGTGTTATGTGAAGCTGTTTCAAATACAGAAACTATTATCTGAAGAGTGGACTGGGTTCCCATAGTGAAAGATGCTGCATCCTTGACAAGGGTATACTGCAATGTTTTCTCCAGGCCTTTCTCAGAGATCCATGGACATTTACTTGTTCCATTACCCACTGCCCATTTACTATACACTGGGGAGAGGCGACGACACAGACATTTTCAGGATGGTTGAGAAGAATTTAAGTTGACACTAATACCTGAAGAAATGACATGGCCTTATAGCTTCCCTGATTAGTGGGTTCATATGGGTTCAGGTAGTCTATACCAAATCCAACTAAAATCCAATATAAAATCGACCACTGTGTTCATAAACCCACCTGGTGGAAATTTCTCTGATACCTGAGTATATATTTGTCATTAACATATTTGACCATTGGAATAACAGTTGAATTGGGGATAAGAGCAATTATATTGGTGAAGACACAAAGAAGTTTTTGAAACTACCACTGCTCCTCTAGCTAAGACACTAAAACAAACAAAAACTATGTATTACATACTGGAGGGGATAAGTACCAGATAAGTACCAAACTAAACAATATAAAGGATGGTAATCTCCATCATATCTCCCTCTAATTCACCAGTCTGGCCCCTGCAGACACAAGATGGATCCTGAAGTTCAGAAAACAACTATAGACCAGGGTGGACTTACCATGCAGCAGCTGCTATTCCAGATATGGTACCTTTGGTGAAGCACATTAATTGATATCAGGGACATGTTATGCATCCACTGATTTAGTAAATATTTAATTTGGTAAATATTTTTCACTACTCAATGAAGGCATCAGAATCAGTTCTCATTCCCTTGGACTAAACAAGAGAATCCAACTATAGGTTGCCCTGGAGCTATGTTAACTGTACCGCCTTTTGTCAGAAAGAGATTTAGATTATTTGGACATCCTGAAAAATATTACATCGATCCATTACATTAATGACATGTTAATTAGGAAGGCTAGCAAGAAGTAAATCCTAACTTGGTAGGACATGTACATTCTAGAGGATAGAAGATAAACTCTAATTAATTTGAGGGCCTTTCACTATAAAAAAGTTTTTTTAAGTCTCCAAAGGTTATCCAGGATACCCCTTCCAAAGTGAAAAATAAATTCCTACATCTTGCATCCCTTTCTAAAAAGAAGGAAACTTAATATGTACTAGACTTCCTCAAGCCTAGAGAAAACACACTTCACATCTGTGAATACTGCATATATTAGGAGACAAGTAAGACTGCCTGCTATTTTTTTAACTATTTTATTTTTTCTTCACTAATTGAGGTAATTGAGAAATAAGAATTGTATACATTTAAGGTATACAGTATCATGAAGGCTGTCAGCTTTAACTGAGGCACAGCTCTGCAACCGTTCTAGGTTACAGTGTGAGCAGCTTCATTGTGAGCCAATCAAATCTTAGATCCTGTGGAGTTGAAGATTAGATATTGGAAAAAGATGCCATACTGGGGTGTTTATACCTGAAGAAATGACATGGCCTTATAGCTTCCCTGATTAGTGGGTTCATATGGGTTCAGGTTGTCTATACCAAATCCAACTAAAATCCAATATAAAATGGCCCACTGTGTTCATAAACCAACCTGATGGAAATTTCTCTGATACCTGAATATATATTTGTTACCTGAATATATATTTCAATATTGAAAATGGCATACTCTTGCTCCAGAACCCCATGACCCACTGGGATTGCCATAATCAAATTGCCATAAACAATTGCCATATATATATATATATATAATTAAAGTTTATTGGGGTGATAATTGTTAGTAAAGTCACAAAGGTTTCAGGTGTACAATTCTGTATTACATCATCTATAAATCCCATTGTGTGTTCACAACCCAGAATCAGTTCTCCTTCCATCACCTCATATTTGATCCCTTTCACAATAGAGTATTTAAAGTCATTTCAAATACAACCCTGATAGAGAGAAAGCTGGACCATCTGTAACTGCCCATCATGAGCTTGGTACTGAAAGATTCGCCAAGTTCTAAAGTTCAGTGGGCTCAGAGGAAATTGTTTTTGAGACAGAGTGTATCAGAATAATCTGAAGCAAGATCAGAGGGCACAAGGCAGCTGCACGAGAAAGTCTTTCAGACCCCTAAAACTCCCACTACAGTTGTACCAGTTCCCTTCCTCCAGCGCATTCTAATGACCACTTGGGGGAATCATGTAGAAAAGGGCTCCAAACGGTATAAAATCCCCAAGCTCTTTTTACATATGGGCTAGCTTATTATTCGGAAGACAGCTGAAAAGGAATGGTGGCTGTGTTATACAGCCTTACTCAGGTTAGGCTTGAAAGACAGTCATGATACATGAATACTTGGACATGTACTTTGTGTGCTAGGATAATCAACCTAGTCTGGTCCAACTATTGCTATGCTATCTCTGAATCTCCAAAATGCATACAACAA
This sequence comes from Rhinolophus hipposideros, assembly GCF_964194185.1. Classification (NCBI taxonomy): domain Eukaryota; kingdom Metazoa; phylum Chordata; class Mammalia; order Chiroptera; family Rhinolophidae; genus Rhinolophus; species Rhinolophus hipposideros. The sequence continues at coordinate 26,858,404 of NC_138057.1, forward strand.
CGATCAGTGCTTACCTCCCATATGACTTTATTCTTCAAGCAGACCAAATGACCTCTTAGTTCCAAGTTGACTATATTGGGTCTTTCTGTCATGTAAGGCTATGTAGTTTGTTTTCATAGGCATACACACCTAGTCTGAGTGTGTGGTTACTTTTTCTTGCTACTGGGCCTCAGCGAGCACCACTATCCAGATGCTTTCAGGATAGCTTGACCCACAGACATGTAATGCCCAAACAACTCCTGACCACAGGATTCACTGGTTGTAATACAGAATGTGTCACCAAGATACTGATGATCTGATAGAGTGTTAGAATTTCCTGCTGAAGGAAAATCTAAAGCATCAGCTGTGAGGCAATATGCTGCAAGAATAAAGTACCGCCTTCCACCATGCATTATAGCCATTGAATCAGAGATATCTCTATTGGTGTAGTACAGTTATGCTGTTAAAAATCCTATAATTGATAGGACAACCTCTTATAGAATTTTTCAGTGCCAATGTGAATCGTACCAAGATGAGAAAATCTGTACTAAAGATACAAAGGGAATGCAAGGTTCCAGGCCAAAAGAAATTTGTTGCATAGGCTAAGAAGTATTCATAAAATCAGGTCAAAATAAAAATTTAAGATCATGTTATCCTATTTTTTGTCCTTCCTTTGTGGTTGAACTGCTTTGACACTATTCAATTTGAACTTAAAATATAGTAATTTGGGAGCAGTCTTCAATATTCCAGGTGATAACATCAGAGTTTCCTCTACCATTAAAGAATGAATAAAATCTGTCATGTTAACTCACCAGTGCAAGTTCAAAAGAAAAAGAAAAGGAGGTTTTTAAATTGGAAACTTGTGAAAATGTGAGAAGTATCTCTTGTTGAATAAACTGGAAAAACTTTTTCTGACATTCGTTTTCACAACTCCAAATAATGAAACTCTCCTCTGACTTTCAAGTTAGCTAAATATAGGATTATAAAGATAAGGATGGAAAGATTAAATGTTTTTTGTTTTGTTTTGTTTTTCCTCAGAAGACATGCTCTCTTCTAAATGTTGTATGTGTTGTCAGTAACATTTTCACCTTATTTGCTAAGTAAAAGCATGTAAATGAGAAAACACAGGGACAAATAATCAGAAGTAACTTTACAAATGTCAAAATCCTATTATTGAACATATACTATTTGCTTTGGTGAAAATGTTTTTTTTTCTTTCTATTTCTTAATTATTATTGAGTAATTAGTAAATATAGTAGGACAGAAATCTGGTAAAAAGCATTTGATGAGTTATTTTGCAGATATTCAGAATGCACAGTCCCTGATTTACGATGATGTAACTTACAATTTTTGGACTTTAATATGGTGCAAAAGTGATACACATTCAGTTGAAACTGTACTTCATTTTGAATATTCATCTCTTTGCAGGCTAGCGATATGAAATACGATGCTCTCTCATGATGCTGGGAGTGAGCCCCAGCTCCCAGTCAGTCATGCAATCAAAATAGTAAACAATGGAAACTCTACAGTGTATTCATTGTGTTAGATGCCTTTGCCCAACTGTAGGCTCATGTAAGTGTCTTGAGCATTTTAATGTATACTGGGCTAAGTAAGCTATGATGTCTGGTATGTTAGGTGTATTAAATGCAATTTTTACTTAAGATATTTTCAATTTACAATGGTGTGTTGTGACATAACCTCATGGTAGGTCATGGAACATCTGTATATGCAATGCTTCCAGCAATAATAACTTATTCTATACCAATATATCATCCATACTGCACCAACATAAGCTGTATATGTAATTTAGAGTTAGTCTTTCCTAATCTTAGCTGTCATGTATGAAATAATCAAGTTTAACACCACAGGGGTTGGGTCTAAATGTACAACCAATATACTTATTATGCCTAAATTTGCTAGTAACTTTGAGTAGTAAATTCATTTCTCCTGCCAAGATTTTTTATCTTTTTTTTTCTTTTTTTTTTCCTGACTGAATTGAAAGAAGCAAAGTTCACTTTGAGAAAGAAGTCTTAAATCTGGCTCAGAGTAAAACAGAAAATTATATTTGCAGCTTAAAAGATTTACTGTAGAATACACAATGAAGCACACACAAAAAGGAGGGTTATAAAAGGGACAATAGCACATGAATAATGATACTCAATAAGTTAAGTTATAAAAACCTTTCTTTTCTAATGTCTAATTAGGAAAATGCTAAAAACAAATACAAGAAATTAGAAATATTTTGGAACTTCTTATTAAATAGTTTGTTATTAAATATATGAGGCAAACGTAACAAAAACGTTTTAAACATAGATTAGCATTCCCTCAGGCTACACATTGCAGATGGAAAAACAGTTGCTTACCATGTTTCCCCGAAAATAAGACTTAGTCAGACCATCAGCTCTAATGCATCTTTTGGAGCAAAAATTAATATAAGACCCAGTCTTATTCATTATTTTAACATAAAACTAGGTCTTATATGACATAATATAATAGCAGACCTGGTCTTATATTAATTTTTCCTCCAAAAGACGCATTCGAGCTGCTGGTCCGGCTAGGTCTTATTTGCAGGGAAAAACTACAGTTATAGTGTTTAATTCCAGTGAATGCTGTTTCTTAACTGCCATAGAGTTCCTGAAAGGTATTAACAGAATTCATGTTTTCATGAGAGAAATTATGTACTTTAAAATTACTTTTATTTTGTTTCTTTTTATCTTGTCAAAGTTTATAATTGTGGAATGAAATTGAGTGAAGATAAAACATTGAATATTCTTTTTTAAAATACTAAATTACACAGAGCAAAATGAATATTATCAAATAAAAATAAAATAGTTTAAAGACTACAGATGTAGTCCAAGTTAAATATTTAGTAGGCACTGAATAGAAGAATTACTATTTAAGTTCAAAATGAATCTTTCCCACTGAGTAGTAGATAGGAGTATTGAATCTGATGTCAGAAAACTGAATTCAATTTTCAGCTATGGAATTTACTGTAATGTCAGTTATTGTTATGTAGAAAAATCACCTCAAAATCTTTGTCCACCAACAACAATGTTTTAATAGCTCTCAGGTCTTTGAGTTCGTAAGATTCAACAAATTTTTGCTGGATTACAAAGATTCAATTGGGCTGGGTTCCAGACTGCTGGTGAGTTCATAGACTCACACATGGTTCCTTCTGAGAAAAGCAGATCCCTGGGAACTCTCTGTCCATGACTTGGAAACAAGCCCAAGAGGCAAATACTAGTAACCTGGATGCTTTATAACACCTCAGCTGGAAGCGAGCATACTCTGACTTACACATGCATCCCATTGGCTAAAGCAAGTCACATGGCAAGTCCAATATCAGTAGTTTGCTTTCAAAGTTATCACAGGTAATCACATATTTTGCTGCTGCATGACACATTTTACCAGCTTTTGAGTTTCTGATTCCAGTTTCTTTTTGTCCATCCTCTGACTTCTAAGCTTCCATATTTTCTAGTAATTTTATAGCAATGCTTCAAATCACCAATATCTTTATTAGTATGTAGCCTAGACTATGATGCATTAACAAATCAAGCATATATCTTAATGCCTTAACTCAACAAGATTTTTTTTCATATCCATTCAAATTTCAACGTGTGCCAGAGATTCTCACATGCTTCCTTTTAAAAATGACTCAAGAAACGAAACTATTTTTACATATAATGTCACTACCTTCAATATAACTGCCCTGGTCATTACTGAAAGAGAAAAGATTGTGGCAGATCACAGAGCAAGCCTTATTCCTAGGCATAGAATACCCTTCATCCACATTGTTTCAGACAGAACCCAGTTATATTGCCCTACTTTAAAAAGTAACTGCAAGTGAAGATGGGAATTACAGTTTTTCTATAGATGCTGAGGGATTAAATGAGTTTTTTGAGTTTCTTGCCAGTTTTCCATACACACATGTGCACGTGTGCACACATATAGACCCCTACATCTACAGAATTATAATCCTGCATGATTTGAGGCTAGCATGAGGATTAAAGAATGATTAATATATACTTAAAATAATGTATGTTTAAGTGATTTTCTTAGGCTATTTATGTTTTTTGATGATGATTCATAATGTGAAATATTAGCATATACCCAATAAATCCAGTTTTTAAACAGTTAGATGAAACACATACATGTACACCCCTAGCTATTTAAACTTTAAAACATCCTAATAAGATTATAAGTAGTCATATTTAATATAAAGTACATTATCATTTGTCAATCTAACAGGCATTAGTGGTCTCCAGATCAGAACTACAAGAACAATGAATCGAATTCTCCTTTAATCTAAGTTAGAGTAAATATAGTCTCTTCTGACTGTTGCTGAGATAATAGAAATGATTAAAATCAAGACAAAAAGGAAAATGTCCTATCGGTATGATATTGCCATATTATTTTGCTTGAATATTCACTATACACTATTTAATATAAACAGTAATATGCAATGTCAAATGATAATTTAGCCAGTCACTGTATAATATTTTACATGTATTCAAAACACTATAATTACAGTGATGGGACAATGAAAAATAACTAGTTTCATAGTGCTTAGGGGAATGAATGGAAATCAGAAATTATTCAGGCACTATATTGAAGAATGTGGATTCACTTATTTATTTTTCCATTTATTTAAAAACATTGCATGTGTTTTTATGATTGCTAAGCACTGTTACAGGTACAATTTATATAAAATTTTTCTATAGAATATCAGAGAAGAAAAAATGAGAAGAGGAAGAATTTCTTGGCTTATGCATGTTTTTTTCCTTCTTTTTAAAATTTGTGTTTATTGTGAACAGATGCTATCCTAGTACAATGTAAAGCATAATCACCAAGAATTAGAGAACTCTTCACATCTTTATCCCATCATTTTCTAACCCTACAACCTTGAATAAATAACAAAATCTTTCATAATTACTATCCAGTGACTTATTTTGGATAACAGAGGAAGCAATTACTATTTCTATTTAACAGAGTGAGTAGTTCTGAAAACCAAATGCGACAATGTATGTAAATGTAGTTTGAAACTTAATTGTTATACAACTTTCAAGTATTATTATTGTTTCTGTTACCTAAATGAATTTTGTTTCACATTAGACTTTTTTCTCTTCCTATTACCTTTTTTTTTTTTTTTTTTTTTTTTTTAATACTTGCACTTTAGGTCATAAGATAGCCAATATTCCTAACCTTTTCTCTTTTCATTCTTTGTATTTCTCCTGGTGCATTACTCCAACAAATCTATCTTTCCCCAACAGGTAAAATGCATTTCTAATCCTTACTAAGGGAAGACAGGCAATATAATAAAAATGTATAAAAAATGTATATGTAATGATCAGGATGAAAGATATGAGTGATTTCTAGTACAACCTGTCATCAAAAGTACTGAACACTAGGAGATGTAGAAGACATGTGTAAGAATCAATATTAAATCTTACTTAGTACAGTTTAAGAGGGCAATAGTGACATTCACAATTGCATTTTACATTTTGCTAATGGTTTGAAATGACAACTGTCATTTTGAGCTCCTGAGGAATAAACTCCACTTTATTCTGTGAAGTTGTATGTAAAGGAACATCATAGTATTAACATACATCTTAAGTTAGATTGAGATGCATGGAACATGACTGATGATGTGTTTTTCCCATTTCCTATATTCTTATGAACACGTTTTGATAAGAGGAATCTAAGTTCACCTTAATTTTGATTGTAAAATCAGTAATGATAATAATTGTGGGTTCTGTTTGAGTTTTGTCATAATTGGCCATGAGGTAATAAACAATTCTTGAATTCAAGTAAGAGATAATTTATGTTTTCATGATTGATTAGAAAACTATCCAGCAGTTGAACTTCTGCATATTAATGTAAACAAAACCTGAATGGTATAATGATGTAGTAGAAAAATAGGTAAAGCACCTGACAAAAATGAATATTTTCTTATTTTTACTTTGTGTAGGTTTAGTGGAAAATAAATCCTGAAAAATATATCTAAAACTATTTCACTATATGTGGGATATAAAACTGAAAGCAACAAAGGAGCAAGACAAACAAAGAAACAAAAACTCATAGACACAGACAACCATTGAATGGTGACCAAAGGGTAAGGGGGAGGGGTGGAAGATGGGGGGAGAAGGGGTCAAATGTATGGTGATGAAAGGAGAACTGACTTTGGGTGGTGAACACACACTGTGATATATAGATGATTTTTTACAGAATTGTGTACCTGAAACCTTGTAACCTTACTAACCATTGTCACCCCAATAAATTTTAATTAAAAAAATAGTTAAAAAAAGATCATTTCACTTATATCTAATAGGGGTTCATGGGTGATTGTTTCCATGTTTGCTCATCTTTTAAAATATATATTTCCTATTATTACAAGTGCTATATGTAACAAAAACATGGGAAGTTTATATATATATATATATATATATATATATATATATATATATATATATATATATAAAAAATCATATTTTATTTTATGTCTGTTGATTTTTTTAATCTAGCAAAGAAATTCAATTACCAACATTGTAATAAAATGAAAATTACTTACTTTCATTGTCATTACTTACTTTCATTGCCATTAATAAATATCTCTAAGTCTGTCATGTCTTTGAAAAACATGATAGTGTTTTGTGATTACCTTCAATAGTCACGCATCTCTCCAATACCTGTAAAAAGCCATGAAATTTGATATGGCTCAATAAAGCTACCATGAGCAGGAGGTTGACATTCAAAGAGCTTTTCCTGTTCATACTGGCTACTATTGTCATACTTGAAACAGGTTTTATATGAAAAGAATTGAAAGGCACAAAGAAAAGTTATACAATTACACTTTTGTTAACAGTTAAATGACAGATATAGAGGTAGCGGCCAAATTTAAATCAATCACACTAAATCTAACACACATTCTTCTGGGTGTTAGAGAGGAGACTACAAAAAACAAGGGATAAAATAAGATTAAAAATGTTTCATGCTTTGCATAAAACTCACACACAAGATATACAGTGTGAATTATCTACATAATGAAGATAATTTTATTGTCTTCTTGCCTTCTTCTACCTTATTGATTTTAGATTCCACCAGTATCACACCCACATCTATCCTCTCCTTTTCTTGGTCTACATAGAAAAATATAACTTGTTACATTACTGAGCATCTGTATATTTCAGGGGTCCAAATCTTTTATATAAACATAATAATTGCCACATTCCCCTCTCACTTACTTTTCACTGCTGTGTCTATGAAACCTAAAAGCAATCCAGTGAATGAACAAGCAAAGACCCCAGGCATCATTCCCATTTTTCCTGCAACTTGGATTGCCAGAATAATTTTCAGGAATGACTTCGTCAGCTGTAAAGGCATAGAACCTCATGTCAAAGCCAGCTTTGCAACTTGAGGTCTGCATTGAGCTAGAGCCAATACTTTCAACATCACAATGCCTGAGGGGGAAACCAAAGGCATGAATAAAAATCCTGTAAGGTTACTAATAATATTAGAGATAATATTTATAACATCTTTCACATAGTGCTGGGCACACTGGCAGATTCCGTGAAAAATGGCTACTCTTATTAAAAAGAAACATTATTTTTTGAAAACCTAAGTTTGCTGGTTATGCTTAAAAACTTAAAATAACCTTTGGTTTAGAAAAAGTTAAAGATGTCATTTCATGTTTGAGTGTTTCTAGAGGACTAGCTAGACAGGCTGCAGAGTGAAATTAGAGGCTGTCCTTGATTTTCTGCTTACTGAAGTACTTGCTTCTTGCTATTGATTTCACAAGAATGGCACAAACCCTTGGGAAGAAGAGTGTAGATAACAATGGTTTAAAAATAAAATGCAAGATAAGATTGCTTTTGAGATTTTTTTTGGGTGCTAGCTCAAAAAATATGTGATTATATGAAATTGTAATACATTTTTTAATTTCTCAAAGAGAGATGGGGTAATAAGTAGTATGTGTCATGCCTGTCCATCCCTAAATGGATGAGTGGAGACCCACCTGGTTATCAAACTAATTCATGGTGCTGACTATACCTGGTGTTGTTCTAAGGACTTCACATAAACTTTTATTTCGTTTTGATGATTACTTGAATTTCGTTTACCCCATATTTTTACCATTGGATTCTGAGGATTATAGAAAATACTTATGCAAGGATACAGTTCAAATTCTTTTACTTGTTTCTGTATTTGTTACCCTTATCAATGGGCTCTCCCATATCACAACCTGGAATCCCTAAAGGTAATTTGGCACCAACACTTCTTAACTTTTATACCTAATAAGTAATCAAATCCTATGTATTTCACTCTAGATATCTTAATATGATTTTCATTCTTAAGTTTTTTGTCTTTTTGAATATGGCCCACCATAAAATCTGTCCAACTGACTCCCCATCACAGATCTCTCTGCCCTTAATCTTTTCTACACATGGTTGTTACAATCATCTCCTTATAAAAACATGTTCATGTCACTCTTATGCTATAAAGCCTCTGCTAATTCCTTAGCTCGGCTTCTGTGGCTCTTCCCATACATTGAACCTCAAATCTAGCCACTCCTCAAATTATCACCCTACCCCAAACTTTATTATATCCATCTCAATTAAGTTCGTGAACTCATCTTTCAAAAAGTGCTACTTACCTCATTGCTGAATATCACTACAGTCACCAGCGCCTATTCCAACTTTCAAAGCAATTTTGGAACTCTTTTTCTGGAATAGCCATCAGACCTGTCGTCATATTCCTCTTGATGTCCTGAATGTCATCAAAATGTCATCCTTACAATATTTCCTTTATCTTTGGGTAAAGAGAGAAGTCATTGGGGGCCAGAACAGGTAAGTAGGGAGGGTGTTCCAATCCAGTTGTTTGTTTACCAGCTAAAAACTCCCTCACAGACAGTGCCCTGTGAGCTGGTGCATTGTTGTGATGTAAGAACAATAAAAAGTTCAGGTCGTCTAACTTTTTCACACAGCCTATTCAGCATTTCCAAATAGTAAACTTGGTTAACTGTTTGTTCAGTTGGTACAAATTCATAATGAATAATCCCTCTGATATCAAAAAAGGTGAGCAACATTGTTGTAACAAGTTTTCAAACTTAACTGTCAGACTTCGTACTGGTATAAACAGATTCTATATGTTTTCACCTGCAACATCAAACCCTTAATTACTCTGAAACACAATACCAGATCAAGTCAGCAATGAAAAAAAAAAGAAAAAAAATTATGGTGGGAAATAACTGGAGAAAGCAAGAAAGGTTACAAGAACAATTTTGAATACGTTGGAAATAAAATCTTTAAAAACTGAGATTCAATTAAATCATGCCAAAACTATCTTAATATATCAATAACAACCATAGAATATAGAATAATGACTATTCAAATCTGTTTCAAGACATCTGGAACATAGCCTCAGCAAAAACTGGTTCGATTTGGTGCCAAAATACAATCTGAATTTGGAGACTGCCTTCAGAAATTGACTGCAATGCTGGAGAATAAGAGAAGCGTTGCTGACCTGAAGATAAAGTAGTCTGAAACTGATAAGTCAAAATAAATGTCTTTCCCAGGGTTGCAGAATGACTCACATTACACTCAGATGTGCTAAGGAATATAGATTCTAGATTTTTTTTTCTATGACTTCTCCATCTTTCTTACTACTCTCCAATGGTTGGGTAGCAGGGAAAGGAAGCAAATTTACTTTTATTTGCTAATCTCAACACAATGAAATCATTAAACTTTTTAAAAATTTTATTAAATATACTGGCGTGACATTGGTTAGTAAAATTATATATGTTTCAAGTGTACAGTTCTATAATGCATCATTATATATTGCATTGTGTGTTCACCATCCAAAGACAGTCATATATTTGACCCCTTTTACTCTCTGCTATCACTTCTCCCCCTTACTCTCTGGTAACCACTAAACCGATGTCTATGTCTTTGAATTTCTGATTGTCTTGTTTGTTGCTTTCAGTTTTATATCCCACACATTATTGAAATCATATGGTTCTCTGCTTTTTCTGTCTCACTTATTTTACTTAGCATGATAACCTCAAGGTCCATCCATGTTGCAAATGGTACTATTTCATCTTATGGCAGAGTAGTATTCCATTATGTATATATATCGCATCTTCTTTCTTCTGTCATTTATCAAAGTACACTTTGGCTGTTTCCTTGCTTTGACCACCACAAATAATGCTGCAATGAGCATAAGGGTACATATATCTTTATGGATATATGTTTTCAGATTTTGGGGGGTAGATACCCAGAAGAGGAATCACTGGTTCATATGGCATTTATATTTTTAATTTTTTGGAGGAAACTTTATATTGTTTGCCATAGCAGCAGTACCAATTTACATTCCCAGTGCGTGAGGGTTCCTTTTTCTCCAACCTCTGCAACATTAGTTAGTATTTGTCTTGTTCATAATAGTTATTCTACAATGTATAATGTGGTATCTCATTGTGGTATTGATTTGCATTTCTCTAATAACTAGTGATGTTGAGCATTTTTCACATATCTGCTGGCTCATTGTATGTCTTCTTGAGAGAAGTGTCTATTCAGGTCCTCTGCTCAATTTGTAATTGGATTGTTTGATTTTTAGTTGTTGAGTTGTATGAGTTCTTTATATACTTTGGATATTAGCCATTTATTGGAGATGTTGTTTGCAAATATCTTCTTCTCCCTTCAGTTGGCTGCCTCATTTTTGTTGTTGTTGATGGCTTCTTTTTCTGTAAAGAAGCTTCTTAGCTTGACATAGACTCATTTATTTATTTTTGTTTCTACTTCCCTTGTCTTTGAGATCAAATCTAAAATCCTCTCTGAACCTACAATCCATTAGTTTAGCACCTATTATTTCTTCTATGCAATTTATTGTTTCAGGTCTTATATTTAGGTCTTTGATCCATTTTGAGTTAATTTTGGTATATGATGACACATAGCAGTCTAGTTTCCTCTTTTTGCATGTGGCTTTTCAATTTTCCCAGCACTATTTTTTGTTCTGGCATGAAAAGCTCTTTAAAGGTTAATTATGTCCATTTGGTCTAATGTGTCATTTAAAGCAGATATTTCCAATTGATTTTTTGTTTGGATGATCTATTCATAGCTGTCAATAGTGTATTAGGTCCCTTACTATAATTATGTTTTTGTCAGTTTCTCCCTTTAGTTCTGTTAGTAATTGCTTTACATATTTTGGTGCTGTTGATTGGGAATACACACAAACATACACACACACACATGCACATGTGTGCGTGCGCACGTTCATACAGGTTGTGCTGAAAAAATGTAAACACATTTTAAGAAAGAAGAAAACTGTATTAAAATTGTAATAATATATACCAATAACAAAAGATGAATACAAGTCATATTTGACTTCTGCAGTTACAAGAAGTGCTCAAAGTGGTTTCCAGCAGTGTAATTTCAATACAGTTGTTCCTTTCTTAAAACATGTATATGTACCTTTTTTTTGTTACCCTCTGTGTGTGTGTGTGTGTGTGTGTATCTTCTTGTTGTATTGTCCCCTTTATCATTATGAAACGTCCATGTTCTTCTCGTGTTACCTATTTTATCTTAAAGTCTATGTCATCTGATATAAGTATGGCTACACCCACTTTTATCTAGATGCCATTTGCTTGGAATATTGTTTTCCAGCCTTTTACTTTGAGTCTATATTTGTCCTTGCAGCTGAGATGACAGTACTATTTATCGAAGAGGTTTTCTTTTTTTTCTATTGTATGTTTTTGGCTCTTTTGTCAAAAATTATCTGCCCATATGTATGTAGGTTTATTTCTGAGTTCTTAATTCTATTCCAGTGGTCTGCGTTTCTGTTTTCTGCCAATACCATGCTATTTTCATTATTGTCACTTTGTAGTATAAAGTCAGAAAGTATGCTACATCCAACCGCGTTTCCCCTACCTCCCTCAGGATTGCTTTGACTATTCAGAATCTTTTGTGATTTGAAATCTGATAATGTTTTTGTTCCATTTACTTAATAAAAAATCATGGGCTCTTGAGGGAATTGAATTAAAACAGTATACTGCTTTGGGTATATGGCTATTTTAACTATGTTGATTCTTCCAATCTATGAATTCCAAATATCTTTCCATTTCTTTTTGTCTTCTCTTATCTCTTTTAATGATGTCTCATAGTTTTCAGTGTATATAGATTCTTCACATTCTTTGTTAAGTTTATTTCTAGGTATTTTATTATTTAAGTTGTAATTGCGAAAGAGATTTTCTTTAAATTTCTATTTCTGAAATTTCATTGTGAGTATATAGGAACAGAATGGTTTTTTGTACACTGATTTTTGTATCCTGCAACTTTACAATCCTTTGTTGAATTGTAGATGTTCAACTTCTTGTAACTTCAAGGAGAGAGGTCAAGGGGGGCCCCTCATGATGACGTTTCTGACATCACACTCATTAAACTTTTTCCATTAGAAAATGTGTCCTCTTGGGTGACTCAAATGAATCGATTTACTCATATTCTCTAAGATGTCACCTGTGTGTATAGGAATAGTCATACTTATGACGCGATATTGTGACACTGGGAAAATGCAGTGTACCGCTAATTTATAAGATCCCTGTGTGGTGTGCTAAGGTGTGGTTTACTCGAGTTACAGTTTTGCCTGATTTCAGGCAATGGCTGCAAATTTCTGAACAAATGATTTCCTATTCTTTCCTGTTTCCTCATGTTTAGGGGCCCTCTAATTCGAATTAATGTTTGTTAGTTTGTTTTTTTAATTTTTGTTGCTTCTCCCATTTGCCCTATTTTCTCATGGAAGACTCTATTATGAGATTCCTTTGCCCTCCACCACATTGCCTTCTGATCCTCTGTGTATCAATGACACACAATTACAGAGAAGTATTTGGAAGTATAAGCTGGACCTTCTTTTTGTCTAACAACACTCTTCCAACTATGAGAGTCTTCAATGAATATTAGTTCAGTCACACTTTATGCAGGAGTTTTCTCCCTGTGTTCCAAATAATTGGCTAAGCAGATCTCACACAGAGTTGATTTGATCTCAAACTCAAACTGGACCTTGCCCCTCCAATCAGAGCTGAAAAACCAGGGCACATGACCTCCCTAATATATACTTCTTCAGTCATCTTGCTCCTCTACCTTTTTTTTCTAAATTCCTATGAATATAGAGGTGATGGGATTTTCACTTATTTCTACTACTTGTCTTCCTAGGTCTTCTACTATATCAAACTCTACCATCTAAGCTCTCAAGCCCAGGCCATAATATATTCACTACGAGACTTGAAAGACAAACTTTCTCTCATAACAATGTTTGGTTTTAAATCTATAAGCTTCAACATTTTATTTTCAATATAATATTATACATATTAAATAATTTATATTTATAAACTTAGAAATATTATCTCTTTATTTTTATTTGTATTCCTCCTGAACCTTACGGTAGGTACTTCAGAGGTATGGAGGTCCTCTGGGATTTTTGATACATACTTCCTTTATGTGAAATTAACCGGATACTTTCTATTTATAAAATGCCTAGATGAGAGATCAAAACAGGCTAGATTAAAGCCATGTTACACAAGGTATAAGACTGGGGGCTAGGATTTTTTTAATTAAGTATATGCTATGTAGTTAACTATTCCTGTTTTTCTCTTAAAATTGAAGCAATTAAACATCTTCAGGTTATACACTAAAGGCTAATTCCTCTACAGAGTGATCACTGGAAAGTACATAACTGCAATACAAATAATAATAAAAAATCTTAATGTCTAGTTTTGGGAATAGGATGTTTCATGATTAAATATACACTATTCTGAAAAAAAATAATACTCTGAGGAAAATTTATATAAAATTGCAATACAAATAAGAAAATACCACATTAAAAATAAAACCTTACTTGATACAATATTAAAATGAAAAATAAAAATAGGGAAGCTATTTCTAGTTATAATATTTTATAGTTTAAGTAGAGCAGATATTAGAATGACTAGAAAACCAAGATATAAAGCTGACCATTATTTACCAGGTCATAAATCATAATACCAAGTTGAAATGGTATGTTTTATATCCTGTTTCATCTTCTCTTCATTGAAAAGTTTTTGCCCAAACTGATTATATAGAGTTGTGTTTCAAAATTTTTGTCTCTTTAATTTCAGGGTGTACAGATTCTCCAAATTTGAATATTCTCTTCATTGAAAAGTTTTTGCACGAGACTTACTATATGTTTCAAAATTTTTGTCTCTTTAGTTACAGGCTATACAGATTCCCCAATTTTGAATATTAGACAAATGCATCTCCTTCACCTTCCTGACTTTAATGCATATTTATTAGCAAGAGGACCCACTTACCCTTGGGCAGTATGATATAATAAAACAGATTTATATTATGCAGGATACTTTTTTTTCAATAACTTTTCATTTTAGAATATTTTTAGATTTACAGAAGTTATAAAGATAGTGCAGAAAGTTCCTATATATCTAATAACCAATGTCTCCTGCTGTTAGTATCTTCTGTAACTATAATATGTTTATTACAACTAACGAACTAAAATATACAACTATTTAACCAACATACCTTTGATTACAAGTAACAGAACAGTAAATCAAAATAATATTAGTAGTATTAATAGTTGTAATAGTGATAACTGAATGGTCTAAGAATAATGGAAGCATTAAGTGTGGTTGGAACCAGGCCTGAAACACTTTCATCCAAATCCAGCCACCTATTTGTTCTCGTTTTTGTTTTTTACCTTTTTGCCATAATTTGCCTCTGCATTCCTTTTGTTAGAATTATTCAGACAAAAAATCCCCACATCGAGGAAATATATACACAGCAGCTTCAGGCTCACATGTATATAATTAATAAATCTGATATATGATATTTTCAATAAATCTTGAGATTGATCTTCAGTGTACTGACTCCAGTTATGTCACCCTTCCTGAGTCAATCACCATGAAAAGCTGAACACGTGGATTGGCCATACCAGAATCATATCCCACCCCTGGACACAAGGATGAGATTAGCTCTCCTAAATAACTTAACCTGGTTATGGAACATATGTTTCTCACAAGTAAATTAAGTTGTTGATAGAAGGAGAAAGAATGTGCACTGCATACCAAAAAGGCAAAACTATCTGATCTCTACTATAATGTGCATATGAGTAGGTGTCTTAATCTTGAAAGAATCTTCAAGCATACTAGTCTATGATCATTTCTGGTTTAATCTGCAGGTAGGAAAAGTATCTTATTGGGTCTTTCTATTTATATGAAAATGATAAGTTAAATAAGATATTTTTTTCCTTTTGTATTGGTTACATTATAAATTGGTTATCTCTGTTTTTAGTTAAAAATAAGATACCCAATTCAGGCTCAATATTTAATGAGCATTTCCCTCATTGTTTTATGACATAGAATACCCCAACTTTTTCTAGCAATATTTTTATGATATTCTCTATACACAGTTCTTTACAAGAAGCTTCAGTAGTAGCAAGGGATATTTCAAGGTTTTATTCAGGTTTCAAGAATTTCCCTTCATGAAAATAATAACAATATTTAATACTTATTAACAGTCCATGAACAGTGAAAAATATTTACAAACAATACATCTTGTAATCCGTAGAGAAACCAATTAAGATTGTACAACTATTAGTCCTATATTATAGAGGAAGCAAGCAACTCAATCAAAGTCACAAAGTAAAAGGTGACAAAAGTAATTAGTAGTTTTATCAGATGTCTTTCAAGTTTTGCTTTATATCTTCTTTGTTTCACCTGTTCTATCGGTGTTTGGCTAATTTTTCACCCCTAGCCACAGTCAGAGACCCTCTTGATGTGGATTACGATCATGTTCATATGGCAACAACATTATTGGCCCCCTCCTCATGTATCCAGGACACAGTTTTTGTCCTTTGTTCAGACCTCCTGTTGATGTTGAGACCTAAGACACAATGGCAGCATTTGGTATTGACACGAAAGTGATCTAGAAGTGGGAAGAAATTGTAACCCTGAAGGTAGTTCTTTGACCAATAGAAGATGGCAGCAAGAAGAGAATACTAGATTTTTCTCCATTTTTCTTCCATGCACAGACTTTCCTGAGAGGCAGTCCTTAATAAGTCTTCTTGGGAGATAATTTAATGATATTAAACAATCAATCACACTTAATACCATGCAGTGGTTAGTTTGGGAATGTACCCCTGTATCAGTTATCTCTATTTCCCTGCCCTGCTTTCCTTTGCCCTCACCTCTGCTCCTAGGTACTGTACTCTTAAGTAAAGCATTAACACACAAGTTATTGTCACAGGCCCTGTTTCTAAGAAACTCAATCTAAAACTGTTGGTATCAGGAATGGCCCTAGAAAGTAGACTCTTAGGATAATATATTGAAGCTGCATTACTGACCAATCTCACAGCAATAACCATCCCTTTGCTAGTGTTAAGAGGGGCTGGTGATTAGCTCTGGCATGTCATAACATCACAATCACTAAGGTTTTCTCTTGTGGTTAATTTATCTTGTGGCATAAGGTACAGGTGGAAGATAAGACTTTAGGCAGTGCAGTGGCTGCATACTTATATAGTATGGGGCAATGATAATTATAGGAACTGTGAATTGGGCTCACTTTTGTTAATGATACTAGAAGCTTTGAAAGAGAAAATTATAGGCTTAGAGCAGACAATTGCCAACATGAGGCACTCCGTGAGTACCAGACGGCTTCTATGGCTTCATTCATGGAAAGTCCTAGCATCTCTGGGTACAGAGCATGTCACAGTCAGACTCAAGATTTAACTTTAAATGTGACAGAGCTACAGAAGGAACCAAATATGTAGGGCCTCTGTAGGATGTAAATGACAGCAGGAGATGATGCCATGCTACTGTGCTTTCTAGGGTAAGTAGAGTTAATTGGATTCTTAATGGAAGAATATAGGTGGCAGCACTTAATGATCAGAGGCAACACGGATTTAATTACTCTTGGTAACATGGC
The DNA here is from genome assembly GCF_964194185.1 of Rhinolophus hipposideros. Taxonomy (NCBI): domain Eukaryota; kingdom Metazoa; phylum Chordata; class Mammalia; order Chiroptera; family Rhinolophidae; genus Rhinolophus; species Rhinolophus hipposideros. Next base: position 26,875,335 of record NC_138057.1, read on the forward strand.
TAGAGTGGAAATTAGGGTGTCTTGATACACATGTGTATGTAATTTTGGCAAATGCATCACAGTGTCCTGAGAAAAGATAAATGATAAGGAGAGTAGTATATCACTTGACCTACATAATAAAATAAATACATAAATAAATAAATACAATAAGAACTTATGAACTAATAACTGACATCAGCCATCAAAATGGATAATTGTGGTTCCTCACAAAAACTCCAGATTTAAGGCAGTTCGAAGACAAAGAGGCCATTGATTGAAGTAAAACTCAGGTTTCCTTCAGAATGGATTCTGCAATATTACTGCAAGTAAAGTAGGTAAATACCCCCTTGAGCTTTTCCAAAAGATACTTATAGCCAATACTAGAATAATTGTGTAATAGAAAACAAGAATGACCAATATTTTAAGACGTATTGGATAAAGATTGTGAAGTGAGACTGACTGATAATGGAGGAACTGGAATACCATGAGTAAGAACCTTGGGTGCTGGATGATAGATGGGGTTTTGCACCAAGACTGTCCTATAATGCAATGTAACCAGCCTGTCTACACATTTACCCTATAGTTATTTCTCTAGTCCCCAGCTGGATAATTGAATCTGACCTATTCAACAGTTAGCTAATCCTCACATAGATTTATGATTTGTGAAATAACAGCTATTACAGAGGGGAAAAAAAATCTAAGCAGCAACCCACCTCAATCCTGGAGAATATATAAATGCAATACTATATTTCAGGAGGAATTACAATAATAAGCACCACCATCAAATGCATAAGAAATGTATGAGTAATGGATTAGTGCTTCCTATGATATCCCCATTCAATTCATCTACTGGACTGCTAAGGAAAACAGCAATAAGAAAAAAAATAAATGATCTTTATTGGTAGACAGCTAACTTACTTAGCTGTAAGTGGACTAACTACCTTAACTTACCTAGGTTGTAGACTCAATAGCAAATACTTACTTGATGTGGTATATTTATTGGTGCGATACCACATACCTCTGGCACTTGGAACACATGAATTGATTTGGCAATTTCATTTTTCTTGGTTCCTGACAGTAGGAAAAATCAAAAGCAGTTTGTCATCACATAGTAGGAACAGCAGTAAACATTAAGTGATTACCACAGGACTATGTCAATGCTTATACTCACATTCAAGATATATGACATGTGACAATTAAATTCACGAACATGTTGTAACAATGTTGCTAACCTTTTTTTGATATCAGAAGGATTATTCATTATTAATTTGTACCAACTGGACAAACAGACAACCAAGTTTACTATTTGGAAGTGCTAAAAAGGCTGTGTGAAAAAGTTAGACGACCTGAACTTTTTGCCAACAATTCATGGCTCTTGCATCGTGACAATGCATCAGCTCATGACACTGTCTGTGAGGGAGTTTGTTAGACAGTAAACAAATAACTATATTGGAACACATCCCTATTCACCTGATCTCGCCCCCAATGACTTTTTTCTTTACAAAAGATAAAGGAAACATTGAAAGGACGACATTTTGATAACATTCAGGACATCAAGGATAACGCAATGACAGCTCTGAGGGCGATTCCAGAAAAAGAGTTCCAAAATTGCTTCAAAGGGTGGACTAGGTGCTGGCATCAGTGCATAGCTTCCCATAAGGAGTACTTCAAAGTTGACCGTAATGATATTCAGCAATGACGTATGTAGCACTTTTTCTAAAATGAGTTCAGGGTTTAATTGTCTGACATTCATACTCTTTAGGAACATTAATTCTGCTATTCTGCAGAATACGATGTGGGTCTACTATAATGATGTATCATTCTAATAGGATTCAATCATCAGGAAATAACAAATCCTCTATATGCCATAGGAAGACACCAGAATGCCAGAGAGTGAAAGAAAATCCTGTAGAAGATGCAGGGTCTTCTCATATCAGTGAATATTTTAGAGATTCAAGTCAATTGGAAATTATCAGAAAATGTTTGTAAGATGAATAAAATAGCAATGCACCTCACATTTCCAATTTACAGTGCTAGATGGGTCTCGTTGAATTTTTGGGGTCAGCACATAACATAATTTAGAATACAGTTATCATTCATGTATTGAGTGATTAAAAAGAATGTGTTTTTAGTAAGGCCAAGAGCAGACAAGTATTCTATATAGTCAAGACTGTGATACAAGCTGCCCTGTCACTTAAAGTATGTGACCAAGAAAATCTGAAAATGCTAAAGATATCTACAGAATATTTAGGATGCTATATTGAATCTCTGACAAGCCCCAATAAGAAAAATTGACATGTAGAGTCCTAGGCTGTGGAGAAAGTCCTAGGCAAGCCAAGTCCTAGGCAAGCCAAGAAATTCAGCAGCCAAGAAATTAATAGTCATTGAAAAAAGTACTTCTTTTTTTTGTTTTACATTTATTTTAATATCTATGCCATGATCACGTGACATGACTTTTTTTAATTTATTGGGGTTACAATTGTTAGTAAAATTACATAGATTTCAGGTGTACAATTTTGCATTACATCATCTATAAATCCCATTGTGTGTTCACCACCCAGAGTCAGTTCTCCTTCCATCACCATATATTTGATCCCCATTACCCTCATCTCCAACCCACCCACCCTGGTAAATACTAAACTATTGTCTGTGTCTATGAATTTTGTTTCTCATTTGTTTGTCTTGTTCTTTTGTTGTTTTTGGTTTATACACCACATACAGTGAAATCATAGGGTTCTCTGCTTTTTCTGTCTGACTTATTTCCCTTAGCATTATATTCTCAAGATCAATCCATGTTGTCACAAATGTTCCTATATCATCTTTTCTTACCGCCAAATAGTATTCCATTGTGTATATATACCACAACTTCTTTATCCATTCATCTATCGAAGGACATTTTAGTTGTTTCCATGTCTTGGCCACCGTAAAAAAAGCTGCAATGAACATAGGAGCACACATCTCCTTATGTATAAATGTTTTCATATTTTTTGAGTAGATACCCAGGAGAGGGATTGCTGGGTCATATGGTAATTATATTCGTAATTTATTGAGTAACCTTCACACTGGCTTTCATAACGCTGTACCAGTCTGCATTCCCACCAACAGTGTATGAGGGTTCCTTTTTCTCCACAGCCTCTCCAACATTTCTCACTATTTGTGTTGTTGATGATAGCCATTCTGACTGGGGTGAGGTGATATCTCATTGTGGTTTTTATTTGCATTTCTATGATTAGTGATGTTGAACATTTTTTCATATGTCTATTTGCCATTTGTATGTCCTCTTTGGAGAAATGTTTCTTCAGGCCCTCTGCCCATTTTTCAATTGGGTTGTTTGTTTTTTTGTTGTTGAGCATCATGAGTTCCTTGTATATTTTGGATATTAGCCCCTTATCGGAGGCACTGTTTGCAAAAATCGTCTCCCATTCAGTTGGTTGCCTCTTTATTTTGTTGATGGTTTCTTTTGCTGTGCAGAAGCTTTTAAGTTTCATATAGTCCCATCCTTTTATTTTAACTTTTTCTTCCATTGCCTTTGGAGTCAAATTCATAAAATGCTCTTTGAACCCAAGGTCCATAAGTTTAGTACCTATATTTTCTTCTATGCAGTTTATTGTGTCAGGTCTTATGCTTAAGTCTTTGATCCATTTTGAATTAATTTTGGTACATGGTGACAGATAGTAGTCCAGTTTCATTCTTTGCACATGGCTATCCAATTCTCCCAGCACCATTTATTGAAGAGGCTGTCTTTCCTCCATTGTATAATTTTAGTTTCTTTGTCAAAAATGATCTGCCCATATTGATGTGGTTTTATTTCTGGGTTCTCAATTCTATTCCATTGGTTTATGTGTCTGTTTTTCTGCCAATATCATGCTGTTTTGATTATTGTAGCCCTGTAGTACAAGTTAAAGTCAGGGAGTGTTATACCTCCAGTATTTTTTTTTTTTTCTTAAGATTGATTTGGCTATTCAGGGTCTTTTGTGGTTCCAAAGAAATCTGATAATTTTTGCTCTATTTCTTTAAAAAATACCATTCCAATTTTGATGGGGATTGCAATAAATCTGTATATTGCTTTGGGTAATATGGCCCTTTTAACTATGTCGATTCTTCCAATCCATGAGCACGGAATGTCTTTCCATTTTTGGGGGTCTTCTTCAATTTCTTTCAAAAATATGTTATAGTTTTAGGCATATATGTCCTTCACATCCTTGGTTAAGTTTATTCCTAGGCATTTTATTCATTTTGCTGCAATTGCAAAAGGAATTGTTTTTTTGTATTTCTTTTTGTGAGATTTCATTGTTAGTATATAGGAATGCAATGGATTTTTGTACATTGATTTTGTAGCCAGCACCTTGACTGTATTTGTTGATTGTTTCTGATAGCTTTTTGGTGGAGTCTTTAGGGTTTTCTATATATAGCATCATGTCATCTGCAAAGTGATAATTTAATTTCTTCATTCCCAATTTGAATGCCTTTTATTTCCTTCCCTTGCCTGCTTGCTCTGGCAAGGACTTCCAACACTATGTTGAAAAGCAGAGGTGGTAGGGGACAGCCCTGTCGTGTTCCTGACCATAGAGCAAAGGGCTTCAATTTTTCTCCATTAATTATGAGATTACCTGAGGACTTGTCATATGTGGCCTTGATTATGTTAAGGTATTTTTCTTCTATACCTGTTTTATTAAGTGTTTTAATCATAAATGGATGCTGTATCTTGTCAAATGCTTTTTCTGCATCAATTGATATAATCATATGATTTTTTGTCCTTTATTTTGTTTATGTGATGTATCACATTGATGGATTTGCGGATGTTGAAACATCCTTGTGCCCCAGGGAAGAACCCCACTTGGTCGTGATGAATAATCATTTTAATGCATTGTTATATTCGAATTGCTGGAATTTTGTTCAGGATTTTTGCATCTGTATTTAACAGAGATCTTGGTCTGAATTATGGATACACTTATACCTATATGAAATAAAGCCAAATATTTCTCAAGTGCAAACCTAAAGATGCTCTTTTCTTTTTGTGTGTTGTCCTTACCAGGTTTTGGTATCAGGGTAATGTTGGCCTCATAAAATGAGTTAGGGAGTACTGTCTTTTCTTCAATTTTTTGGAAGAGTTTGAGCAGGATTGGTATTAGATCTTCTTTGAAAGTTTGGTAGAATTCACTAGTGAAGCCATCTGATCCCGGACTTTTGCTTTTGGGAAGATTTGGTGATGATTCAATTTCGTTACTGGTGATTGGTCTCTTTAGATTTTCCAGTTCTTCATGGTTCAGCCTTGGAAGGCTATATGTTTCTAAGAACTTGTCCATTTCTTCTAGGTTATTAAATTTGGTGGCATATAGTCCTTCATAGTATTTTTGGATGATCCTTTGTATTTCTGTGGTATCCATTATAACTTCCCCTTTTTCATTTCTGATTTTGTTAATTAGTGTCTTCTCTGTTTTATCTTAGTGAGTATAGCCAAGGGTTTGTCAATTTTGTTAATCTTTTCAAAGAACCAGCTCTATGTTACGTTATTTTTTTCTATTGTCTTTTTATTCTCTATTTCATTTAGTTCTGCTCTGATTTTTGTTATTTCCTTTCTTCCGCTGACCTTGGGTTTCTCTTGTTCTTCTTTTTCTAGTTCTTTAAGGTGTAACATGAGGTTATTTATTTGGGATTTTTCTTGTTTCTTGAGATAGGTCTGTAATGATATAAATTTCCCTCCTAAAACTGTGATTGCTGCATCCCAAAAATTTTGGTAGGATGTATTCTTATTGTCATTTGTTTCTATGTATGTTTTGATCTCTCTAATTTCTTCTTTGACCCACTCGTTCTTTAAAAGTATGTTGTTTAATCTACATGTATTTGTGTTTTTATCTGCTTTCTTTTTATGTTGAGATCCAATTTCAAAGCCTTGTGATCAAAGAATATGATTGGTATGATTTCAATATTCTTAAATTTGCTGAGGCTCATTTTATGTCCCAGTATATGGTGTATCCTTGAGAATGTTCCATGTACACTAGAAAAGAATACATAGGCTGATGTTTTAAGATGAAGTGCTCTACATATGGCAATTATGTCCATTTCATCTAATGTGTCATTTAGGACTGCTATTTCGTTATTTATTTTCTGTTTGGATGATCTATCCATAGCTATCAATGATGTATTTAAGTCTCCTAGTATAATTGTGTTTTGGTCAAATTTTCCCTTTATTTCTGTTAGTAGTTGCTTGGTATAATTCTCTGCTCCCTGATTGGGGGCATAAATATTGATGACTGTTATGTCTTTTTATTGTATAGTCCCCTTTACCATTATGAAATGTCCATTTTTGTCTCTTGTTATCTTTTTCATCCTGAAGTCTGTTTCATCTGATATCATAAGGGCTACACCTGATTTTCGCTGGGTACCATTTGCTTGGAGTGTCAATTTCCACCCTTCACTTTGAGTCTATGCTTGTCCTTGTAGCTGAGATGTGTCTCTTGGAGACAGCATATGGTTTGGTTTAGTTTTTTGATCCACTCTGCTACTCTGTGGCTTTTTATTGGTGAGTTCAGTCCATTTACATTTAGGGTGATTATTGATATGTGAGGATTTCCTGTCATTTTATCTTTAGTTTTCTGGTAAGGCTGTGCTCCATTGTTTCTTTGCTTTTTGTTGTTGTCTATTATTTCTGTGTGGTGGTATTCTATGATGTTTCCTTCTGTTTCTTCTTTTATTAGAGTATATATTTCATTTCTGGATTTCTTTTGAGTGGTTACCCTTAAGTTTACGTAAAAGAAAGTGTGATATTTAGAGTATTCCATTTTCTTCAGCACGTTTACTTTCTCCGTTCCCATATTCCGGTTCAGGCCTTTACTCTCCCCCTTTTTATGTTTTGGTTGCCACAAATTGTCCCTGTTGATGGTGGTTGAATATCCTCCTTTAGTATTTCTTCTAGTACAGGTCACGTATTAGAAAATTCCCTCTGCTTCTGTAGGTCTGGAAAGGTCTTTATTCTCCTTTCATATCTAAAGGATATCTTTGCTGGATATATTATTCTTGTCTCATAATTTCCCTCTTTCAATAGTTTCTATATTTGGTTCTACTCCCTTCTGGCTTGTAGAGTTTCTGCTGAAAAATCTGATGATAATCTAATGGCCTTTACTTTGTATGTTACCGTCTTCTTTTCCCTGGCTGCCTTGAGGATTCTTTCTTTGTCTTTGATTTAAGACAGCTTCAATACAATGTGCCTTGGAGAAGGCATGTTGGGTTTGATGTAATTAGGTGTTCTGTTTGCTTCTTGGATTCGAGGATCCAGTTCTGTCCACAAGTTTGTAAAGTTCTCATCAACAATTTGTTCGTATATATTATCTGATCTCTTCTCTCTTTCTTCTCCTTCTGGTATACCCATTATTCTTATATTACTCTTTCTGATGGAGTCAGAAAGTACTTGTAGAGTTCTTTCATTTATTTTAAGTCTCAGGTCTCTTTCTGCCATCTGAGTAATTTCCAGGTTTCTATCTTCGATGTCACTGATCCTTTCCTCTATCTGATCCAATCTACTACCTAAGCTGGTTATTTCATTCTTAATTTCTTCTATTGAGTTCTTAATCTCCAGAAATTCTATTTGGTTCTTTTTTAAAATTTCAGTCTCTTTAGTAAAATGTTCATGTTGTTCTTTGATTGTGTTTGAGTTCATTAAACTGCCTTTCTGTTTCCTTGCATCTTGTTTGGTTCTTTCAGAACTGCAATCTTGAATTCTCTGTCATTTAAGTCACATATTTCCATATATTTAACTTCCTTTTCTGGAGACTTTTCACTTTCTTTCTGAGCTGTCTTGTTGCCTTGGTTATTCATGGCAATTACTGATTTATTATTACTCTTTCTAGACATCTACAGGAGTGGCTTCTGCAACAGGTTGATAGAAATATGTCTTTCTTTTGTTTTTCAGTACTTGTTGGTAGAATATTTTACATTTATACGTTTTATTTTGTTTTATTTTATTTTATTATTTGCAGCCTCTTTTTTCTCTCTCACACGGTAGTCCTATTTTTCTCTGCACTATTCCAGCTTCTCACACAATGGGGGGATTCCCTGGGAGACGGGCTTCTCCTCTGTTAATAGTTCTCCTGGGTCACAGGGCGCAATATCATTGTGGGTATGTGGAGAGCTTTTGAAGTTCCATAGCTCTTCCTGCAGCAGATTCAGAGCCCCTATGTTTCAGCAGTTCTTTTTACTCCTGCAGGGATCCGCCCAGATAGGTGGGGTCAGGGGCGGGAAAAGTTGTGAGAGGTGGCCCAGAGCAATGGTGGCGACCACCACCTCAGCCAGCCCTGCTTCCACAACTCCCTCCCCTTTGCCAACACTAGTTGGGCTGGGAATCTGTGTCTGCAGTCCACAGTTCTCAGAACAGCAAATATTCTGTTCTTTTGATCTGACACTGCTACTGTTCTGCTTCTAGCGCCGGGCAGGTGGGGGCAGGGCGATCTCTGGGAGGGTAGGGAGGGACGGCCAGTCTCAGTGCCTAAGGCTTCCGTTCTCTGCTCGGCAGTGATGGCTTAAAACACCGTTTCAGCTTTCTTCCCTCAGTCTTTTCTCTGAGGTCTCAGCCGGGAGCATTGGGTTCAGCCATGTTATATGCTGCCCCCTCATCCCTATGTGCCATTAGCCTAGCTCTAGCAGTCCAAGTTCTTCCCTCTCCCGCAGCTGTGGTAGTTCCGGGATGCAGCGAGCTCGAAGCACAGAGCCAGCTCTCCATCCTGCGCCCCCACGCCTCTGTCTCTGCACTTAACCCTTCCCTTCTCCCCGCTCATGCGAATCGCCCACCTTTAGGTGAATTTAATAGTGGGTCTCTTCGTCTCGCCTTTCTGCTGTGCAGGGAGTCCTTTGTGGAGTTATTGTTGTTCGATTAGTTGTAAATTCCAGGGGAGCTTTACAGAGGCTCACCTCATGCCACCATTTTGATGACGTCGGATCGAAAAAATTATTTCTAAAATACTATTAGATCCTAGTATTATATCCCATATCCTGACCATGGGATACAAAATGCTGTGTAAGCACACCTATTTATCCTAACTTGGGTCTTATTAGACCTGCTGAGTCTTAAATTTGGGTCTATAAAGCAGTAACAAATTGTGCAATGAAAATGGTTTCTGGGCTGTGACTTGAGCAGATCTAGAAAGAATAAGAAAATCAGATGAACCAATGGCCAGCACTTCCACAATATTACCTATCTATCACATCATTGCTCCCTCATGGTTATGCTTAGGGCTTTCTAAGAGTATTTCCTGTGAACAAAATTATGTAGAATAAAAATAATATCAGACTTTGCTTCATCGATAAATTGGCTTAAAAGAGTTATGTCCTTAAATGAAAATCTGTGACTTATCAGATTTGTACCTCACCTCTTAGGGAAGAAGTGAGGATGCCTTACATCTATGGAAGTACCATACTTTATTAAGTAGCTGGATATTATGGAGAGCATCAGTAGATCTGAGGACTGGTCAAGCAGATAGACACTTCTCATGTGTGATTGCTGATCGTCTCAACCTCGTTCTTTCTGGAACCTTTGGCTACTCATTCCAGACTAGGCCACTATCATGACAACTCACTACCCGTGGCCTCCAACCAGGTTCATATGGAATAATCCACAAGTGTCTCATCTCGTGGATATTCTGAATACCATTTTTTAGTTTGGAGCTCTCCTGTTCCATGAAGAATGAGATGCTGTGCATCTACATGGGGCCACCATACATGTGACCCAGAAAAACAAATACAATTACAACACAGGAGGTGAAATTTCATCAGTAAGAGATTGGAGCCAGAGGATAAATTCTTTTATTTCCCAAACCTGATAATACATGTCCTGAGAAAAGCTTATTTATTTTATCTTTTGGAAGATCATCTTATGAGTTTGAGTCATGCTTGACATTAAGTGATGGCCAGCTTAGTAACACATTTTATTTGCTCTCCTGCTTTTATTTTTCTTTTTCCTCACTGCTCATTTTTAGTAAAGTGGTCCTGAAACTTTTGGTTCAGCTTCTGTTATCTGGGCACCCCAAGCTAAGCCAGAGAAGATGAATTGGAGACCAGGCAGTCAGACCCTTAGTCTGCTCATAACTAGTACTATCTACGATGAATACTTCAAATGTCAGTAATATTCTTTCTATTTACCCCAGTGTTCTGTGCTCAAAGTATAAATAAGTACACCCATTTATGTTTTTCAATGTCATATGTACTTTTCTTCAAGAATATGTCTTTGAAAAATTAAATATTGCAGTTTTTAAAATCAGGCTGCCATTTGCTAATTAAATGCTACTCATCAATTCTCTGTGGTAATTTTATTATGTACAGTATGGCCCATTAAAAATTAAACTGAAACCACTATATACATTCTACTTAAGATTAATTATAACTATAGTGTGTCAGCAAGACATACAAACTTAGTTCATTTTCAGATAGTAGTATATTGCCACTAAAAGATCTCCTAGGATGATTGGTAAAACATTTCCAAAAAAAATATTTTAAGTAAACACAGTTTCTAAACATTAAGAGGACAAAGAAGAGGGATGATGATATAAGGAAAAGTTAATATGACCATGTGGTAATCATATCAATTGCCAAAAGACAAAAAAAGGAGCTGTCTAAAGCCATTTTTAATAAAACACATTAACAATGAATGTTTTAAAAATAGGCATCTGTTATAACACCAAAATATTTATCACACATTTATTTTGTATGTTTGTACCAAACCAAGTGCTAAAAATTATTTGTGGTGCATAATAGTAAAAATACATGTACCCATATAAACACACACAAACAAAGGTAATAAAAGGCAAAAGCCCAACAGTAAGTTCCTAGCAATTGGGACAAAATGAAAAGAATATTTCTTGTTGCATGTCAAGGAAGGGAACAGCGAAGGGAAAATGTATTATTTTTCTTCCCCAGACCATTTGCTTAATAAAAAGTATATAATGCAAATTTTAATGTAAAAAGAATTTAAACATTAAAAATGCAAAATTTTATGACACTTTTATTGCAAATATTAATAGGTGGCTATTTTAAAATCCAACCAAAGGTATCTACAAAATCGACCTCTTGCTTTGTTACACTGGGATATTTTTATATGCAGTCAAAATTATTCAAGAGGTGTTCTTTGGGACACCTTTTCTTTAGGCTAACTTAAATCATTATTATGTAAAATGTATCTCCTGGTGCTAGCAGTGACCTCTTATGTTGTATTTCATAAAACAGATAGAGAGATCCAGAGAGCACCACAAAAGTAGAAAATGGTCTGTCATATATTTCTATATTTTGGGCTCCCTATCTCTACTATATTTATCTGTTTATTTTTTATTGTTTTGCTTTTATTGGAGGGTTTGTGCAAACTATCTTCTTTAAAAGGGCTCTGCAGTGTAGTAAAACTATCTTATTATTTTTGGCTAGGTATATATGGACTTAAACTGAGCTTTAGACGTTTAATAGTCATGTGACCTTAGGCATGTCGTTGACTTTCTCTCTCTGCCTCAATTTCTCCAAATATGAAAATAAAATAAGATCACTTTTTTATGTAAACATTAAACAGATACCAACTGTAATGCTTTATTTATCTCTACTTGCAATTGCACAATTTATAACAACTAACACAAAGTCACCTGTTCAGAAATCAAGGTCACTGTCATCACCACTAGATTTTTAGAAATTGTATTGGAATGTAGAAGAAATTAACAACTAAGAGAGAAACTTTTTTTTTTTTTTTTTTTTGATCAGTGAGTAGTTTCAAATACACCGCTAGTTATTCTTTTTAAGATTTTACATGTTTCAATACTGGTAAAACTAGCCAGGTTTTTATTCCTGATTACTCTGCTTGCTTTGATTTGTTGTAAGACTTTGATTTGTGTATAGAGTGAGCCACTGATTTGAACCTCTTTTTATAAATATATCTCTGAATTTGAACTAGAATTTTGACTGCATATTGCATTATGATGTAGTTGTGTTTAAGTAGAATGTGAGAATCATATTTAACATGATGTTTCCATGATCTATAGGCCACATTTCAAAGAACTGTTTTTTTCTATACTAACACATTACAAAAAATAAATAAATAAAATAAAAACTTTTATGCTTTCCTTTCTTATTAGAATTTGAACAAAATTTCTTTATCATTAGTGCCTTTCACAGTACAATAGAAAAATAATACAGTCCTAAAAATTAAACCTGTGCCCAAGTCCTAGTTGTAGCACATGTCAAGCTACTCTAAGAGATGGGACTAGCTACTTAACATCTATAGACCAGAAGTTCTTTATCACTCAATGGAGACTGAAAATAGTGCCATTTCTGGTAGTCATACCACTTACGTATGATGCATCTGCTATATAGTAAGTTGTCAGCAACAGATAGCAATCATTATTAAATGTTTATAAATAGCTGGTAAATAAATAAGTAAATTAGGCAAGCATCATGCATCTTATTTAGGTCAAGTTTCTTTTTATTTATTATTATTTTTTTCCCATTGTTCACCATGAGTGACCTATTTCCAAAAAAAAGAAAGTATTGTTGGTAACCAGTATACAATTTTACACCACTGATTCTTCCTTGCTTTTTATTTTCTCTAAATCTGTGACATTGATTTGACCTGGTGTTAGCATACAGTACTCTTTTTCGCCATCCCTCCCTTTTAAACCTTAGAAAGAAAAAAAGAAAAAAGGAAAAAAAAAAAAAGAGGGAATCCATGCAGTGGAAATAACTAACTACACAAAGAGAGGTAATATAACTAATAAGGCATGCTAAGAGTCCTAGTTCATTTGCAGGCAGAGGTATCTATTAACCAATGCATATATATTCTTCTATTTCATACTTTAAATATTAGTAGTTTCGGTCTGTTTTCCCTTTGGTAATTCCACAGGGAAAAATCTTTGAAATCTAATTGATATCATAAGATGTGAGAAGAACAAGGAGAAAAATAGGTGAAACAGATAAGGTAGTTGTTATTATACCAGATTTCTCTACTTAACTGCAGTTTTAGTTTCATTAAACTTGCTCATGTTATGGATTTGAAAATTATTTAAAAAATAACTGATATATAATTGTGAAATTTTGATTTAATTGTTTTTAAATTATGCAAAATATAAGGAAGTTTCTTTTTTTATTGATCTTATCACCAGCAATATTTATGCTCTTAAATACATGACCAAAAAATGTCCATTATAAAACATGCATGCTTTCAAAAGACACCAAGGCATTCTTTTCAACAGTTAGAAAATGTCTCTCTCCCTATTCCCTTAGCTTTGTTTCCACTATTCCTCTGAACATTAATAAACACTTCAATGCATTATTGTCCTGCTTCACAGCATTTAGTTAATTTTCCAAAATTAAGGTTAGTTTTTTTTATGCACAAGGACAAAAGTCATAACACTTAATTGACATATTTCTTTACCATCGGATTGTTTTTCTTCTTTTGGTATGAATTGGGTGAATTACTTTATTATTTAAATGTTTATTGTGTTAATATGAGACTACCATTTATAAATTCAAAAATAGTACAAAAGTATATTTTGTACTAACATTACACCAAAAATAGAGTTTATAATATGGTATTGAAATGTCTTTATATTATTTTTATATACTTCTATTTCTTATATTAAACATTATTAGGTAAATCATGAAATAGAAATTCTAATAATTATGTTGAGCTGTCACAGAAAGAAGCTAGAGTTTATGAGAGTGTTACTGTCTTTCACCAATGATCCCTTTAGACAGTACTCAGTACTGGCATTAAGAATCACCGACAGGGTAGGGAAGCCTGGCTTTGTTGGGAGACAGTGTGCAAAGATAATTCCACTTGCTAAGTGTTGCTTTTAGTCACTTGCAGGCATTGGATCCTGAAGATTGTAGAAAATAATTAAGTAAGGATATATGAATAGGATAAATCCTTTACCTGAAATTAAGGCTTACTTTCAACAGTTCAATTGAAGACTCACTTAATTTACAGTTAGAAAGCATAATATGAATAAGGGAGTAGTTCTCCAAATTGTAAAAGTTATTTTCATTGTTCTATGTTATTTGACATCAATGTATTCAGCCTTGACTCAGAGTATGGCCTAGGTACTATCTCAGATTAATCATTTGGAGATTGAAATCTCATTACTCGTATCAATTTTAAGTTAAGAAACTATAATATGTGAGTGAGTTGGATTTGGTTGAATAATCACTAATTGAAATTGCTTGTCAGAGAATGAAGTAACTTTATGGAAAAAATGAAGTATGTGTTTCACATTCTTAGAGCTTTGTTTTTAACATCCAGCTGTAACATCAGTCCTTAATATCTATTCTCTCTATCTTAATAAGGGTGAATTAGTCTCATAAGTCTTCCTATACCTACATATTTTTAATGTCCAAGGATTCATAGAAAATTGCCTGAGAGGAAAATCACCTATGAGGGAATACAAAGGATTATGTAAATGCTATATGTTCCTTTGAAAATACACTATCCAAAGTGAAAGTCTAATTCAATTTTAAGTGTAAATTTTGAACATAAAGAAAATAGAGGGAAATGTAGGCATGGATTTTTTAGAACTTTTAAAATCACACATTTCCAAGATTATAATTGTTTGGTTTAATGTAATAAAAAAGTGAGATGTGATTTTTTTTTTTCCTAAACACTATTCAAAAAGATTAAGATGACATCAGTGTTAGCCACTCTGTTTTCAGAATATTCCCTTGCATTTTCCTCTAAAAATCCTGGGTATTTACTTTGTAACTCATCTGCACATCCTGCCCACATATAGTTCTGTTAGTCCTTTATAATCATTTAGAAATCGCAAATCATTGCAGTAAGAAATACTCAGAATTTTGATGCTGAATTTGTAAGGCTCATTTTTATGTGGTCATTTTTATGTGGTCATTTTTATGTATTCTACTTAGATCACAGGAATTATCTGAACTCCACCACTATATTAGGATTAGCGTATCATCAAGGTGTCCAACATTTCAGACCACAAAGACTCAAGTAGGACCTTAGCATTTCCTGCTCTCTTCCTTCCTCATTGGTCCTCAGTCTCATCATCTGTAAGGATCAGGGTGTTCCTACCTACCGTTTACATTGTAAGCAGACACTCTGTTACCTATGTTTGTTAGTCAGGATAGGCTAAGTTATGTGACAGTAATGTTTAAGCCCAGAATGCCAGTAGCTTATAACAGTAAGATAGATTTTACCTTCACACGATATGTCTATTGCCAACTGGCGGAGGACGCCAT
Organism: Rhinolophus hipposideros; assembly: GCF_964194185.1. Lineage (NCBI taxonomy): Eukaryota > Metazoa > Chordata > Mammalia > Chiroptera > Rhinolophidae > Rhinolophus > Rhinolophus hipposideros. Next base: position 26,890,527 of record NC_138057.1, read on the forward strand.
TCTTGTAAGCATATGGAATGACTACAGCGTTTTCACCATTGCAGAGCAGCTAGAGGCTTTATTGCATGTTGAGAATGCATGCAGAGAAACAATTCTGCGGTGCTTTCATCAACTCAAATGTTGCTGGTAGCTGTGTCAGAGGGAAAGGGAAGCCAATAAATCACACAGCTCCTAAAGACTTTTTCTCACGTTACTTTGGCAACAGTAAGTCATATAGTATGCCTAAGTACAAAGGGTGTGGGAAACATATTCCTGACATGTGATGAAACGGAGATTTATAAATATTTGGTGAAAAGCACTAATGACCACATGTAAAAAGTTTCATGATCACCCATGCTAAGCACTAATTATCTCCGCTATTGTAAAAGGCTTTCATGCATTAAATAAACTAAATTTCATTGAAAATGTACTCAAGTACTGAGTTAGGTTTAAGAATATTTGGATACATAAAACAAAATTTCAAACTTAAAGACTCCATGGGCCAGTCTGTCTGCCAGAGGGTTTTTATCCTCATTTACCTCGCCCTCCAAATGATTTCACCACTTTTTTAAATTCTGCATGATCAATTTACAACCTCCCCTGCCAAGGCAGTATCTGAGTCTCTTCTCCAACACTGGTCATTTTTCTTATTCTTAGAAATGTTAATATCCAAATTGAAGTCCCATCTGAGTTACTAATCTCTGTTCCTTCCCCTCTTTTGCTTCAGTCACCTTGTTTTCCTCTATCTTAGTTATTCACCCAGAGTCATCTTGGGAACTTGTCAACAAACAACCTCTCATCAAATGTGGCATCATTCCCACTCCCACCAAAATCTCATTGCACCATATGCCACTTGTCCAACCATCACTGTAATTACTTTAGTCTCTGTCTTTTTCTCTGTAACTCTCCCCACTCTTTCCAGGTCCACTTAACTCAATTTGAAGCTTACTCTACTTCTTCAATCATTTTAGTGTTTTCCTTTTATTAAAATTCTATTGTGTCCAAATGTTTTACTGAAACTGTCATACAATATTCAATCAAGAATCAGCCTCATTTATCAGTTCTGGGCCAAAGAGTACTTTCAGAGAAAAAAAAAATCACAAAACTAACAAATATGACCTACTTCAAATATATGCTTACTGGTCAGTCTGGCTTACAGTCTAGTGAGTATATCTAATCTATACTATTTTACAAAGAAAATTAATGCCTTGTCATGCATTCACTTTGTTTCTCTATGCCATTTTTCTTCTTCATTTTTATAATGTTCTATAAATCTTTCCTAATGCACTAATGATAATAAATTTTCTGTCTGTAAATGTGACACCATTATCTCCCACTGCTTATCACTTATTTTGTTCCATTTATCTTTAAATCCATCCATTCTTAAAGTCACAGAATTTTAAAAATCTAAATATAACTTAAGGATTATGTTTGAAATCTGCTTTAAATTTGCATTTTGCATATATATGTCAATACAGCCTTCTCCAGATTCCCACTAAAATACTCATGAAGGCTCAGAAAGAAATTAAAATTTGCATCATTATGTCTGGCACATAATCTAGTACCAGAATCTGAAATACAGATGGACCTGAAATGGGGAAAACTGACAACAGGAAAAAACAATACCAAGAACAAGAAATCACCACCACAATAACAACTCTACCACATTTGAGTTTACAGTACATTCTGACTTCATCTCATTAAACAGCAACCACCTAAAATAAATTATAATTTATGACAAAGATCATAATTTACATCAATCTGAGTACCTACCCCAACCAGGGATTTGTCATTTCTGGTTTTAAGTGTTAAATAAAGAAATGAAAATCTGTCCCACGGTAGGCATGCATTATTTATTGATATCTTGAGGTATAATAATGACATACAAAATAACATTAGTAATATCCTGTTAGTAATACACAAAGTGTAACTATTCTCTAAGACCATATTTTAAATGGCCATAAAGCTAAAAATGAAGTAAAATTAACTTCCCTTTCTTAGGGTCACAATTTAGTTGATGTACATATTCCTTGATGACTAATAACAGATCTTTAGAAGTGATTTCTGTTTGTTGCGTTATTATTCTTCCTTTCTTATTTTCAAGCTGCAAAGTCTTCGTCTTCCAAAAATATAAGTGAATTATGTCTTTCAAATTGAATGCCTTTTCAGAGAATGAAGTTTTATCCCATTTTTTATCGTTTATTTTTTTTTCCAAAATGGGTTTTGCTTTATTTTCTGACATACCACAGAAGTGATAAGCCATTCCACCCCGCCTTGGGGAGGAATATTTTTACTCTTAAAAAAAAAAAAATCTCCAATAACTGAAAAAACGAGGTCCAGAACACATCTTCTTTTGGAGTTGTAAAAAATTAGTGCACAGAAAAATAATTTAACTTTGTTTACACAACAGACTTTGTAAATCTTTAGAGTTTAATGTAGATGATGAAACATTTTCTGCCTTTTTGCTGGTGACAGTTCTGTGTCTTTTCCAAGTAGAGCCAACAAGCCATTGTGACATCTTTTCATCTTCAAGTCACAACACTTACCAGAACAAGAAAGAAGCTTCTGAAATTATATTTACACTGAAATAATAGTAAGACAAGAGCAATCTAACTATAGAAGTGGTGGTTCATTAAAATGCTCCAACTATTGCCAAGCACAGCTCAGTTATAATTTATCTTGACTTGATTTAGACAGCCAAAAGCACTGCTAATGACAACACTAGTTAGTTATCCACAGCTTTAAATACAAGTAACTCTGAGGGGCAGGGTCTGCTTTACCATAGTGTTAATGCTCAGGTCTGCCAGAAGTTTACAAGTGTAAGTTTAAAAACATTCTGTTCCAAAGAGGGGGAATGTTTAAATATTTTTTGACTGCTATTGATCTGGTTTAATTATAGAAATTATGTTATCATGACTGTAAAATTGGTAGCACCTCTTTTAAAATTAAATTAAATTATAAACAATATACATTGATGATAATTGAACTTTTTTTTTTCTTCCATAAAGGGTGGGTTTTTTTTTTGTTTTGTTTTTTTTATTTTAAGTTCAGGTTGCCTTAACTTCTTATTTTATTATTTATTTATTTTTTATTTTTTTTTTTGGGGGGGGGAGAAGGAGAACAGGATTTTACTGAGGAACATTGTGTACTTCCAGGACTGTTTTCCAAGTCAAGTTGTTGTCCTTTCAGTCTTAGTTGTGGAGGGTGCAGCTCAGCTCCAGGTCCCCTTGCCGTTGTTAGTTGCAAGGGGCGCAGCCTTCCATCCCTTGCTGGACTTGAGGAATTGAACCGGCAACCTTGTGGTTGGGAGCCCACTGGCCCATGTAGGAATCAAACCGGCAGCCTTTGGAGTTAGGAGCGTGGAGCTATAATTGCCTGAGCCACCGGGCCGGCCCAATAAAGGGTGGTTTATGTGGCTAAATCTAAAAACCCATTTAATAACAAATTTTAGGTCAGATTTCAAGTTTCTCAAAAATGAAAATTTTATGCAGAAAGTTTCTGTGACTAGCTCAAGGTCACATGGTAGTAAGTGGTGGAACAATTAGAATGATTACTTACCATCTTTTATTGAGTTATACTAGAATTTTTTTGTGTTTGTTTTAGTTTTTCATGTGCCCTATTATCATCTCTCCTGCCTCTCTAGACATCAATACTTGGACTGCTTCCCTCCTGCTCCATTTATTAACTGATACTAATCCTTCAGTGTTTGGATTAGAAACCCTACAAAAGAGAATAGCCTTTCTTGATACTACCACAAACTATGTCAGATCCTCGTTGTTCATCTTCCTTCATCACCTTCCTTCACATAACTTTCACACTTGTAGCTATGTAATGAGTTGTAAAATTGGTTTGTTGCCTCGCTTTCATGCTCCATGTATGAGAGCTCCGTACCGGGGTTATGGCCACTGGGTTCTACAGCACTTGTTACAATAAATTACGAGGTGTTCATGTATTTGCTATACTTCTTTACAACAAAATCATTCTTAGCACCCTAAAGAATTATTTTCATCCCCCAAACCATTAAATTAGAATATTACTAAATCATTTGTATTATAGTAATCTATTAAATTATTCACTGATTTTTTGTAGTTGAAAGAATCTGGGTTTTTGTTCTTGAATAGTCATCAACAAGATATTCCCTGGTATTAATACACAATTTTAGACAGGTAGACAAATGCTGTAAATTTGCTGTTATGTTTAAAACACTGAATGCTAGAAAAACTAATCTTTCTTCATTTACATCTGCTATGTAATATACATATATTATATCATTAAATACTCAAAAGCTATATCATATGCCTCTTGGGCTTTATCCAGAAATCCCATGTAAATACGCTATAACTTTTTTAGGGTGGAAATGTAAACATGTTTAGTTAACAAACCACATAATATGAATTTGCATTGTATTGTGCTGCCTTCTTTCATGTAAAGCAGCAGTGTCTTCAGTAACTTTTAAATAAACTTTTATTCCAAGGGATAGCTTAATTAGTAACATAGAGTAAACCATCCAGTAGAGAAAATAATTCCTTGATTGTCAAATGAAATAACAACAATTTCCCCTACAGTGAAAGCTCCACCACTGTATTTAGGTTATGTCATACTTTACCCTGAAGGAGTTATTGAAAACACAAGATGAGCCAATGCTTTCCACTATATTTTTCTATTTATCACATGATGCTAAATTCCTACCATCATGTTAGAGATAAGACATCAATAACAGAATACCAAAGGCCCTTATGGTACTCAATTAACTTTGCTTTGTGGATATTAATGTAAATATAGATCTCAAAAGAGAATGGTTTGCTGACTAATATATGTAAACAACATAATATGATATTATGTTTGTAATAAAACAAATTGATAAACAATTTTATAAACTTTATGGATAACAAATATTTAGAAAATAACTTGCAGAATTTTCATGATTGATTGTTTTTTAAATATATATTATTATTTTTAGTGTTCTGGTTATGTAAACTTCAAATAAAATACAAATACAAAAAACACAAATGTCAACTGATGAACTCTAAATAAAAATAAAATTACAGAAAATCATTTATGCTGTTTAAAATAAATTTATCATTTGCTTGTTACACTCCCAAAATCAGTTATTTTAAAAAACTAAACAATAGTATTAATAATAATAGCATAATATAACCTCATCTATATGTATATAATTATAAAAGAAAAACATAAGAGGCTTTGTCCTGCAAATCATCCAAGTAAATTGTAAGTAATGATTCAAGGAACAAACATGAGTAAAGTCACTTCCCTTGGATGATGGCCTTCCTGATTCTAAAATAGGTCACCTGTCAAGAAGATGGATGGTTTCCTAGTCATCATTATACCATGGCCACCACAGCAATCAGATACCTGATACAATGGAACTATTACCGACTAGCATGTTGGCTTGTACAGTGTCTTAAAAGGGATATATGAATGTGTGAAGAACTATCCTCTTTTTCTATATTACAAGAAATAAATGTGTGTTTCTTTTTTTATGGGGTTTAGTTTGCTAATTAAGAAGAGGAAAACAAACAAAAACCTAAGCACTTTATGAATGACATGTAGAAAAATTGCTACCCATAAAAGCATTTATAAACTCCTTTACATGAAAAGCACACAGACGTGCACATGTAACTTCAAACTACACACACACATACAAGGTGTAACTATAAACTAGCAAGCTCAATTTTCTCACACAGTTACTCTATGCTGTATAGTTAAATATATATGTTGCGTGTGGAGATATATACATACAGATATCTTTGTTGATATCTATGTATCTACATATCTATATGTCTATATCTATATCTGTATACATATATGTGTACATCTATATCTATCCATCATCTATCTTTTTATCTAGATACAGTGAGAGAGACAGAAAGAGAGAGAGAATACACATACATATAGGTGTGTGTTTGTGTGTATTTGAAAATATTTTAACCCTGACTTCTAGGCAGAACTTTGCATTAACAGATTTAACTGATTTTATCGTATCTAATTACTTTAACCCCAATTACCCTGTGTTATATTTCCTTTGTTTTTTGTAAACTGGTTACTTTTTAATTTTGTTTTTTACACTTAACATAAGAATTTTTTTTTACAATTAATTTAAAAAATTTGTTGACAGACTTAATTTCTTTATGTGGAGGTAATATAATTTACTATTCTCAACTTAGTGCAATGAACATTGAATATTTTTGTACATTAATGATCATTCTTTATACATTATATCCTTATATAAATATATCCTTGAAGAGGAATGACTGAGATGCATATTACTAATTTTTTATGACTACCTATAGATTTTCATATCACTCATATCATATGTATGCTTAAGAGAAATGTACAATACAGCTGTTAGTGCAAACTGATGAGCATTTCATAGGAGCATTTAAGAATCTGCTAATATGATATTTAAAAAAATAGTATCTAATTGTAATTTAATATAATTTGGTAATAGTTAAAGGTTGTTTCATATGTATTTGAATTTTCTATTTCTTAATTTTCTGAATGGGGTCCATTTAATTTTTTTGTTTGTTTTTTTACTTACAAATATAAGTCTCAGTGGAAGAAGTTGAAAATAATTTTATATGCATTTCCTGTTTTGTATGTTTTTTTCATTAAATTTGGGTTGTCCAACTATTTCGACCTTTTTTTAACTTTTGATACATGGAACAGTATAAATACAGAGGGCACCAAAAAATGTATACACATTTAAAGAAAAGAAAAAAACTTCATTAAAATTGTAATACTCAATATATACCAATAACAAAAGATGAATACAAGTCATGTGGATACATTTTTTTGGCATCCTCAGTACATGCTCATAATGAACTTGAGTAACAGATATTATTAGATACACAAACGTTAAAACTAAATATCAAAAGCAAGGCTGTTGTCTCAGAAAATGTGCTATTTTTGTTTGCCATTTCTGATCCACTTTCCATCATTTTCACCTTTCTTTGTCCCCAGAGGATGGAATGTATTAACTCCATCGATGGGTTCCTATGCCCTCTAGCTTGGAGTGAAGAAATTGAGATCAGGGTATTTGTTTTTGAGTTTCTTTTCTACAGAGTTGCCAAAAATTTGCTTAGTCACTCCAACAAAAGTAACAGCTCTGGTAAAAAGAACTTCTGCACAGACTCACTGTTTCTGGAGGTTAAGACACTTTGACCTTGAATGGAAATATGGCTTCTTCTCCTTCTCACAAAAACGAGAACTATCTCAATTTTGTGTGTTCTGGCTTAATGCATATTCTATTGTGGTTTCAGTAACATTTCTAATGAACAGAATACATAAGCTTTTCTATGAATGAAAGACATAGACAGTAAAATGTATTTGGCCCTCATTCTTAAATGATATATTAGATGCTGTACACTTCTAGATTGAAAATTATGTTTCATCAAAAATTAAGATATTGCTTCATTTCCTCCTGCAGATCTATTGAATCTGATGGAAATTTGGCTGGTACAATAATTACGGTTTACTGTCTTTTCTGTTTTTCTCTTAACTTTTCTTTTAAGATTTTTTTTCCTTTATATTGGATGATCTGGAGAGTCATTACTATGTGCAAATATATACCTTCATTTTTGTCAGTACTGCTTTTCCCCTTATGTGTTCTTTCAATCTGAAGAGAATATATATATATATATATATATATATATATATATATTTTTTTTTTTAATTCTAGATTAATCATTGCTCAAATTGTATATTTGAAAGATTACATAGTTTCACAGTCTGGATTATGTGTTGGATGCTAGAAGAAAATTGTAATTTTACAATGGAAATGTAAGACAATGACCCTCTAACCCAACAATAAATAATAGTGTCACTAATAGCAGACAACCAGACATCTGCTTTCAGTATCCCATGTTGCCCTGCTTATAAAATTCTAATTTAATCATACTCACGGTAAAATTTTATGATACTCAGAATAAAATAAGAGATGTTTTCAAAAAACAAACAAATGAAAACAAACAAACAAAAAACTAACTCCTAAAACAGTAGTCATGGGTAACAATGCAGAAAAACAGAAAGTAATTTAGTATCTAAATAGTGAGCTCTTAGAATTTGTTCACAAACTGCTCACAGCTCTCCCTTCATTTTTTTCTACTAATTCAGAGCAACAACAGAAAAAAAGGTGACTTTGTGGAACCTTACCCCAGTGATATCCAAAACATACAGAGTAGTTAAAAATACCATGCTTTCTATGTTAATGAATTATAAAGAAATATCTCTTAGCTGCAAGATACACCAAACAAATTGCTACCCCTAAGTTAGCTACAATATGGAAATTTCTAGAAACCAAGTTGTCACATCCATATTAACACCTGTTTAATTCCTCTGAAAGACATTTGTTACTTCAAAGCATTTGTATAGTTTTTTAATTCTTTTATTTCTTATTCATCAAGTACACTCTCAATCCTGATTGGTTAACTTTCAGGAACTTCTGAAGTCTTAAAAGCTTTCCTTGACTCTTTACACTCATTCACGATAATGGTCACACATCCCCTTAGTAGCTTTCACTTTTTTTCTTAACACAAGTTAATGGGTAAATGTTTAATTTCTGTAAAAAGTAAGCTTTATAAGAAAACAAAAGGTATATATTTTATTTACCACTATATGCTTGTGCTTAGCAACATGCTTGGCACATAGTAGGAGCTAGACACATATTTGATAATTGACTGACTGAATGAATAAATGTCTACTATTGCATTTCTAGTTTATTATTTTATATTTCTAGCCAGTAAACTTGTATTTCTAAATGTTTTGAATGACTGACTCATTGTACTTAGCTAATACATGTTTTTTAGAAGTCATTTCAAATACAACTAAAAACAATAGTGATATTTTAAATGACTGTTGAAATTTAACAACTACCAGTTATTGGATTGCACTTGTTTCTCAACATAGTCAAACAAATATGTTTAATAACCTGATGCCAAAATTGACCAATTTATTAATATCTGTATTATAAGATATTGTGAAAAATGTTGTTTAAAAACTTTCTCCAAATTTTGTATATATTGTATAAAATATGTAATAAAAAAGAGAAGGTAACTTACTCTGTGTCAACACCTATTATGCAATGTATTCTCATTTTTACACAGATCTAATCTCTCTTGAGAATAAGGATGATATGAATCCTAGTTTAAGAATAGTTTATAGTTCACATAAATTTTCTCATTTGATTTTTAAAAATATGCTTTAATGTCGTGAACTATGACATTAGGTGAAAGGTAAAACCTTGGTTGGAAGCTGGTAAAATATTTATTATTTTCATATACTGGATATTGTTGTACTTCAATTGGGAATTACAGTTGCATGATATTATGGGATGAATGCCACAAAGAATTGTTCTAGTAATGGATGTGTGAAATGTGCTTCTTACTTAATTTATGAAATCCCTAAGGGCACAATTCTGATAATTGAAACTGTCAAGAGAACCCCATCTATAATGGAGAAGCATGAATTCCCATGATACTCAACCAAGAAATATTCTCTTGGGAAAAATAAGCAGGAGACAGTGTGTGGTACACATGAATTGGTCCCAGCTTTGTATTTTACTAATTGGGTATCTTTCAGCAATGTTTATGCCAGCATTTTTACATTAATTAACTCATCTGAAAAGTGAAACATTTTCGTATTACATCTTAAGATTGTTGAGGGACTATTTTTATCATTCTTCTCTTTACTAAAAAAAATTAATATTCAAAATTTAAAAGCAATAAATTCATTTATTATACCTAGTGAAGCAATACAATAAAAACATAATTTTTTCCAACCAATATCTCTGATTCCATCCAACTGTGGTAAGTAATTTTCATGCTTTTATGCATATTCTTACATCTTTTCCTCCTTGCTCATGTAAACATTTATAATACATATACTGTTGACCTCATGCTGTAGTTTTCCCAAGAAAATTTCAGTTGAAGCTTGTTTTTCTAATGTAATTATTAATAATTCTCCTTTTTTCTCAAAAGTATCCAGATTTGGTTTGCAAATTACGTAGTCATCCTTTTTCAAGGAGTTTGCTTACTTATTTTTAATTTACATGTAGCTATTAGCATAATGATGGGCATTTGGTAAGTTATCAACAATGGCAGGTGTAGTTAGAATCCTTATTTCCTAGGCACCCATCAAATATTTAATAATGCAATTATAGGGAGTGTGGCGTAGTGATATCAAGGTGCACAGCAGGTGGATGAAATGTTTGCTATTAAAACATTTTGATACTTTCTAATGGGTAAACTTTATATTGTTTACTCGAAAAGGAAAAATTAAACTCTAGCATGTTTCATTTAGATTTAGAGTGAATACTCCAGGCTTTTATTTTGTAATTTTAAAGTGGGAGTTGAGAGGAATCCATGTAATATTGAAGGTACCAGCTTTCAGAAAAGTTAAGTGATTGATTTAAGGTCACACATATGTTTTGTGTCATGGTCTGTCTCAGCTCTCTTACTGAAAATGCATATATGTAAGAAGGATGATGTGTCTGGGTCTTCATCGTCCTCACTATGTCTTCCATTTTCAATTTTCAGAGTCTGTTGGCTATAATCTTGCTCCTTCTATGTACCTGTGCTTATATCTCATCCTTGGCACCCAGCCTCCTGGACATAAATAAAGTTGGATTGTTGGGTATATTTCGGAAGTGTGCCAGAATTGTATGTATGAGTCCTTACGTTGCAGTGTGCTGTATAGTGATGGCCTTCAGCATCCTCTTCATGCAGTAGCTTGGAACTATGCCTGAATTTTATTTCCATCAAATTTCAATATGAAAAGGGGACTTACCTGCAGAAAATAATGGAAATAAATTGTTAACCCTTTTATTTCTGAACATTAAATATGATAAATTTCCAGCTATTGTTCTCTATTTTTGTTACTGGACCGATGTTCTATATAAATAATTAGGGTGCAACTATTTAATACTCAGAGAGTTTGTAGCAATCATCCTCAGTCCTGTCACTACAATACTACATTCTGCAAATGTCATTTTCTTGTGTCAGATATCAGATTTTAGTGGGGGTATCTCTAAGGCACATAGTAGAATACAAAATTGGTAAATTATTCAAGTTTCTTTCACTGTGATTTGGAAATGATATATCTTTATAAAATTTGGCCTTATACTGTACTAGGTTTTTTATGGAACATAAGGTTCAACTTGTGCTGGTAAGGATTGCATTCAAATTTAATAACACTTGCTTTTCCTCTGGCCACACCATTTTGAGCATTAACCAGAGTATGTCTACCCTTAGCAAACTCTGTTGTTTATTACAGGTTTTTAAACTATTTAAAACAAGCCTATGGAGTTATTATGAAGGATGTGACTAAAGAGTAGTATTGGGAAAATATTCACATTTAATGTAAAAGAGTTTAGAATAGCTGACTGGTGTAGTACTCTCTGCAATCTGTCTGGTTAAGTATAGATAAATGTCTGAAGCATAAATTTGACTCACTGTCATTCTCTAAATAAAACTCCATTCTTGGAATGAAAACAGCAAAATAGAACAATCAAAGAATGATGTTCCTGTATGTGTTTACATTTCTTTTAGTGTCAGGTCTCCATTTATTTTAATTACCCAACAATGTAAACTGTATTTTCGTTGATTTTTTAATATGGCACTTTAAATATGTTTTTTTTTCCTGTTAACTTGAAATGGAATATCTTGTGTAACTTAGTAGTTGACATAATCAGTTTTTTGTTGTTACTTATTTCCAGGACCTACTTTTTAAAAATATGTTTATTTATTAAGTTTATTGAGGGTGACAATGGTTAGAAAAATTATATAGGTTTCAAGTATACAATTCTATAGTACATCATCTATATAGTACATTGTATGTTCACATCCAGAGGCAGTTCTCCTTCCAACACCATATATTTGATTCCATTTACCCTCTTCTACCACACTCTCTATACTCTCTCCCCTCTTACCCTCTGGTAACCACTAAACTGTTTTCTGTGTCTAAGATTTTTTGTTTCTTTGTTCATTTATCTTTTTCTTTGTTGCTTTCAGTTTTATATTTCATATATGAGTGAAGTCATAGGTTCTCTATTTTTTCTGTCTGACTTATTTCACTTCGCATGATAATCCACCCAAAAATATGAAAAGATTCCTCTGTAAAGATATATGTACTCCTATGTTCATTGTAGCATTATTCATGGTGGCTGATATATGGAAACAACCAAAATGTCCCTTGATAGATGATTGGATAAGCTGTTTTCAAATCTGCTTATATGTATACCATGACATAAGTGTCTATGAGACTTAACAGTAAAGAAGGACTCTCAATAAAAACAAACAAACAAATAAACAAAAAAAAAAACATACACAATGTTAGCAACATAGCTATTCAACTTATTAGGTCATTTTAAAACAGAATGTGATGAGTTTAATTTGTCTTACCTGGCATATATATCACTGATGCTTATTATTTATTTATTTTATTTTTATTATTTTCTTTTTTCATCAAAGGAGATAGGTGTTTTCAACTGAGCAGGAAAACCTAGAAACATGAGGAAGAAGTGTCCACCCGCCTAGCCAGGCAGACAACACAATCTTCCTCTTCATTTAGCAGTTTTTCAACTTGATTCAAAGATCCAGCAGGCCAGCTTTTAGTATGTGGTTAAAGGGCTATTAATTTTCTTAATCAACCTCTGTTCTCACCTCCCCAATCATCACTGGATAATTTTAAGAAAGTTGAAGACATGAAACTTTTGCTAAACAAATTGATGGAGTGATTTAATAACATAATTATTTTTCCACCTGCTGTATTTTAAGTTTCCATAGCCAGTTTGGACTACAACTACCACATTTTATATGTAATAAAGGTAATCAAAAAAGGTAAAAGGCTATTCCAAGGGCAAATGTGCTTTATTAAAATGAATAAGAGCAATTTCTTTGTAAAAATCAAAAGGAGAGATATAATCAGAGGCTTATAGGTGAAGACCTCATTTTATTTCGAAATTGACATGTTTCTTCTGTAATTCTGCAGGTTTTCTGTCACTATAGTTAAGCATATGAGCCATGCTATTGAAGAATAAATAGCAGATATATTTGAAGTTCATGTAAGAGGAAAATGAAGCATGCAATCCTTGATGATAGAAAATTTTTTAAAAAAGCGAAAAAAAAAAAAAACAGGGAGAGCAAGTATCAATATTGCAGAGACAGAGAAATAAGGAGAGAAATAAAGGTCCTCATGAGGAATTTTTCAACAGGTTCGAAAGTTCAAGTAAGATATGCCACTCCATATATAGATGCTCTTTGGAACCATATTCTAATTTTTGAAGGATCTATTTTTCATCTTTTTTTTTTGGGGGGGGTCAAAATGAGCTAAACTCTTCCCATGAAAACTTGAGGTTATTTGACTGGTTAGCTGAATTGTTCAGTAACACTTAAAAAGGCTCATCAATTATATTAAATACACACATATACTTATTAAACAAATATATATATATATATAGATATATTTATCAATATGCTTTGAATTTTGAAACTTACTTGCATTTTGGCATTTTATAGATTCTAATGCTAGTCAAAAATAATGAGTGGAATCAGAGGTTTTAAACCCATTTTTATATTTTCTCCTTGGTTAAATTTTTTCAAATATACCTAAGGACATTTTGTTTGTTTGTTTGTCTGTTTGTTTGTTTGTTTTGGGAGTGATAATTAAGTAACCAATAGCAACATTTGTTAATATTTATTGAATATTTAATATAGGCCTGGCATGTGTTGAGCATATAATATACAGTCTCATTCAATCCTCTAATCACTAGATAGAAGGCGATTACTTCTTTAAAGTAAATGGATTAAAATGGATTACTTTCATTTTAGAACCTAGGAAATTGAAATTGGTTCAAAAGTAATATGGATTAACTGCTGGAGCTTGATTAAGATAGTCTGTCTGGACCCGATTTTGTGATTATGTAACATAATAACTTCTATAGAATATAAAATATTCCATAATATAGAATTCTACAGAAGAACTACATTCTACAGAAAAGCCAAAGTGCACATATGTTAAAGTCAGCCATCTCTACTGTTACTACATCCTGTATTCTCTCCAATACTACAAAGGAGCTGAATAAATGTGGTGTTGCTTTTATCTACATACTGAAACATGCCGATATCAGTAAATGGCCAGAAGAATGACAATGATTTAATGATTGCTTTATAGTACCTGTCTTTTCTAAATGTTAAATGTTTATCTGTCCTTATAAATACACACACATATGTATTTATATACATACAGATATAGATAGATACATATACATGTATACATATATATGTATATATATATATATGTGTGTGTGTATACATACGAGGTCTGACAGTTAAGTTTGCAAATTCATTTTTGAAAAAGTGCTACATACCTCATTGCTGAATATCACTATGGTCACCTACCAAGTACTCCCTTTGCGAAGCTGTGCACTGACACGAGTGTCTAGTCCACCCTTCAAAGCAATTTTGGTAGTGTTTATCTGGTATGGCCATCAGAGCTGTCATATTACTCTTGATGTCCTGAATGTCATCAAAATGTCTTTCTTTTAATATTTCCTTTATCTTTGGGTAAAGAAAGAAGTCACTGGGGACCAGATCAGGTGAGTAGGGATGGTGTTCCATTCCAGTGATCTGTTTACTGTCTAAAAACTCCCTCACAGTACTGTCTGAGCTGGTGCATTGTCGTGATGCAAGAGCCATGAATTCTTGGTGAAAAGTTCAGGTCGTCTAAGTTTTTCACTCAGCCTATTCAGCACTTCCAAACAGTAAACTTGGTTAACTGTCTAGTTGATACAAATTCATAATGAATAATCCCTTTGATATCAAAAATGGTTAGCAACACCATTTTGACTCTTGATTTGGACTGACTGAATTTTTTTTGTCATGGAGGATTGGCTGACTTCCATTGTGCACTTTGATGCTTTATTTCAGGATCGTATTGGTACACCCATGTTTCATCAGCAGTGATAACACAGCCCAAAACACCATTTTACCTCTCCAAAAGGTATTGGTAAACTCAGACTCTCCTTTGCTTTTGTTCATTGGTGAGCTCCCTTAAGAACGTTTTTGCATACACCTTTCTCATGCCAAGATTTTCAGTAAAGATTTTCCTAACCATTTCTCTGTCAATGTATACATGGTCTGCTATGTTTCTCACAGCCCACAATTTTGACACACAATTCAACAATTATTTGCAATGTTTTTTTCAGCTGCTCGTTACTGGTCGCCCTGACCTCTCTTCATCAGTGATGTGTTCTCTCCCCTCAGAAAAACATTTAATTAATTTGTTCACTGCTGTTTTCTTCATAGCATTATCCCCATAAACTTGAACTAACCTGTTTCTCATTTCACGTCTACTCTTGCCATGTTTAACAAGAAAAGTAATGTTTATTTGTTGCTATAATTCAAGCTTAGACATCCTTGCGGTGGCACACAGAAACACGCAACAATAATAATTAGCACCACTCAGCAAGGCATCACCATATGTCAACATGAACACAGCTGTGAGACACGGATATACCAAGGTTATGAAACCTTACTGAGCTGTATGTACAGTACTGACGATGTAAGCGCATGGTGACAAGTTCTCAAACTTAATTGTCAAACCTCCTATGTTCCACATTGCTTGTTGGACAAGGGTTTGAATTATTTATTGACTTTAGCAATTTTAAATAGCATTTCATCATATAATATGTTCATATAATATGTTTATAAAGTATGGTATAATAGAAAAACATGTAATCATACATTTTTGTTATATATTTACATTTTCTGTGATAATAATCAAGGGAGAAGAATAAACAATGTCAAATTAAGTCAGTCAAATTTATGGCAAATATATGCAATGTAGTTTTGTATATATAAGTAAGAATAAATAGTGCAGTCTATGGTTCTGTGTAGATGTTGCTAAACAGGCAAACACGTATTAGAATGCTACTTCAAAGAATACAATAGTAAGAACACTCTTATTGGGAAAAACAGCCGTCAGTTTGAATGATAAGTCCAGTTATTACTTGGGCAAGTTAGTGGATCCTGCTAAGCTTTAGTTTCCTTATGAACAAAATGGAGATAATACTACTAGCAACATTTTTCTGGTATATTGTTTCCTACAGCAAGGTCTCATACAAGGTAAGTTAATTTTATTAAACTGAAGAACTTGGTTTGTCTTTGGAGTAAGTGCACTCTAATATGTTGCCTGTAAATTTGTGTCTTCTACCTGCATATATTCTTCAACATAAGAACATGTGGATTTCCAAATATCTAGTGCTATTTGAAGCTTTTATTTACCATCTTATACAATATGAAAGCCTTCCTACCTAGCTTTGTCTTCTTTTCTTTCTCAGAATTTTAACATTCGGTTTTTCAATGTCTAGAAAATTATTTTGCTACAACTTGATTACACTCTCCAGCATTATTTGGATCTCCATAAATTAATAGTTCAAGTAGAAGATATTTGATTTTCAGAACAACCTTAATTTAAGCGCAATCAGAAGGAACATTTTTTTTTTCAAAGATGCAAGATGACTGTTCATACTGTCAAGGTAGTGAGCCATTCTTTTGCAGCCTGAAATGTCAAAGTCTTCTATTATAGTTAAGAAGATTAATATAAAAGAAGGTCATATGCCAACATTCCAATTTATGAGAATATGCGATTTGTATTAATCTAAATCACTGAAATTGTGGTACCTTAAAATTTTTCTTGCTATATTGGTATCATCATTTAGCATTAAATATTGATAGGATATTTTTTAAGACTGCTTAAAATGTAAGTTATGATATATAAAGAGGCAATTTAATGTTTTTGGAATTACATAAAGGAAAGATAAAACAGTGAAATATTCTTAGATTTCACAGAGCAATTTAGGTTAACTTTAGTATCTAAATTATCCGAAAGTTTCCGAAATAAAACCCTTAAACAGAAAACTTGTTTTTTAAGGTATGTGAGTGAGTCATCTTGAAAGTGGCTCCTCTAGCCCCACCCAAGCCTTCAGATGACGCAGCCTGAACTGAGATCCTAACCAAAACCAAGTGAGAGATTTTTAAGTCAGAACTGCCCAGTTAGCTGCATCTGGATTCCAGATCCTCAGAAGCCTTGTGAAATAACAGAATCATAACTTTATGCGGCTAAATTTGGGTTAATTTAATCTGCAGCAGTAGGTAACTAATATACCTTTCTAAACTGGGTTAGTCACTTTTATTGAAAACTTTTATTTCAATAATTATCACGATTTAAGGTAGGCATGACTGTGTGTCATTTCCATGAGTTTATTGCCCGCTACCAAAATCTTGACAGATAAATAGTAAATTTTGTTATTAGTCTTTTGGATTTAATACTTCTTACTATGTTCTCAGGAAGGAGACAGATGGCTAGCCTGGTGATAATGATGAGTGTTTCACTGGAATTACAGTGAGCCTTTGCAGAAGTGTGTTGGGAATGATTTCAGGGTAAATGATTACTAAGGTCAGATAGATATGTTGAAGCTGAAGGACAAAAATTATTGAACATTTGAGCTTATAAGACACTTAAACAATTAATTGCCAAAAGTATATTATTCTACCAAAACAATAATCAATTTTTGGTTTAAGAATAAAGATGTTGAGTCCTTGTATTATGTGCTGTCTTCCTTGATATTTGTGTGTACCATAAAATCCAAGTCTATAAGGTTTTAAAATAGATATCATTTCGATACAATTTTATGCAGCAAAGCCATCTGGATAATTTTCATCTTTTAAAATTTAGTTCAAAAACTGGAAAGAAAAAAAAATGCCAACATGCCATGACTTCTTTTATAAGCTCTTTCATATTATTTGGTATTTATTTTCAAAACTGTTAGCATCTAAATTTATGTATTTTTACCTCATAAATAAAATATATGCTATAATCACCATCAAAATGCACAGAGCCAATTAATTCCACTTTAGTGCTACCATAATAATGCCACGTTTGCTTCTTATATATAGCAACAATATATATTTTTTTGTTCTTTATTACAGTTCAAAGTTGAATCAAAGCAGTGTTGCTAGTTTGTAAAATTGAAAAAGCACTAACTTTGGAATTCTAAAACCAGCACTGACCTTCATGACTGCTCTTACATATATTAGCAAAATGACCTTGGACATATCACTTAAACTTTATAAGTTCTGGTTTTCTTCTCTATAAAAGAGAGATAATAACTTGCCCTTGTTAACTATCAGATTGCTATAAAGATATAATGGATATTAAAGCACTGTCAAAATTAAAGCAGTACTGTTACTGTTATTGTAGCTCCTTTGATTTCTTTTTACATGTCTTTAATAAAAAGTAGATGCATTTTAAAGTAGCTACTAATATGTCACTATAGATGATAATATATCTATTCATAAAAACAGGTGAAGTAACCATTTACAATGTTGACATTGATTCTGAATTGATTTAATTGGGCATGTGAAAAGTTTAAAAGAACATTTAAGGTGATCTGACAAAACAGGCATTTGATTATTATATAATATAAGATGTTTTATTCATGTTAGTTGAGCAATGCTGAACAAGTTAAAAGTGACATTTAAACCAGAGTGGAGGAGTTAAGTGTGAATCAAATTTATATTTGCCAAAGTAGGTACCTGGTATTCCTACAGATTTTATGGATAAAAATAATTTTAAATTTTGTTCACACTAGACATATTTTTCTTCATGTAAGTCCTGTGTTTTAAAGGCTACTACTATAACAGTTTTTGTACTGTATTCAATTGGCATTAATAGTATATTGAGATGAAATTTTTGAAAATTTGTAAAAACTCCATTGATGAGAAACTATTGTTACTAGGAAAAGTAGTGGAAAAAGAAAGAGATTCAATTAAAATTAAGTGACATTTACAAAGATTACCAGGAATTACTGGAAAAAATATTAGAGAAAAAGCAGAACTGTAATAGATCAAAATTAATGTAACCCTTCTTTAAACTGATACTGTGGCTCAAACCTCTGAGTATCTTACCTGACTATAAGTCTAAAGCTATAAACAAAGAGCAAATTTCAGATCAGGAAATAATGTGACCAAAAAATTTGTTTTAAAAATGCTTCTTGTTCAGAATGTTACCTTATTTTGCTTAGCATAATAATTTCAAGATACATTCATGTTGTTACAAATGGTATTTTCACCTTTTCTTATAGACAAGTAGTATTCCATTGTGCATATGTCCCATCTATCCTTTATCCAATCATCTATGAAAGGACACTTTGGTTCTTTCCATGTCATGACAACTGTAAAGAATGTGGCAGGGTGCATATATCTTTAGGATAGATGTTTTCATATTTTTCAAAGAGGATTTTATGAATTTGACCTCAAAGGCAAGGGGAGTAAAAGCAAAAATAAATGAAAGGGACTATATACAGCTAAAAAACTTCTGCACAGCAAAAGAAACCATCAATGAAACAGAGGCAACCAACTGAATGGGAAGATATTTGCAAACAACATCTCCAATAAGGGACTAATATTCAAATTTATGAAGAACCCATACAACCCCCCCAAAAAAAACCCAAAACAAAACAAAAAAACAATCCAATTAAAATATGGGCAGAGAATCTGAACAGACATTTCTCCCAAGAAGACATACAAATGTCCTACAAATATATGAAAAAATAATCAACTTCACTAGCTATTAGGGAAATATAAATCAAAAACACAATGAGTTACCAACTCACACCTGTAAGAATGAATGCCATCAACAAGTCAAATAATAACAACTGTTGGAGAGGCTGCGAAGAAAAAGGAACCCTCATACACTGTTGGTGGGAATTGGTACATCCCGTATGGAAAAATAATATGAAGGTTCCTCAAAAAATTAAGAATGAAATTACCATATGACGCAGAAATACCTCTCCTGGGTATCTACCCGAAAATCAAAATTTTTCATCACATAACCTTTTCTCCCAGTGGTTTTGCTTTAGGTTAGTGAAGTTGAAAGATTATAAAACACAGCAAAAAAAAACAACAAAATTTTTTTCAAACGAAATTTAGATGTCCAATTTAAATTGATTGATACAGGAGTCAATGTCTTTATGGCACAAAATGAATTGAACTTTAACATCTTTACAATTGTACCATGTTTCCCCTAAAATAAGACCTAACCATAAAATAAGCCCTAGCATGATTTTTTCAGGATGCTTACAATATAAAATAAGCCCTACGATATATCCCTGAAAATAAGAAAGGGTCTTATATTAATTTTTGCTCCAAAAGATGTGTTAGGGCTTATTTTAAATTACGAGCATCCTGATAAATCATGCTACAGCTTATTTTCTGTTTAGATCTTATTTTTGGGGAAACACGGTAGTTTCTTAAAAAAAAAAAAAAAAAAAACTAGTTAAAAAATTATGTGTTTGATTAAAAACCTGTTCTCTATGTATCAATTCAAAGTTTGACTTATTTATAGCTATCTTTGTTTAAAATAGTTCTTTTTTTATATTGGTAATATGATGCTTCTTTTCAAATCCTCAATAAATATTTATTGATATATGATGATTGTATTCACAAGGTAAATAGAAAAGGCACTATTAGAAACAGTGAGTACTCTTCCCTGGCTGTAATTGACTACAAAATTGAGTTTAATATGCATACTACCAAGATTCTTTTTTTTATTCTTTAGCTAGAAATTTGTTACTACTAAAATGGGGAAGTAGTAAATGCAACACAATTGTATTGAAAATATATTTTTCTTCTGTTGTATAGTTATATTACAAGTCAGAAAGGCACATCTCTTTAATTAATGGGGTGCCATTGATTTTGAATCATAAATTACATATTTTAATCTTTACTTTGCCATTCATGATGTATATTATGGACAAATTACCTAAGCTCTTATTTTCATCATCTGCAAATTAGACTAGTGAATACGTACCTCACTAGTCCTTGCAAAGATTTAGCGGAAGAAAGCTTATAAATCACTGTTTTGCAAATTAAGAAGAGTTACAGAAATGTTGGTTGTAATCACCATTTTACTGTTAGGTAGTTACATAAATAAATGGATATGCAAATGAAAAGAAAAAATAAGCCAGCCCAACATAGGTAGAATCCATGTGTTCTGATTCCTTGATGTAATTGTCATTGTGCCAGACTAACTCTATAGAGAGACAAAAGTAAGAACACAACTAGGGAGAACTGTTGTAAGCTACCTTAATACAAACAAAACCAGGAACCCAATTTGTTGCTACTCCCTAAAATACTTGTGAAGTAAGAGGACTTTCCAAAAGGCAACTATCATACAGCTTCCATTAACATCCATTGTCAATGGGATCTTTTTACAATGTTCAATAGTTAATTCAAGTTTCTGACTCTTCAAAATATCACATGCATTTTCCTGGATGCCTTGAATCCTAGTTTCCAAAGTTCAGTCAGTGAAGGGAAACACAGAAAGTAGGATGAGCACATTCACCTCCTTTTTAGGTAGGAAGAGAAACTTCAGGGATTCCCTCTGTGGGTATTGGCACCCCTTGCTCTGCATTTGGAACAAATGAAAACTGGTTGCTGCACATTGTTACAGTCTTACAGGTAATAGCATTCACAGTGCGAAGGGAATGTATTGTAGGAAATACTTAGACTCACAAGTACTGAATTCTGACAAGTTGGCGTCATGTAGGACTTAGTGAATATTAAGCTTAGGATCTTGACTCTTGTCAATCAGAGTGTATATTTTATTCCAAATTATCTGAATATCTTGCATCTAAAGAGGATTTGGATTTTATAAAGATACTGATAAAATTTGACAAGTCACTTATTCCATCCTCAGGAATGAGAACTACAGTTTACTACACAGCCTATAGAAACTATAATAGATATACAGTGGCTTCTTATATTACTATGTTTTCTTTTCTTATCAGAAAAATCATGTAATAATATATAATTTAAGGGTTAAGGATATAGCCTTGTTTTTTGGTTGTTCACTATTGTGTCCCTCGGTTCTCTTGCCCCATGTAATCTTGATGGTTCTTGTTTCAGTACCATTACTAACTCAGATAACAATACTAACTATCAAAGCCATTATTAGTTTATTTCTCTGGACATTTTAGCTGGATGTGTCTGCATAGTACTGCAGATTTCAGTCTATACCTTAAGCTTTGTTAGCCTTTGTTTCTTTTAATAAATCAGACTTTCCTGGAGTCTGGATCTTTTGATTCGCTATGGTAGTGTACAGGACATTTAATGAAAGGTCTTTATTGGGATAATATGATCCGTTCAATTCATATTTGTTGAATACCTATTATGTGCCGAGAGTAGCAGAGAAGGAAACAGACAAAATAATGCCCTCTTGGAGTTTATGTTCTAATGGGGAATAAACAACAAGCAAATGATAAGTAACAATATATGCAGGTGGTAATGTGGCAATCAAAACAATAAAACAAAGGAAAGGGATGTACCAATAGCTGGTGATTCAAACAGTGTGATCAGGGATGACCTCACTGCTAAGAGGACGCTTGTGCAAAGGCTTGAAGAATGTGATAGAGAAAGACCAGTAGATATTTCAGGATAAGTATCTTAGATACAGGACTATAGCATGAGGAAAATCTCAGAGGTGGGAGCATGATTTATATTCCAGAGGAACTGCAAGGAGGTCAGTATTGCGAAGGTATAGTGTTCAAGAAGAAATGTAAAAGATATTAAATTAATGAAGCAACAGTAAAGGGTGCAGTGCAGATTTTGTAGAACTGTATGGCCTTTGCCTTTACTCTGAATGAGATAAGTAGTCATTGACTGGTCTGGAGCGGAATGTTGGCATCATTCATTCATTCATCAAATCTTTATTGGAAGCCTTATGTCTATTTGACACTAATCTAGGAAATAGGCATACATCAGTAATCCACGAGATAAGAATTCAAAGCATATTAGCAATTATATTATCGTGGTTAGGGTGAGTATTATTTGTTTATTACTATGCTGTAACAAATTACCACAAATCTTATGGATTTTACAAGCTAGATTTATGATCTTATAGTTCCTAGTCTTACAGTTAATAGTATTTAAAGAGTGTGCTGGTAGTTTATTGTAGGAAGTACTTGGAAGTATGTGATTGGGCAAAAATCAAAGTGTTGGAAGGGCCTTGTTTCTTTCTGGAGGCTCTAGGGTAAAATCTTTTTCTTTCCCTTTTCCAGTTTCTAGAGGCCACCTTCTTTCTTTGTCTCTCACCTCCCCTTCCTCTGTCTTCAAAACAGCAACTCTGGGTCTCGTCTTTTTTATGCTACATCTCTATGGTTCTCTCTTTTGATCCACTTTCTCTATTTTTAAAGACCCTTGTAATAATATTGTGGACATACAATAATCCAAAATGATATCACAATTTTTAGGTCAGTTGACTAACAATCTTAACATCTCATCTGCAACCTTAATTTTCCTTTGTTGTGTGACTTCATTAATATACTTATAGGTTTAGAGAATTAATACATAGACTTCTTTAGGGGAGACCATTATTCTGGCTGCTGCAGGCATGGGTCAAGGTAGTGCACATGGTAATGAAAACATGCTGCCTCTTCTGTTAGAACTAGATTATAAGGGCAAGGCTAATAACCAAAATCTTAGTGGCTATGAGTATGCAGCTCATATTGATATGTCCACCTGCCAGACTAGTCAACCAAAACGCAGTAGTACCTATTTTCTTCTTTTGAACTTGCAGTTAGGAGCAGAGTTATCTTGTTTTATCCATAGCCTTTGCCCTGTTTTCCAGGGAAAGCTTTATCAAGATAGTCTGAACATTTTAAATGTTAACATGTAAATTGGCATATTTTATTTGTTCTGCAGGTGATCATGGAAAAAAAATATTAGAATACTGTAAAAGAAAAAACATTTTAATGGAAAATTATATTCACACAGCCTAATAAGTTTACTTTCTATCATACTTGGAATAAAATCTAAACATCTTGTTCTTGTCTCTGACCCTTGAAGTTCTCATTCCTGCCTATACCTTTTTCCTCAGCTTTCCATTTATTTGCTTAATGTCACTGCTCGTCCTAGCAACCTTCCTTCTGTTACTGAATCACGCTGAGATTGTTTCTGCTATCTGGAATACTCTTCCCCAATACCTGTTTTTATTTGGGTGCCTGCCTGACACTTAGGACTCAACTTGAATTAATCTCTCACTAAATCATTCATTAACCTCCAGAAGACTTTACAGAATATTGAATGTAAAGCTTCCCCACCCACCACCAGTCTTCTTTTTCAAATGGCCTTTATTTTCTTATTATTTTCCTTCTAAGCACTTATCAATTATATTTTCTTATCTGTATGTATGTATTCCTAAAGGGTCTTTCTCCCTATCCTTAAAGGAAGTTATGTCTAAGCACTATTATCTCCTCAGTGCTTAGAACAATGACTGGTACACATTGTATGCACAAAATAAATATATTAATGGATGAATGAATGAGTGTTGAGAATTTTGATTATATACAGAGAGTGCCATAAAAAATTGCATACACTTAAGAAAGGAAAACTGTATTAAAATTGTAATAATGAATATATACCGATAACAAAAAATGAACATAAGTCACATTTGACTTCTGCAGTTACAAAAGGTGCTCAAAGTGGTTACCGTCAGCATCCAGACACTTCTGATTACAGTAAACCACTGCTTGAGCAACGTTGACCATAGTGTCCACTTTTATATATTTTTTGGCATCCCTGGTATATATATATATATATATATATATATGTTATATATGATATACATACACATATAAATATATATATACACACACACATATATGTTTGTATATATATATATATATATATATATATATATACACACACTTATGTACTATATACATACAAATACATATATCTTTGAAGAGTGCATATAAGAGTAAATCTTCTAAAATTTCTAGTTGTCTTATTTTCTTTTGTCCCAACAGGAGGAATTATGAAATAAAGACCTTTTTCCTATAACCACAGACAAGGAAAAGGACATCAGGGAGAAAATGGAATCAGGTAAATAAAAGTCAAACTAGGAAATTAGCTTTAAGCCCTTGTTAAAGCAAGCATTTCCCTATTATTGTAAAATACCCCCCTAACTAAGATCTAGTTGGATGGAGACAGGGGCAAACTAAGTATTTGTGGAACAAATTGTTTTTCCTTACCTGATATTGTTAACCATCAATGGTAAACTATATTTCTTTGATTTTATCTAGTTTTATAAATGTGGAGTTGTGACAGCTAAGAAATAAACACAGCTGTTTTCAGTGGCTTTCTTAATGTTTAAATTATTTTAAAATGAAATGTTTGAAATATGATTTTTGTGGAACTATCATCACTGACATTTGCATAGTATTTTATAAAAAGGATGTTTATTTGTACATTGCTGCTTAATCTTCACAAAATCCCTGAGAGAGAGGCATAAGAATCCACTGTCTTCATTTAACAGTAAAGTGACTGGTTCACTGTCACTGAGCTGCAAGGGACCTAGGCAGAACTAGATCCAACTAGTAATGTACTGAATACATAAGCTTTGCATACATGTGCTTTGTGAACTGTGGATGCTAGACAATTATTAGGTTTTGTTCTATTGACATGTAACTACAACCACTTATTTCAGCATTTTTATATTATATGCTGTTCTGATGAGTCAAATTTTTAAGATAAGGTATTCATTAGCTATTCTGCCTTATTTCACAATATCCCATTCAAAAATTACCCAATAACTATTTTAAATGTAAGGTGACAGTATCATCATGCTTTGTTAAGCATTCACAACAAATATTTCCCACCTGTGAATAGCCAAGTAATTTTTTGCTTTGTTGTGTTTTTTATAAAAAAAGAAACAGAAAGGCTTTGTTAAATACCAGCAATAATTTTGTGTCAGAGATATCATGATGCTTCACACGTGTAAGTTTCAAAGCCCAAAATCTAAGTGATTAAACTATTATCTGTATATTTCTCTTGATAACAGCTCAAACAGTGCACTGGAATTTGGAAAGCCCTTTACAATGTTGCACAATATGCCCATATTCAGTTCTTTGGAATATAACCTGGGGTTTTGTCTAATGTATTCTACATAATACTGATGGGAAGATGTGAATTTTGCATTTTACTTGCTCTTGCATGCTTCCAATCCTCCTATCTTCAATAGCATACAGAAGAGCTGTTTCAATATTTTGGAAACATGCTAATTAAATGAGGGATCAAGCTAAGATATAGAAGTATGTAAATTAGTCTTAATTCCTTTTTTTTTTACAATTCTTAAGCATAATCAAAATAAGAGGCAAATAAATAGAATCTACTGGATTTGATAGCTCATGCTATAAACAAGTTTAGAAAAAAAATAGAAGTAGCAAAACAGTCACAGTTAATTTGAAATAATTTAAGTTTTTTTTTATATTTTTAAAATATAATATTTATTATTTTTCCTGGTAAGTAAAAATATCAGGCTAAGAAAACATAATCTCTCTTTTTTTTAAAAAAAAATTAAAGTTTATTGGGGTTACAATTGTTAATAAATTTACATAGATTTGAGTTATACAATTCTGTAATACATCATCTAGATCTCACATCATGTGTTCACCACCGAGTCAGTTTTCCTTCCATCAGCATATATTTGACCCCATTTACATTCCTCTAGAACCCCCCTGCCTCCTTATCTTCTGGTAACTCCTAAACTATTGTCTGTGACTTAATTTGTTTGTCTTGTTCTTTTGTTATTTTCAGTTTTATATACCACACATAATTGAAATTATATGGTTCTCTATTTTTTCTGTCTGACTTATTTCGCTTAGCATAATAATCTCAAGATCCATCCATGTTGTCACAAATGGTACTATTTCATCTTTTTCTTATGGATGAATAGTATCCTATTTTGTATACATACCACAACTCCAATGTCCGTTCATCTATCCAAGGACACTTGACCACCATAAATAAAGCTGCAATGAACATTGGAGAGCATATGTCTTTAAGGATAAATGTTTTCAGATTTTTTGAGTGGATACCCAGGGCAGGGATTGCTGGGTCATATGGCAATTCTATTCGAAATTTTTTGAGGAACCTCCACACTGCCTTCCAAAGCTGTTGCACCAATCTGCATTCCCACCAACAGTGTACGAGGGTTCCTTTTTCTCCACAGCAGAGCAGAATAAATGAAATAGAGACCAAAAAGACAATAGAAAAAATTAACGTGACAAAGAGCTGGTTCTTCAAAAGATTAATAAAATTGAAAAACCCTTGGCTAGACTCACTAAGATAAAAAGAGAGAAAACACAAACAAAATCAGAAATGGAAAAGGGGAAGTTATCAAGGACACCACAGAAATACAAAGGATCATCCAAGAATACTATGAAGGACTGTATGCCACCAAATTCAATAACCTAGAAGAAATGGACAAGTTCTTAGAAACATATAGCCTTCCTAGGCTGAACCATGAAGAACTGGAAAATCTAAACAGACCGATCACCAGTAACGAAATTGAATCAGTCCAAAACCTTCCCAAAAGCAAAAGTCCGGGACCAGATGGCTTCACTAGTGAATTCTACCAAACCTTCAAAAAGGATCTAACACCTGTCCTACTCAAGCTCTTCCAAAAAATTGAAGAATTGACAATACTCCCTAACTCTTTTCATGAGGCCAACATTACCCTGATACCAAACCTAATTAAGATAACACAAAAAAGAAAATTACAAACCAATATCTCTGATAAATACATATACAAAAATCCTAAACAAAATTCTAGCAAATCGAATACAACAATGCATTAAAAAGATTATTCATTACAACCAAGTCGGGTTCATCCCAGGGACACAAGAATGGTTCATCATACACAAATCAATCAATGTGATACACCACATAAACAAAAGAAAGGACAAAAATCATATGAGAATAACAATATATGCAGAAAAAGCATTTGAGAAAATAAGCCCATTTATGATGAAAACACTTAATAAAATAGGTATAAAAGGAAAATACCTTAACATAATAAAGGCCATATATGACAAATTCTCAGTTAATATCATAATTAATGGTGAAAAACGGAAGCCCTTTTCTCTACATTCAGGAACATGACAGGCATATCCCCTATCACCTCTGCTTTTCAACATAGTATTGGAAGTCCTAGCCAGAGAAATCCAGCAAGAGAAAGAAACATTCTGTTTACTTGATGGATTTATTTATCTCTCTCTCTCTCTGTTTTTTTTTTTTTTTTTTTTTTTTTTTTTTTTGGCTGTATGGTTCATATAGCGTTTGGATATTTTTTGGTCCATATAAACTAATACAATTAAGATATATCAAATGTGTTGTAGTTCAACAGCTTGTGGAAACAACCAAAAAAATACATTTATAAATAAGTTAAGCAATAGAAGAAAACTCTGTAAAATATCTAGGAATATATTTAACAAGAAACCAACAAAAGCTATAATCCAAAAACTAAAATTTTACAGAAGAGCAC
Organism: Rhinolophus hipposideros; assembly: GCF_964194185.1. Taxonomy (NCBI): domain Eukaryota; kingdom Metazoa; phylum Chordata; class Mammalia; order Chiroptera; family Rhinolophidae; genus Rhinolophus; species Rhinolophus hipposideros. Next base: position 26,918,907 of record NC_138057.1, read on the forward strand.
AAAGAATGCTCTGTAATTGGCAGGTCAGTCATGTTCCTGAATGGGAAGACCTACTATTTCAAATATGTAAGCCTTTTGTACCTTTGATTAATTGATATAATCAATGGAATTTTAATAATATGTCCAAATTATTTGTTAAGTGAATTCTCATGTTTAGCTGTGAAAATAAATATACAAGAATATGAGAATAGACAAAAACAAACAAACAAAAAAATGCAATTTAGAAAAGCAAAATGAAGGGAATATGCTATACCAGATAAACAAACTTTATTTCAAAGTTATACCAAATAAATTAGTTGATAGATATTTCTATGGGAATTGAGGGATTAAAGGCAATAGGAAAAAGATGGCTTATGTCATGAATGATATTGTGGCAACTAACAATGTATCTGAAAAATCATTTAAAATTAGGTCCTTATCTCACAAGACTAAAAAATTTCATTTGAATTATGGGACCTAAAGCATATTTTAAAAGCATAAAAGTACTGGAAGAAAACATAAACACATTTTATTTTCCGATTTAGTGGTTGGAAAATCTTTTAAGGTATGAATGAAACTTAAAAACCACAGTGGTAAAGATAAACTTGACAAAAAACAAAAAGACAGAATAACTACAAAATCTCTACATGGTAAAAGATCTCATAAATGAAATTGCCAAGTGGATTAGTTCAGACCCACTAAAGCAAAACCCAAGTGAGAAGTAGGGGTGAGGGCTTCACATGAGAATGTAAGAGACAATGTGGGGAGAACAAGAAAGGTGGAATGGGTAGGAAGAATATGGACTTTAACTGCACAGTTACAAGATAATTTCTGCCAGTCTGATGGAGAGTCCTCAAAACCAAGTCACACATAGAGAATCATCAATTCCGATTAGAAGGAGCCTGCCTTAGTATCCCCACCTGCTCAGTTAGTGGCTGGGAGTAGCTCTTAGGAAGCATCCTATATTAGTGAACCAACCTGGCAATTGATCCAGCGGGGCAAACAATGGGGCCATAAGTCAATATTGTTAGCCACAGAGGGAGAGCTGAGTAGCACATTTTAATTTTCATTTCTTAAAATAGGGAAAAACAGACATATGTAAATCCTTAAGAATAATATAACCTAATAGAAATGGATAAGGATATGTGCAGACCTAGATATAAAAAAAAGAAAATTCATACCATAAAACATCTAGGAAGTATGCTGAACGTTTTTTATCAAAGATAAGTAAAGTCAAGTCACAGTGAAATAAAAACTTTCACCTATCAGATTGGCAAGAACATTGAAAGATTTAAATTTGTCATTGAAGGTCAACTGGGCCAGAATTCTAAAAATTATGCTCCTTTTACAGAACAAGTTCACTTCCAGTTTTCTAGTGCAGCATTCTTTATAATGGTGAAAATATTTGAGATATCTTACATGCCAACCACTAAAAGAATGGTTAGGTAAAATAATGAAAAAGTTAGTTACTTTTCCTCAGTTTGCAAATCAATGAAATAGCTATAATTCCACTCACAGAAATTTTGGTGTGTGTGAATTTTGATATAACATTTAAAGTACTCAGAATACTAACCAGAATATAGTAGGTACTCAATATTTAATAGCAGTCATTAACACAATGGAATAATATGCAATTAAAAAAGAATTAGAAACAAAAACTCATAGACACAGACAATAGTTTAGTGGTTACCAGAGGGTAAGAGGGGTGGGGGGAGGGAGATGAGGGTAAGGGGGATCAAGTATATGGTGATGGAAGGAGAACTGACTCTGGGTGGTGAACGCACAATGGGATTTATAGATGATGTAATACAGAATTGTACACCTGAAATTATGTAATTTCATTAACAATTGTCACCCCAATAAATAAATTAAAAAAAAAAAAGAAACAGTTCCTAAGGACACAACACACACACACACACACACACACACACACACACACACAAGAATTAAACAAATAAGCAAATCCTATTGAAATGGAAACAATTTTTGGTTTTTAATGACTGAAAAAAATCAAGTGGCAGAAAAATATTAATATGATATTTTAGTAAAAATAAAACTTGAAAAGAGTATGAGTGTATATGCATGTTTGTAGAAAAGTATCTGAACAGATAGCCTATAAACTTAATAGTGATTCGCTATGCAGAATGAAAAAGGGGTTAATGAGAAGGTGGGAGCTTTCACTGTTTACTCAGTAAAGTTTTTTTTTTTTTCATTTTGGATAGTAGTTTTAAAAGAGCAGCACTAATTATTTTTATTTAATTTATGAAATTTAAAAAATGAATGAAATTAATAATATTGCAAATAATATGGGAATACATATAGTTAATAATTATGCACTTAAATAACAAAACAAAACAAAAAACTGTGTTCTAAAACTAAATATTTCACTTAAAAAATGTTAAATATAATCCAAATAATATTTATCAAATGTTTATTTACCTTTTAAAAGAGAAAACATATTTGGTTGTAATTTGTTTTCTATTTTCTACAGTTAAGGCTTAATTTATTTTTAGAAATTCTACATCTCTAGGTCACTCTAAGAATAGAAAATGAAAGTCTAATTAGGGTTCAGTGATGTAGTTGAAAGTTAAAAGATGAATGTAAATTTTATAACCCACAGTCTTAGAATTTTTTAGTACTGCCTTTACCATATATTGTTCCCTGTGCCTTCTTGTGCTGGGTTGAACAATCAAAAAAAGAAAAAGAGAGAGAGAGAGAGAGAGAGAGAGAGAGAGAGAGAGAGAGAGAGAGAGAGAGAGAGAGAGAGAGAGAGAAAGGAGATTACTGTAGAATCCAGCCACCTCTTATTCTGTAAATTGCTTCTTCAAGCTCTTTGTTTCAAGTGTTTTAAGCCAAGCATAGTGCTACCATGACCAATTGGTTGCAGACATGATTTAAGCTGAGACAATATTTTATTTGGATGATTGAGATATGGAGCATCTATGACCTAAATTGTACTAACCAGAGCACTTTCCCACAATTTTGTAATTGTGAAGCGATCTCTCCCCCAGTTGCTACGATTTTAGTATGTGAATCAAACCTGAATCTGGCCATGTCCCAGTGTTTCACAACTTGCCCTGTTCTGCATGAGAAATAATGAAACCAATATGAAAAGGAAAAGGTACCGGGTGGAAAGGGTGGGGGTGGAGAGAGACAGAGACAATATTTAATGACATCCAAGTTTTCTGTCTAATTGTTTCAATGGAAAGTTCTACTATGAACAGAGGGATAAGGGAGGAGAAAGTGTTGAGAATTAACACAGCTCTTACATTTTCAGAAAATAGACTGAGAGCTCTATGATGGCCTCATGTTCTTTTGGTCAATGTACATGCTATTAAAAAAAATCTCTTAGGAGAGTTGATAATATTTTTCATTATATTCCCATAAGAAGTAATCATTAATTTGAAAACTCAACTGTGTTTAGTCTTCATTTATCAACTGTGTTTAGTTTTAAATGTGTTACTAAAATGAAACTTTGCCCAGCAATTGCTGTGTCCCAGGAAACCTTAAAAACGACAAAGACAAAATCTTACTGGTAAGAACTTTGTAAATTTCATTGATCTCATGGTTCCATGGCATACCAAGGGAACAAGTGATGTAAAATATCTTTTTCATCATAATTTGACACAGACTTGCATACAGTATTAAAATAACCTCCTTTAATATACAACAAGAAACTCTCTTTAATGCCTATTGTTATTTTAATAGCTTGGGAGAGGAAACAGATGAAATAATTTATTAACTATAAGGCAACTCAAATAATTTGTTCCTTTCTACACCCTGGTGAATGAGGAATTCTAAAGTTTTCCCATGTGCCTACATGTCTTATTTTCTTAGAATTCAGTATTAAACCTCTGTAACCCTAATGAATAATTTCAATTTTTATGTACAGTTCTCATAGTTATAAAACTTGAATTGTAATTTGGAAAAAGGAAATTTAAGTCCTGTTAGAAATTGGCAACATTAAAAGTGGTCATGTTTGTTGTTGTTTGTGTGTGTGTTTTTTTAAATAATTGAATTGAATGAACATCATTGGGGAATTTCATTGTTTCAGGACTCAGTTTTCTCATAATGGAAAAAAGTTGAACAACATAATTTTAAAATTCCTTTTTAGTTTCAAAATATTATGAAGCAATGATTCAAGATACATAATTTAGCAGGGCTGAATAAAAATTGCTTCCGTGTTATTTAGAAAGAACACACATCAGTTAATCTTCTTTGAAAAGTATAATTGCTATAAGTGCTTTTATCTTTCTATTTTTTCTTAATGCAGATTCATGAAGTTGCTCTGACATAAATTTAGCAAGTGACCTTAAATTAATGGGGTAAGCAGAACATTTGTGGAATCAAGTTGGCAACTAAGAATTTTTTTCTCAAAATCTTGTGACCATTTTTTTATTGCTCGCTTTGCTTCCTTAAATGTTAATATAATGCATAGGTTTATGAACATATACATATGTGTGTGTATATATGTGTGTGTGTATGTAAGTAAATAATAAAAAGTGAGCTTATTTTATTAACTAAAGAAAGAACTTTTGTTTCTGTTGTTATTTTCTATGAGGGGAGCTTAAACAATAGTTTAGTAGTTACCAGAGGGTAAAGGGGTTGGGGGGATGGGTGATGAGGGTAAGGGGGATCAAATATATGGTGATGGAAGGAGAACTGACTCTGGGTGGTGAACACACAATGGGATTTATAGATGATGTGATACAGAATTGTACACCTGAAATCTATGTAATTTCACTAACAATTGTCACCCCAATAAATTAAAAAAAATAAAATAAATAAAAAAATAAAGAAAATATAGATTTTATCAACTAAAAAAACAAAAAAGGAGAATTTCTCAATCTGTAATCTGGTCAAATACATTCAGTTAAACATGACTCACAAGTTCTGCTTGGTTTTCTAAACCCTCTTGTCCATTTTCACTTTTGATATAGCTCCAAGATAACATCTTTAAGATTAGAACTATCTTAAAAAGTTTTTTTTTTTATTTTTCTTTATCTTTCTCATATTTATATTATAAAGATATATTTAATCGTGATGCATCCATGTCTTGATATTAGAATATTGAAGATAACTCCAGTATTAGTGATGAACACTTTTGGCTGTCGGCAAAAGTCCAGTCAATTGTGCCATAAATTGATGAAAACTTCATTTATTTTCATTAAACAAGAAGCTTAGGGGTCAGGAAGAAGGTTTGGAAAAGTATCTGAGTGGTGACACAGGCCAGTGAGGCTTAACCTCCTAGCAAGAAGAAGATGGAACTTGAAAAGGCCAAGCATGGCAGCCAAATATTTTTGTCTTAGTAATTTCTGGGTGCTATAACAAATTACCATTGACTGGATGGCTTATAAACAAAGCAATTTATTTCTCACAGATCTGGAGGTTGAAAATCTGAGATCAGGGTGCTAGTAAAATTGGGTCTGGTGAGAGTCCTCTTCCAGGTTTCAAGTTGCAGACTGTCAATTTAATTGTATTCTCATATGGCAGAAAGAATTCTGGCCTCTTTTTAAAGGGGTACCTATCCCATTCATGAAAGTTCCACTGGCATGACTTAATTACTTTGCAAAGACTCCACCTCCAAATATCATCATATTGGGGATTAGATTTCAAAATACGAATTTGAGGGTGACACAAACATTCATTCTATACCAATGTTCTTTTTTGCAGATGTTTCCAAGAAGCCCCACCAGGAGAGTCTTGCATCTAATTGACCAAAATTGTTTGCCATGGTGACCCCTAGCTGCAAGTGTTAGAAGATGACCAATTTTATCAGGGTGTATTCCTCCACTCCCTCAAAACTGAGGTTAGTAAAAAAGAATGAGAATGTGTATTGAGTAGGCAATTAGAAGCATATGCCACAACACATCACGAGTGCCAAGGGAATCAGAGTATCTTATACTCAAAGAAGGATTCCAAATACAAATTGGCTGGTCATGAATTACTGAAAGGGCAGATTCACTCACATTGATGATTAAGTTTTCATTTGTGGTTTAACTTTCTTAATGCACATGATGGTGCTCTTCTCTACTCTTTCTTACAGGCCGTGGTTTTTATGGTGAATAAAGAGGGCTAAATTTAGAGAAATTATATGAAATATATATAACATGGAAACAGGCTTAATTATATAGCCTTTTAGAAAAAGTTTACTGCTTTGAACTATGTTCGTTTTCATGATGGTAGTAAGTATAGAGTTTGTATATATTTTCCAAGGTTTTGACAGTGAGACTGGTGCCTGTCCTAACAACTGGTGACACATTACAGCTGGTTGTTATTAACCCTACCTTTCAGATGAGGAAACTGATGTTCAGAGATATTAAGTTACTTGCCCAAGATGATAATCTTTACTGAGCATATATTGAGCATATATTAATAAAACTTGTAAAATTTCTTTTGAATTAATTTCAGAATTCTTTAAGGCTATAAAAGTACTTATAAACCTAAGAGTGTCAATTGTAATTGAATAGAGAAAGCATGATAACTGTTCAGACACATGAACAAAGATAGGTGTTATGATTTAAGCAACACGGTGGATTGAGAGACGTATCATTACAAAACACACACAAAAAAAACATTACTGAGGTCTGTTGTTCCTCAGTATCTCAAGCGCTATTAAGAACAGCACGATGCTATGTGGATAAACTATAAACAATTTAATAATGAATTCCAACAAAAGAGTAGGGTAAAATCTTCCTATTGTTTAAAGCTTGATGGTTCAAACTAGATCTCCTTTCCTCTTTTCATGAATAACCCTTGTGCTTGAGAAGTAATACTAAAAATCATGAAAAGAAGCAAAACAAACAAACAAACAAAAACATATGTTTTGAGACTTTATTCCAAATCAGGATAGGAACCTAGATCTGTTTGATAACAAAGTCCTTATTCTTAATTTTCATGATAACTCCACATGGTACGCATTGGTATTCCAATTTTAGAATAAGGAAGCTGAGAGGAGGGGGATGCAGTCATTTGCTCAAGGCAGAACTGGACTTCTAGTGAAAAATCGATCAAAGGTAACCCTCTGAGCTCTTTTTTTTATACTTTGCAGCCTCCCTATAGTGTTACTGATTCCCATTAATATTTAGCCATCATTATCATCATCATCATTGTCATTATCATTATTTCTTTTACCTAGGTTCATTTTCTTCCAAATCTCTGAGTGAACTGATACGATCTTGTCAATTTCTCCTTAAAGATGCTCTTGTAGGAGATTAATTGTTTTGGATTGTTTCTTTTAAACACTTTTGACCCTTTTTGCAAATGTTTATCCCTTTTTGTTTCAGAGTGTCTCTTCTTTATGGGCTTCTTTCCAAATATCCATTGCAGATATGAGAGAAATTAATTCTTCTAAGTTTATTTTTAACACAGAGATGCTTGGCATTGCCTAGGATCAACTCATTCTGCCTACCTCCTCACCACCACCCCCCCCACACACACTATTTGCTTACATTTATCACTTACTACATTTTTTATGGAAATGTATGTTCATAGTTTTGTAATACAAAAACATCTGTTTGAAGCAGGGATCATTTAATTGGAAGAACTAGAAATCACTCATCCAAGTTCAAGTTCATTAGGGTGAGCATATTTTTATTGAAACTCAATCAGAGCAGATGAATTTTAGCCAGCCTTATTATAGGCTTAATTGGAGGTAGAAAGGAAAGTCTGGAGCTGAAGCATACCTCTTGATGATGGCATGGCCTCTTTTCTTTCCTCATCGCCAAGGCTCTCTCTTCCTCATCCTTTTTGTGGTCAATTCTCTCTGCTAATGCACAGCTGAATAGGTTTGCCTCCCCTAAATATACATGAATGCAGAGTTCCCCAACTTGTCTTTTTCAGACCAGGTTTTTTGAATTCTATCACTGATATCCTTGGATGGTGTTATGTAGAAAATAAGGGGATGTTCTATTTTCCCATGGATCAACTTTCCCTTCCTGGCATAATTAGCTATGATCACCCGGAAGGTGGTGCCAATAGGGTCCCATTCATGCAAGTTGTTGATAAGGAGTAATTTCAAAGCAAGGATATAGTTTGGCAGTCACCCCAAAATTTACTAATTTGAACACTGAACAGAGTAGCAATAAAAGATAAAATATCTAGCAAGGGAAGCTGAACAGTATAATTTATCTGTATTCTTTATAATAGCAAGAGTTAACTCTCATGCATTGCTTACAATTCACCAGTGCTTTACATATGATATTCCTCACAACAGTCCTATGAGGGAACTATCATGATTATTAATGTTTTACAAGGACAAAAACTAAAGGAACTTTATTATTTTACAGAGAAACACATTTTATATAGAAGGAAAGTGAAGGAAATACACTGTTCAGAGAAACCAGATTATGTACCCACACTGGAAGATAGAAAAATAGGGATTTGAACCAAGACAATTTGGCTCCTGAGTCCAACCACATAAACTTCACTCAGAATTGTCCTCCATAACTCTTCATAAGAAAAATAATTCTATTTGACTAAAGTTCCAACTTATTCTTTCCAGAAAAGAGAATCTTACTCTCTCTTACTTTCTCCTAACTCACCTGTAAAATGGTGATAGGAAACGCAGACTTTCCAGATGATAGGTCTGTTCACATGATTCAACTTAGAATATTTGATTCACTTTTTTAACATTTTAGTGTTTCCTTTTGTATGTAGACAATAAAATGTTGAAAGTAAAATCAGGCAGAAAGATAGAAAGTCTTGTGAACAGCAAGCAAAATTTGAGAAACTGTATTTTCAGAGAACTGAGGTTGATGGTGACTGAAAGCCACTTGAGTCTGATGGCTCTTTGGTGGTCTATATGATACACGTTGGTGGTTTCTCTCTTGTTACTCTTGGATAAATGTTCAAACCACTAAAACCACTTATGAAATTGGCTCTTGTAATAGGAAATTCAGTTCCTTATCTTGGGAATCCTCTACCATAGAGAGAATCATCTCAGAAAAAAAGGCTTCAAAAGTCCAAAAGGGGAAAAAATAACCCACTTATTTTCTGTATTGTAGTATCATCTCTCCTTAAGGGATTTCTGTTTTAAATGTAAAATGGTATAAAGTAGTACAATAGAGACTAACTACAAGAAGAAACAGGCCCCCTACCCTCTCTCCTTTCTTTCTCCTTCTCCTCCCTCTTTCTTTCTGTGTTTCAGAAAATTATGATTTTCAAGTTAACAACTGCATCTTTATAGCACTGATTCAGAATACCTTATCTTCTAATGACTTATAAAACTCAAATTTAAATGATTTTTTTATTGTTATTTACCCTGGTTTTGTTTAGGAAATATCTGGTAGTAGCATATATTTGTAGTTAGAACTCTAATGACTAAATTATCAGAATTACATTGAAATCATATAGTCATAAACTTCATATAAGGAGATAAGTTAACAATTATGCACCCAGTGTTTTTCTATAGACTGTATAATTCTCATTCTGTGCTTGCAAATCATAGGTTTTAGGAAAGGAAAAGTACAGTGATTCATAGGAGTTAGACTAAGGTTTTTTACATTCCCTAATGAAATCTCCATAATGTAATATCAACAGAGTACAGATATGTACCTCTATAATGAGAATTAAAAGTGCTAAATATTAAAATATTAAAAGAAAAACATATATTTTTAAATGGTCAATCATTTATGTACTCACAGTAGAAGCTATTTCTTTTCTACTTCAAAATCTTTTTAATTTGAATTATTAAATACTAAAATTTTAGTGGGCCATTCAATTTGATGGAAAAATATCTTAATTTTTAATAAGCTTTTCCTGGAGCACAATTCTGAATCACTTAACTGAATTTAAAAAGACAATATGTGTGTGCAAAGCATTAAAAAACCACATGTTTGAAATTTCTGGCACCATTCAGTTATCATTTTGTTCCTTTTATGAATGGAAATAATTTTTGTCAAGAGAGACACAATGTGCAAAATGGAATGAATCTTTACAAATTTAATTACAGTGGGACAATCTGGAACTATTTAGGAAATACATAAAAATGTTCTTCAAATTTTACTTTTGCAGTTTTTCAAACGAAGTGAAACATTAATTTTACCATTTTTTACTATTTAATATATACAGCAGGAAATCAGGAGAGATGACAAATAGTAGAGGTATTATGATACTCCGCTTAGAGTATTATAAAAATATGCACAGAGTAATTACTCTCATTTAGCTTCTTTTGTAAATTCTGTATAGATTCTACTGGAAGCAATGGGCACTCTTTAAAAAGAAAAAAAAATACCGCCCTACTCTCAGAATATATTAAAATATATTTTAAAATTATTTTTATTTAAAATATATAATTCTGGTAATGAAAATAAATCATTATATTTTAGAAATTACAGACATTTAAAAAGTTATAATTGTTCTAGTTATTATAGTACATATTATTTTTTCTTTCATATATAATGCAATACTAGGATAGATGGATCCTTGGATACCCCCAATTATATATATATACATATATATACATATACACATAAACACATATATACACACACATGACTTTTACATTTTAATTAACATTATAACAGAATATATTTATTTCTTTAAATATTATTTGAGAAAATACATATTTACCACTAAATAGAAATGTTAGTGTTCAACTGCAATTTTCTATAGTATTATTTCTCCTGTTTCTGTTGTATTTTGCTTTCTAATTCTGATATTATTATTTTTGTACTTTTTACAATTTAAATTTTACATATTTCTCTTTCTATGTCTCCCTCCTTTTCAAAAAGACAATTTAAAAATATACAGTTATCTGCTTTCACTCTTCTGTTTTCACTGTAGTTTCAAAAGAACCATGTTTTCATACAAAACAGATTGCAGATGTTTGTAAGATTGTTTCTATTTTCTGTTTATCTTTGGACCTTGTTTCAAGCAATAACTTCCTCTGTATTCCTTCCATCATTTTTGAAAAATCTTGTTACTCATTTTTAAAAGAGCATTTTGGTATCTGGGGCTACAAATTTTCTTTGCTCCTTTTACTCATTAATCCTGCTGCCACCAACTACAAACAGGAGGAATTCTGTTCCCTTGTTTTAACATCTAGCAATGTTGCTTGCATATTCATGATACTTTCCATCTCATGCCATTTTCCAGATTCCTTTATTGCCACAGAATTGATCCTTAACTTGAGGAATCTGAGGATTTTAGTGAGTTTCTTTAGTGAGTATAGTCCCTGCTTATTTTCCTTAACACTGATATAGTTTGAAGGATCAAAGTTCAAATGAGCCACATACGAGGTGTGATCAAACCATAGAGTGGATATTTAAATTAAAAAAAAAAAATTACACTGAAAAACACATTGCCATTAATATGCCTCAGAATACTGTCCCTCACACTGAACATACTTATCCCATTGTTAATGTCACTTTCTGAAGATGTTCTGGAAGTCCTCTTTTGTGTGTGTCTTTAGTTGCGCTGTCGTGGCTGCCTCCATATCCTGAATCATTTTGAGTTTGGGGAAGAGCCAGAAGTCTCACATGCCAGACCTGGTGAATAAAGTAGATGTGAACACACTGTAATGTTTTTATTTGAGTGAAGTTGCTGTATACCAGAAGCAATTTGTAACACAGAGCATTGTCATGATGGAGGATTGTTTACGGGCACACTTTAAAACACACCTCCCAATTGTAGCTCACACCCGACTGACTGTACTGAACAAGTTGAAACTTGTCAAACACTGTTACTGAGGTTCATTGCAGTGCCTCCCTTATTGGGATCCCTGCCCCTCTGTTGGATGGCACTTGGCAGTAGCATTCACTGTATTTTGTGATCACACCTCGAATATCTTCTTTTTCTGTAATCCCATCAACATACTTTACTGACTGTGAATTTCTTCTAATTTTTGGTAGTCAAGAGAAACCTTTCTAAATTTCCAGAGGTTTTGTAGAATTTTCTTAATATAGTATTTTGTTGACAATTTCAGTTAGGAATTTTGGTAGGCTGAGGATATAGACATCTTGCTGACATGTATATTTATTTGAATATGCTGTATTAAAATGTTTTATTTTATATATTTTATTTTAAGTTTTAAATTTCATTAAATTTATTGGAGTAACAATGGTTAGTGAAGTAGTATAGATTTCAAGTGTACATTTTTCTATAATGCATCATCTTTACATTGCATTGTGTGTTCTTTTTTAAACATTTTTATTAGTTTCAGGAATACAAAACAATGTAATAGACATTTATCGTTTATATCCCTCATACAGTGATAACCCCTCTTCCCCCATCTACTACCCTTCTGACATCACATACAGCCATTACATTTACACTGTCTCTATTCCTAATGCTGTACTCCGCTTCTTGTAAATATATATATTTACAATGTACAAATATATACATTGTTTTATATATATATAAAATTGTAGTTGGCATTCATTATTGTTCAGCTTCAGCTTCAGGTGTACAGTGAAGTGATCAGACATCTACATCATCTCTGAGGTGGTCTCCCCATTGAGACAAGTGTCCATCAGATACCCTACAAAATCTTTACAACGTTATCGATTACATTCCCCAAATTGACTTTTGCATCCCCATGGCAATCCTGTGGTTACCCATTGTGCTTTCTCATCCTCTCTCCTATTATACTCACCCCACCACCCCATCTAGCAATCCTCCGTTTTTCCTCTATGTCTCTGAGACTGTTTCTGATTAGTTCATTCATTTATTCTTTTCTTTAGATTCCACACGTAAGTGAGATCTTATGGTATTTGTTTTTCTCTGTCTGACTTAGTTCACTTAGCATAATGTTCTCTAGGTCCATCCATATTGTTCCGGATAGTGAGATTTCATTCTTCTTTATGGCTTCATAATATCCATTGTATAAATACACCACAGTTTCATAAACATATATACTAAAATTGAAACGATACAGAAAAGATTAGCATGACCCCTGCACATTGTGTGTTCTTTACCCAGAGTTGGTTCTTCCATCACCATATATTTGACCCCCTTTACCCTCCTATACCAAAACCATCCCCTCCTTTACCCTCTGGTAACCACTAAACTGTTGTCTGTGTCTATGCATATTTTATTTTTGTCTTGTTCATTGGTTGCTTTCAGTTTTATATTCCACACGAGTGAAGTCATATAAGTTTCTCGCCTTGTTCTACCTTATTTCACTTAGCATGATCATCTCAAAAGCCATACATGCTTTCATAAATGACGGTATTTTATCTTTTCTTATGGCCAAGTATTATTTAATTGTATATGTGTACCACATGTTCTTTATCCAAACGTCTATGGAAGGACACTGTAGTTGTTTCCATGTCTTAGCCACCCTTAATAAAGCTTTAAAGCTAATCACATGCTCCCAGACTTGGGCATTATTTATTTAGCAATAACCCCCACCCCTAGCCCCACCCACCACACACACATCCAGTGTCTACTTTGTATACAGTAGGTTCTCACAAAATTACTTTGGCTAAATACATTGAGATTTAGTTTCCTCCTTCTCACGACACCAAAAGACACATAGATTGTGTTCAAACAAACTATATGGTGGTCCTACATTGCTTTTGGTCCTATATGTCTGTCAACTGGTCCTATATGTCTGTTAACTGGCACAGTTTTCATACAACAAAGGATAAAGAATACAGCTAATATCTTTATAGTCTGGATGAATGAATACTATTTTTTATGTATCATGTGCTTGCATATCACTTAGTAAGTAGAGACTGTGTGCTTTTGGAAAGAAAACTATCGAAGAAGCACTGATTTGACTCCTCAACAATAATGTAGCTTTCAATAATCATTCTTACATTTCTACTAGAGAGTAAAATTAACAAAAATATTTGTAGATATTTTTACTAAATAAATCAACTTTAAAATAAAGCAAGCACTTTATTAAGTAATATTTTATTAATGTTCATTATGTGTAAACATTGTCTTTTGAGGTCATGTATTATAGTTGTCATTACATATGAATTACATTATTTAATTAAAACATCAATTTAAGTAATGTATTTTTTATAATAGCATTTAGAAAAAATGCATTTAATGTAAAATATATTATCCCATTCATATTAAAATCATGCTGGTGCCTTTGAAAAATGACTTAAGGTTTTAAAATCAATTTATAGACTACATAATCTATATTTGGGTGAAAATTTTATTTTTGTTTTATATATGTAAAATGACAAAAATTCCAGCCTCCTTGTGTAAGAATTTTTAGCTGTTCAAAGAAATAAAAAGTCTAAAAAACAAAATAATTGTCTTTAATACTGGGCCCTTTAAAAGCATTGTTGGGACACCCTGATTCATATTCCTCAGTGGCACTTCTAACAAAAAGTAATGTTCTCTTTTTTACAAATTTTCCACATCTCCTAGTTGTTTGGGAGATTCCTTCTTTATAACTACCTTAAATCATATCTCTCCACTGTGTTTCCCCAAATCTCTCACCTGAGTCTTTTCATTCCCAGACTCTTTCCACTTCTTCAGTTTCTGTATATCAAAAGTCTGACATCCAGTGGGGGGTAAATGCCTTATAAAGCAGGATAAGAGAATGAGTTAAGCAAGGAAAGTATAATCTCTGTGCTCTGAGTGCTTATGGGGTGTGTGTATGTATGTGTGTCTGAGAAAGGCAAGCCTAGTGGCAGGAAGAGAGTTCAGTGGGGAATTCACAAATCCTTTTCGGTTCACACTCATATTCATGATCTATATCCTTATTATGTTCTTGTTTTTGTAGCTTAGATGAAACGCTGATGAAAATTTTAATTTTCATCATCATAATAAATAAATAAATAAATAAATAATAAAAAAGTAATACTAAGAATAGTGACAAAAACTTGTATAGATGACTCCTGACTAGGCACGTCGTTTTATCACCCTTTCTAGATTTCCTTTGAGAAGTCTTTCTTGATGCTTTTTGCCTTTTCAGTATAGCAAAAATTGTTCAATGCCTCATTTAAAGTTTGTTTCAAAATTTAACATTTTTCATAAAAATTAATGAGACAGGGCTGATGAAAAGATACACATTGTAATTTAAATGACAAAGCTCCAAATAAAAAAAAAATACACAGGCACATGTGTATGTGTGTGTGTGTGTGTGTGTGTGTGTGTGTGTTTAACATTAAAATTCTTTAAATTCTTTAATTATTATTCTTTAAATTAAAATTCTTTAAATTATGATGAGGAAGAAAGTTGCCTAGAAACAACAAGACTTTGGTCACTCATCAGTCATATAAAATTGAACATTTCACACACACTCTGTTTAGTAGTGTAAAACGGGGTAAAAGGTGAATATGCTAGGCCAAATCGTCTCATGTTTTGATATTGATAATTACATTAAAAATAGTTTTAAAGCCTATATGTACTTGTTTTGATTTACTTTAGATATCCTTCCATAACGAGGAATTAAGTTTTCAGTTTGCTTATTACTTACAGAACATAGAATGCTAAAGGTAGAATCCCATATGATTTGGTTGTTATGTTTCTTTCTTTTGCTTCTATTTTAAAAATCTACAATTTTAAATGTTGAAAATATGCAGAAAACCTGTGATAAAAATAAAGGCAACTATGACTTTTTTCCTGATACAGTATCATTGCACATGAAGGAAAGGTCAGGAATAAGTACATGGAAAACATTATCCTTCAATAAAACAGGGGGAATCTTATAAAGGTTCCAGAAAGTTGACCTCTTATTATAAAACAGAGGTAATACATTATAGAAATTCCTTCTATAGCTTTACATTACTTTTGTTCTCCTTTTGTAGGTAAGGGTAGGACATACATACACATGAATAGGTAAAACAATTATATGTAAAGGAAAGGTAGCAAATGCAGTAAGCTGTGGTAATAGAACAGACTTGTACATAATTTATCTGAAAAAAAATCATACATTTGTTTCACCTTTATAATTTTTCCTATGGTGTCATTAGATATTATGTGAAACAAAGTGATTTGTACAGTAATACAATCACAGTAATACAAAAACAATAATAATATGCAATATTATTCAAATAGAAATGTAAAATTAAAAGCCCCATTTTAAGAATTGAAAAATTGGCTCTCTGAGAAGATACTACAATTTTCTTATTGCACCGTCCCACACCTATATTCTCCATTCTGAGTGAAAAATTTCTCAATTTTGGCTAAATGATTCAGAAGACACTGAGTCAGAAAATAAGGCACGGACAGTTGTGAAAACGTTTTTAATGACATAGAATACTGGTTGAGCATAGAGACTCAGGAGGGAGACTCCCTAGGTACAATTCTCAGCTCCAATATTTAACTGCTGCATGGCCCTGGGTCAGTTAATCAATCTCATTTTACTATGCCTCAGTTTTCTTAGATATGAAATTTAAACAGTATATTGTTAATGCCTTTTAAAAACTTGGAAAGTAATACGGCTGCCTAATTTATAAAAGAAAATACGAAAATACTCAGGCTTCATAAGAAGAAAAAGTGGAGCTACATAGGTAAAAATCTTGCAGGAGATACCTTTTTCTATTAACTTTTATGGGAAAAAATGCACCAAAAACCCATAGAAACTGTTACTTATTCTCTCTCTATTTATATTTTACTTTCATGAAAGAACTTGCTGTGATCTTTGTTTTTTCTATGATTTAATTTTTTTTTGGAATGCTTGCTTAAAATAAGTTGATGAATTGCATTCTTTGTATTCCTATCTAATTGTTCTCTTTCCAAAGTATATGCATAGGGCAGTTATTTGGGTGTTATCACTAGGTCATTTTTTACATCCTCATTATTCACTTTTTCTTTTAAGAATTGGAAAAGGGGATCCATACAGGCTTCATGACTCATTTAGTTTTTTTTTTTTTTTAATTGATGAAAATTACAGTACCTTACATACCATGGTATCCTCCATCAAATAATAAATACTAGCCTTCAAAACATGTATCATTATCATTATGTATTATTATTTTGCAATCAGATAACAATCAGAAAAACTTTGAGAATTTTTTTTTGAATAACCAAGATAGTTTTACAAGTTTGATTAATCTCACTCATTGAATACACAGAGACATGACACATTTATGGAAAATATTAATTTATTGTTGTTATATTACTATATAGATCAGCTATATAATCAAAAACTTGTTTGTAGTCTGTTAAAGTTTTTTCAGTTTGAATAATTGTAATATGTTAGTACATTTATACACAATAAACATATATTAAACTTTGAAACAAGTGAATAAATTATGTATTGCTTTTTGAATACTTTAAACAAAATAAATTAGTCTGAATACTTGTAGGAAACAGAAGGCACAATGTGGAATGATTTTAGAGAGAATTTAGATAAGGGATACTTTCTAGAGGCGTGGCTGGATTATGGGAACTGGTGATGGATACTGAGTATCTTAGGTTCTAGCCATTATGGAAAGCTGAAGGGGGGAGGGACAAGATGTTATTATTAGAGGCAAGTAAGGGATGGAACTATGGAAGGGTGATGGCAAGAAAAGGCTGCATTCTTATAGCAATACAGCCACTGCCAGAAAGAACCACAATGATAATTACAGAGCAAATAGGGCAAACATGGCCCCACCTATATTAAAAAAAAAAAAAAAACATTCAATTGTTTCACTGCCCTCTTCCTATGCCTCTCACCGATCAACAATACCCAACAGAAGCCAGAGGGCAAGGGAAATCAGGTGGACACAGTTTCTAGAGGTTAAACCAAGGGCACAAAGAAAGAAAAATGTTGGATCTAGGGTTTGGGAATGAGTGCCAAATAGAAAATAGTACGCACAATAAATGTTGTAAACCTGCATATACATTATGTCAAAATCCATATTTCCAAAGCATTTAGATTTGATGTGACTTAGAATTAGCCACATGATAATATCAGTGGGATAACATCCAAACCATGAACCCACAATTATCACAAATATGACTCCAATCATTAAAACTCCTTAAACTGAGTAGAGTCAAGACATTTTTTTCATTGTGTTTTAACGTTTCCTAAGCAGCTTTCTTGGTAGGAAATCATCTATTAAAAATTGGGTAAATTAGACCCATTTAGTCAATTAGAACTCCATTCTTAGTGACCAAAGTGAAAACTGAAGGGAAAAGGATTATCCGTGTCTCATCTGAAATAAGTATGAGCAGTTTGACTCATTAAATGCATGATTTTTCCACTGTTATCAATATAAAATTGTTTCTATTTATAGTTTCTGCCAATCAGCATATGATTAAAAAGAAAAGAGGAGAAAAGGGAGAACAAATTAAAGTACACCATTTCTGCAGACTGAAGAAAAAACAAAGGTAAGTGTGAGAGAGTACGACTGACCAATCACATCTACCCATTGAGGGGTCAAAGAATAACTCTATCATTGTCTCCCTTGGAACAGGTTACTTGATCTTCCTAGATATTTTATCACACTGTTATCTATTTCTTCTCCCTTATTTTCAATTCCACAATATGTAGTGTTGTATAATTAGTAAGATTTAAAAAAAAAAAAAACATTTTATTTTGTTATTGTTATCCCCCCATGATGCTATTAATATGTTAAAACACATAATAGAATAGCAAATGATTGCTGTGGAGGTGCTATTGATGCTTTAAGTCTAATTCAAATACTGAGACAAGAAAGTACTTAATCTCCTCAGAAATACAAGTATAAAAATGGAGATTTCTTCTACTTACAGCAGGCTGTTAAAATCAATTATAATCCTAACTATAAGAAGGCTAAAGTTTTGGTAAATAAAGTTACATGATAAAATAAAGGAAACCTCAACAGAGACAAATCTTAAATGACTGATATTCAAGACTATGCTTTTACCAGGTAAGACAATTAAGTCCCCAAACTTGTTGCAATGATGCTACTTTTTTTTTAATATCAGAGGGATTATTCATTATGAATTTATACAAACTGGACAAACAGATAACCAAGTTTACTATTCGGAAGTGCTGAAAAGGCTGAGTGAAAAAGTTAGATGACCTGAACTTTTCATCGCTCTTACATCACAACAATGCACCAGCTCACAGGGCACTGTCTGTGAGGGAGTTTTTAGCCAGTAAACAAATAACTAGATTGGGACACCTCCCTACTCTCCTGATATGGACCCCAATGACTTCTTTCTTTACCAAAGGATCAAGGAAATATTGAAAGGAAGATATTTTGATGACATTCAGGACATTAAGGGTAATAGAACCACAGCTCTGATGGCCATTCCAGAAAATGAATTCCAAAATTGCTTTGAAGTGTGGACTAGGAACTGGCGTCAGTGCATAGCTTCCCAAGGGGAGTACTTTGAAGGTGACCATAGTGATATTCAGCAATATCAGGTATGTAGCACTTTTTCAAGCATGAGTTCCCAAACTTAATTGTCAGACCTTGTGTGTCCTATCCCACATTCTCGTTGTTTATTTTTTTTTCACACTTATTATAGTTTTAAACACATGGTTCACTGACAATGACCAATCCAGAGAGGTGGCTGCCTTTTAAGAGCCAATATACAACAATAATTTAAAGAAGACTTTTCCTTTTCATTTAAGAAGGAAAAATAAACCATAATATCACAGGAGGTGCAGATAGGTAGTTAGATAAAATTTTCTTAACTCGTCAGGCTTGGTTCAGTCATCCTCAGAAAAAGATATCTCTGAATCACTAATAAAGTCTCTACAATAAGCAATTAACAATTAACACTGGTGGTATTAAGTGCGGAGGAGTGCAGTAGGAAGGGGGTTGAATATAACCCTCACTCTTCCATTGTTTAAAGTCTCCTGTGTTCTCCTAGAGGGCATCAAAGGATAGTTGTATAGAACCAAGAGTAAATCCTCCCCAGGGAGCACCGTTTCTGTGAGATGCCAGCTTGGCTGAAGATAAGTTTCAAGTTGCTGAACACCCCCCTACAGCAGTAAAAAGATGTGATATCGACACACTCAGCTGCATGTTGATAAAAGCTTCCTGTGGGTTGGCAGAATGAAATCTTTATTTAAAATACACAACTATTGTCAAGGGAAAGATGGAACAGAGAATTCAGTAAAAGGGCCAAATGCTTTGCTTACTCCACCAGAAGCAGCAGAAATGGAGAAGTGGTCACATTGTCTTCGCAGCAACATCAGAAACGATGACTAACACCACCACATCAGCATCCATCTGCTCTTCCCATGGTTTCAAGATGCATTATTTCTTTTATTATTAATTATATGTGTTTCCGAGGGAGGGCAAATATATTATCACGATTAACAAGAGAGGAAATCATTTCTGCTGCCACTTGGCATTAAGTACAGCAGTGTATGTACTGAGTGAGTGATAACAGGAAACATAGCAGCAGCATTGAGCCCCAGCATCACTCAGACCAATCCGCTCCAACTCGCTCTTAGTAGTCAGAGGCTTTGTAACAAAGTTCATGTAAAACCACTATTGAACACTGACAGGAAGGAACT
Source organism: Rhinolophus hipposideros (assembly GCF_964194185.1). Taxonomy (NCBI): domain Eukaryota; kingdom Metazoa; phylum Chordata; class Mammalia; order Chiroptera; family Rhinolophidae; genus Rhinolophus; species Rhinolophus hipposideros. The sequence goes on from NC_138057.1 coordinate 26,939,242, forward strand.
GAGACAGGAGAGTGTGTATTTGTGCAGAGGGAGAAGGAGGGAGGAAGGGACTGAGGAAGAGAAGGAGAGAGAGGGAGAGAGAATGAGTTAGTCATCATTTTGCACAGACAACAAAATGAGGGGGCAGGTGCTTTGCATTATTACAAAGATAGACATACACTTGCACGCATGGTATAAGTCTTTTTGGCTTATGTCCTATCATTTCCAAGAGCAGCTTTAAGTGATAATGACTGTGCGCATGTGAACCTGCTTGGATGAGTGAGCTCAGTGTTTTTAAGGAGGCTGAGTAGGGAGCCAGGCAGGGGATGGGTTCAGAAGGGTCACTCCTGAAGAGCAAAAGGACATGACAAGTAATGAAACAGGTATGGAAAGAAACAAGGGACCCTTGGAAAACATGTCACCTACATTGATTAAGCTTTAATTTTCTTTGGGAGAAAGTGACATTTCTGCTATTAGATCATGGACATATAAGGAAAGCAGAGGGCTTATGGCTTTTTGTATTCTCTCATACAATGCTTCCAGCACTTTTGACCAGAGGTTCTGTCGTATTAATACAAGGTTCTGTTGTATTAATACAACAGGATAATTATTTTGGCTTGTGTTTGTTTGTTTGTTTTAAAAGTACCAACATAATGACAATGTTCTTGTTGCCATAGCTGTATGTTGTGATAAGAGGAAAGCAACGGGTAAAGTGATAAAAGCTTTCTGCTAGGTTTCCTCCATCCTGCCCTCCCTCTTCCCCAGCAACAGCCCTTTTCTAGCTTTGCTCAGGAGTCTAAGTCCCTCATCCCTTGATTCCCAGTCTGTGATACACCACCTGAGAGGCACTGTCCACTCTGTGTTGGGGTAGTAAACAGGTGGGGAATATATCACCCCACATGCTGTCCTTGTCCTCTCCCCAGTAGGAAGGCTGGTCTCCAGCCACTCTTTCACAGGTTTTCTCCTTCGCAATCACTACCTTGGCAGAGCCCCTTATCTCTGTCCAGCCCAGCCCGGCTGCTAAGCACCCCAACTGAAAACTATATCCAGCATACAAGGTGCTCCCTTCTTCCTGCCCAAGAAGCTTCGGCTCCCCTTCTCTACCCTCACTAATACAGAAGCATGTATTGTATTGCAAATTAAATCTGTCTCTTGCATTTTTATACCCACCACCCCTAACCCTTGCTGCCAGCTTTCCCTCAAAAATAAAATAGTGAAATAAAGAAAATAATGGAAAGCACGAGAACACCCGGCGCAGCTCAATCAGGATGCACAGCTGGACAAGTCCTACGGTGGCTTTAATGGTGGAGAATCCCCTGTGCCTGACACGTCCTCGTCTCCCCGCGCTGACCACTTTACCCTGAACCCTGGCATTCCGTCCCGGTCTCCGGGTCACGGGGTCAGCCGGGTAGAGCAGGGGCAGCTCGTGGTCGCCGCCGGGGTTCCCCGCGCCCGCCCGCCCCACATCGCCAGCTCGCACGGCCACTGCCGCCGCCGCCTCCGGGGCGGGTGCTCGGAACACCCCGCGCCGGGGCCTCCGTGCCACTGCTCCCGCCCGCCTGAGCCCGGCCCGCGCCGCTGGCAGCCATCAAGTGGCTCGTTAAGGAAATGCAGGTGAGTGCGTGCGGCGGAGCGGCAGCTGTGGAGACGTGGGGCGTGTGTCTGGGTGAGCGAGCGGGAGGACGCGCGAGCGCCTGCGAGCCCGCGAGCCCGCGAGCGAGCGACAGCGGCCGGGAGATGCTCGCCGCCTCGGCTCCCCGACCCGCCGCGCCCGCGCCCGCACCCGCACCCGCGCCCGGCGGCCCGAGCGCGTGGGGCAGCGCCGCGCCCTGACAGCCGCGGCTCCGCTAGCCGCTCGGCGGCCTCCCCGCCCCGCGCTCCCGGCCGGCCCGAGCCCTCGGGGGCTCCTCCTCCGCCTCCGCCCCTCGCGCGCCTCGCGGACAGGCCGCCTCGGCCGCCAGGGCGCAGGTACTTTGCCTTCGGAATAATTGGCAGGACCCCAGCAAGCGTTCGGGGCGCCCTTGTTTCCTTCTGTCTTTGCCCCCGCCCTCCGGAAAAGAGGAGCCCACTTTTGAAACAAACCGAACCGGAAGCACCCCACCAAAGCCGAAGCCCGACGGGCTGCTGGGCATGGGCTGCCCGTTCTTGCAGTTTATTCTGGGCCTGGGTGGAATAGAGACACGATTCTGTATCTGACTGGGAGGAAAGAAGAGAGAAGACTCCTCGGGGTTTCCAAGGAGGACCGGAGCGGCTGCTTTAGTAAGTCACCTGTGCTTCTGCATCTCTTGACTCTGAAGTGAGACATATGCTGAATGAATGCTTTTTCCCCAATGGCATGGTCAGTTTGTTTGTTTTTTACCGAGGAAGAAGTTGACTTATTTAACTTCAGCAGTTCCTAATTGAGAAGTGATTTGCTAAGCTTTTTTTTTTTCTTTTTCTTTTTCTTTTTTTTTTTTTTCCTGAGGGTGAGCCCTGAGACTTCAGTATGCAGCATGGGCAGCCTTACTGTAAGGGGATCTGATTTTTAAAGTCTTACGATTCTAGGAGTATGGGGAGCCTCGTTTGTGAAACATTTGATGGTTCTAAGATTTAAGAATGGTCACCTAGAAAACGTTTGAGAATCCTAACCCTACTGGTAATACTTCTCCCGCTACCTTCAACCTCAACCTTAATCCACACCTACTCCCATCCTTGTCTGACTTCACGTGGTTGCTTGTTTTATCTTTAGTTCAGAAGAGGGCTTGCCAAAAAATTGGGTCAACGGAAAGTTAATCAAGATGCTTTGAAAGACCAGGAGGAAATTCTGCTGCGGTTTCTCAATGCTTGTAGGTAGATAAGATGTGGAGGAAAATCCTGGAACTAGCCTAGTTTGGAGAATTTGGATGTAATTAATTTGGAGAGGGGATATGAAAAATTGGTTTGGAGAGGACAGGAGCTGGGACTTTGACTTTGACACAGCAGGTTATAAACTGTGACTGGCTCAGCAGCCAGTGACAGATTTAAGGTGTCTCCTAGGGCTGAATATCTCTGCATCAAAAACTTTTGCAGTCAGTATTACTTTTGGGGTTAACATCACTGTGCCAGGTGCTGAGGCATTTCTGCAAAAGCAAGTAGGACACCCTTCTGCCCTCTGTGAAAGGGTTAACAATATCTTTTTAAAAAGATGTAGTATAACGTTTGCCAGTATTTTGAAATATCTAAATAAAACCTTTGTGTTATGTCAGGAAAAATATAGTTGAGTCAGTTTGTTTTGCACAAGAGGAAGAGAATCAATAGCATTTCAGCATTTTTTTCCCCTTATCACTGCCAAATGGACTCTGAATCTAATTCTTCTTGCATTGTTCCATATACAGTAGATACAGTAGGAATTGCAATTTAGATTTTAAAAAGCTGATTTTGAACAAATTCAAAGTTCTTTGACACAATAACACTCTTACTGACTAGTGTAAATTAGTGGTTAAAAAAAGTTTGTTTTGTTTTAAACTTTTAGTTTTCTATCTCAATATAAAACACACTTTTCTAATCAAATTGCTTTGAGTTGTAAACCAGACTGAAAATTGAAAACTACTTATCTCACAGATAATTTCAATTCAACAAAACACCTTCCTATCAAATAATACCTGAGGGCTTTCTTATATTGAATTTTTAATAATAGTTAAGTGAAAAAAATACCTTTATATTTACTCAAATGAGTATATAAAAGCAGCAATATTCATTCGGCATTCATTTAAAAATTTAAGATTAAACTAATGTGCAATGTTTTAAAAAAGGAAAGATCTTGTAGAGTTGTTATGGTTATTTAAGGTTGAACACTTAATATCTTGGGACATAAGTTTTTATGGTAATGAAATAACAGTAGGGCAGTTGATTAATTTGTTGACATGAAGCTTTCATCCATTGAAATCATTTGGAAAAGATATGTTAATGTTTCTTGTATGTTACTTTGCTAACTATCCAAATGGGTTTTCTTAGAGATATTACTGCTCTCAGCTGTCATTTGTGTTATTGTTTTAAAATGAACTTAAATAATTTAAAACAAAGCCCTTGACTGATCAGTTTTGGTGTAGAGCTTATGACCTCTACTCATTTATGACCATCAACATCTGAGAGTATATGTGATGTTTGAAAAAATAATGTTGATAAATGAAGGGTAAGATTGTATTGAACTAGCCAAATCTAAGAGTGGTTCAAACATATCATTATATACAGAGGGTGCCAAAAAAAAATGTATGCACGTTTAAGAAAGGAAAATGCTGTATTAAAATTTTAATACACAATATATACCGATAACAAAAGATGCATACAGGTCATGTACATACATTTTTTGGCACCCTCAGTGTGTGTGTGTGTGTGTGTGTGTGTGTGTGTGTGTGTGTTACTGTTGGAGATATTTTCCACAGTAGAAAAGGTATGACAAAATTGTTGATCCTGTTCAAATATCTGAAAGCAAAGATTTATAATTAACATGAAAACTAATCTGACACACATTCTACCTCTATTTACCTGAGGAAAATAGCCTGAATTAAAACTGTTTCTAGCAAAACTGACACATATTGTATATGATCACTGTTTTTATATAATAACAGGAAAAAGTCAAAGCTGGTTGGGGTGATTTAATTGTCAGGGTTTTTCTTTTTTTTTTCTTTTTTCTTTACTTATTTATTTATTTTCCCCACCAGCTTTCTGTACAATACAGAGGTGGTTGCAGCCGTAAAGTTGAAAGAAAAAAGTTGCTAGTGTCAGCAGTAATGTGTTTTATTATGCAATTGTTCTTGTTATTCAGATCAGATAATGGCCAGATGAAATACATAAGCAGTCTGCAGGGAATGAATGATTAATTCCTCTAACGTGTGCTTACTAAAGGAGTTCTTACTAATAAAGCACTGCATACCTGTATCTGCTTACAGTTGCAGTTGGTGAAGGCAAACCTACTTCTTTTTTCTTTTAATATTAACATATAATTTACATGTGTAGTCCTGTAACTATGGTAATTTAAAGATTACCTTGTAGACATGGTCATATATTTTATGGAAGTCCTTGGGTATGATTATTGTTTACTTAAAACATTTAATTTAGAAAGTAAAACATGTTAATTAAGTGTGTGATATCGGAAGTCTGACCTACTTTTTAAATGTATTTTGTCTTTCCCTCTATGGGATGACATTCTGCCCTTCTGTGTATTACTAGTAGGGTTCAGGTGCAACCTGCAAGTGCAAAGGACATTTTTATTTAGTAATGTATGTGTAAGATAAAAGCTAAAATAGAGCTGGTTATATAAAATAATTAGCTGGATACTATCGTGAAATTTTAGAAATGGCTAAAAGTACACAAGAAAATTGTTGTGTTTATCACTAGTGTAAATTGTTTTGCAGTTATAGAAGTATCATTAATGTAACTTTCAATGTCCCTTCATTCCAAGACTGGATTATGGGAGAAGGTGAGGAATGGACAAATTTATAGGTATTTTAAGAACATATGACTTGAAATCTATGCTATACATTTTAAATATACCCACATAATGTCTTCTTTTTTATAAATTACTGAAAAATGTGATTTTCACAACTGCTTAATTGAATACACCTATCAATATATATTTATCAATCTATCTCTCATGATTAATAAAACAAATAACTTTATTTCAAGATTCCTCTTTTTTTGGAGAAAATACCTCAATATAAGTAATATCTTTTTGGGTTTACATCTATTGTGAATTTAAATAATTAACAATGAAATGATGTAATAATATATATTCAATATTGCTAATTTAAAAGTTATGGTGAAAATTGGATTGGTAAGATTTTTTATCCAGTTGAGTACTTTTTGAATTTGTTTATATTCATATATATTTACATGCAAATTCCCTATGACTACTGTCAGTTCACTGGGTTTTAATCAGGCTGGTCTGAAGAAATTTGACATCCATAAAGAATACATGAATTTGCATTGGTACAATCAATGTACAAGTTAACTGTACCTGCAATAATGCTTGTGCTTTTTTAAACTCTTTAAAAATGTGATGAAAAAGAATAAAAAATAAAAATTACCCACTGGGTGAGCACTTAAGTGATTGCAGAATCAAAGGTTTTGAGTTTTCTTCTCATAGTTATAATTGTCTGTGACCTCAGGGAGGTGATTTGGACTCTCTATACCTGGGTTTTCTCTTCTGTTCTGTCAAGTATAGAAATTGGCCTACAATTTGAGATAATTTGAATTCCAAAATCTCATGAAACAAGCTAATATAATTACTAATATAATTACTAGTAGTGTTTAGCAAATTGTCAGATTACACTGTGACAGATTGAAAATCCATACAGGATTTAGGGGCAGCCATCTTGTTTGAAAGAGAGCTAATGAAATCATCCTGAAGCCAGGTTGGCAGTGCCTGGACACTATTGCCTTATGGATTGAATGTTTATTTGGAGTGGCTTTGGAGGAGGGTGGAAGGAAGGTGGTGGTTAAATATATCTGGGGTGGTTAAATATTCCTCTTAACTACCTTTTGCTCCTGAAAGAATATTATATGTATAAGTATCTTTGACTTTGTTATTCTATTGAATTGCAGAAGGGTGTAAGAAAACAAAAATAAAGTGAATTGCTTAGTATCTTCTGACTTCCTTGTTTTCTCCTCTTAGTTTCTTCATATATGCTAGTTTACAATATCAGAGTTAGATAAATATGCACAATTTAAGTCAACTTATATTTTGTTTTCTGAGATACATGTTACAGACTGTCACAGCTAGAAGAAACAATAGAAAAATTTATTTCAGCTCTGTAATTTAAAGAGGAAACCAAAGACTTTAAAGATTAAAAACTACAAAGTTGAGATGAATTTCCCAAGTTTACAGAGAGGTTTTACAGTCGTATTTAAGATCCCACATTAGCAAGTAAGTACATAGACAATGATATATACACCTATTAGTAAATTATCAATACAACAATTTCATTGATGATATATGATACGATGCATTTCCTCTAAAAGTATTGTATAATGATAAAACTTCTAATCATGGAAAATGAACACAGAGAACAGTACATACAATGTCAATTTTAAGTGCTTCCTTTCTTAAAGAAAAACCAAGACATTATTCCTGGATAGAAGTGGCGTCTGATTAGTTCTTAAATCCATGGATTTTAGTTCAACAATATACCGTATTACCAATTCCTTGCCTCTTGTAATAACTCCTTGTATTTTCTAAATATGTTATAATAATTTAATATTTTTAAGGTTGTGATGTATTGAATTGCAGAGAAAAATAACTGCTGTTCGTTCACATTTGTTATTATGGACCTTACTTGCCAGATTTACTGCTATTTGAGCTTATACAAGATGTGTGGAAAAAACAAACAAACAAAAAAAATGAAGGAACAAACTAATATTTGATTATGACATGGTTACATAAAAGCAGTCATATTTAATCTAAAATTAATTTAAATGTATGCATTTTTTTCTGGGATGCTATGTTGTAAGATTCACTGCATATATAACATAATCTGATTTACTTTCAAGGAAACAAATGTATTACACTTAAACAGAATTAATGAACTTCTATAACAAATTACTTTTAAGCACATATATTTAAACAATCAGATACACAAGTCTATTAATGCATTTGTTGTATGAGAACCACTGTGAATTATACTTTTAAAAAACTATCCAAAGTTAAATTTCTCAAATGCAGTTTGTGTTTAAAAAAAAAAGGGAGGTGGGGAGAAAAGTAACCCTTTAATAGCTACATGAACAGAAAACAAAGAGAGGGATGCATTGTGTATATATTACTTTTCACTACTTATCCACTAAACACAGGCATTATGACATTTGTATCACAGTCTGTACTCCTATTTCTTTGATAACATGGTACTTGTTAGACAAAAGCCTAGAACACAGCTTCCTTCTAGTTTCAGGAACAGTTAATTTAGAATGCAGAACCAGAGTGGAAAACACAAAAAAATAAAATAAAATAAAAACAAGAGTAAAAGAGTGTTTCCGTTTTTTAAATGAACAAGTCTAGGCCACTTGTTCAAGACTTTTATTTAGGTAGGAAGAAATATAATCATATATGCTTGTATCCCTAAGATGCTCTCCTAATACAGTGACCTAAAATCTTTATGATTAAAATGAGAACTTCTACTTAAACATACAAAATAACGGGTAGTGAGAGAAGAAGATGGAGAAAGGAGACTTGTTAATCTCACCCTAGAGGCATTATTTTTCTACTTCTTCCATTTCCCACAGATGGTTTCAAAATCAGAGACGACTAATCACGTTGGGGTAAATGGTCATCAGATTGATAGGGATTCTGGCTCATACCTTCACTGTGTCATAGTCATAGTCCTAGTTTGGGCCATTACTAGAACTTATCCATTTGGAATGATTGGGAAGGTCAGTTTATCAGTTCATGATCTACATTAATTCCTTTTTAATTTTATCACAGATATCAGGGATAGAACAGTAATTGATGCACCATAGCTAAATTATGCCGTATTTCTAGAAGTTACACCCTCTTCTATTTCCCAATTTGTATATATTGTCAAGGCAGAATCATTAGTTGGGATTATACAGTACGTACCACATAGCAGTGGAACCCATATACTATTTCATACCCAAGTGTTTATTGAGTCTCCTATGTGCACAAACTGCTGAGTAAAACACTCATGAGCTAGCAATGCATAATTGTCAAAATTGTGACCATCTTATGTTCTTATGAAATGTTTCCCCATTATCAAAACATTTTTTTTTTTATTTCAGAGAAACTAGAATCTCTCTAAAGAATCTCTTCTTTCAAGTCCCGAAAAATTTCCAAATGTGTCCCTTCCTTTACCATTTTTGCCCTCTCCATCTTTGTCATCCTGATTCAGAGGCATCTCTTTTGGAAACTGGGTGGAATCCTGGTTGCTGATTTAGCAGCTGCAGGCTGTGCTGTATTCCACTGGAATTAGTTGATATCATTTATCATCTTCAAAGCTGGTTACTCCAATGTTAATTCTTCATGCACCCCACTCTCCAGAGTTCTAGAGAATCAGTAAGACACAATAAGCATACTACTACACCATCCTCATGTCTACAAGATATAGAAAACTCAAATAAATCTGCATACCATGGTAGCAGGTCACAATCTATGTACCAATCACTTATATTTAAAAATCGAAGGATACAAGTTATAGTCAAGGAATATGCTATTATTTCAGTTGTAACCAAAGCATCAGAGAAGAAGTACATTGGTTTCCTCAGGAAAGAGAACAGACAGAGGAAAGAGTAAATTCCACCTGTATATTTTGATGTGTGAATTATTTTCCTAAGAGGGCGGATAATATGTACTTTGTATCAGATAACCAAAAAGAAAGAAAAAGTTTAACTTAAATTTTTAGAAATTTCCTTGTGTTATTAGATATTTTTTAAGTTGAAACATTACCCTAAGTTGACCTCTTGATTTTCCTCTAGAAGAGATACTAGGAACATTTCTGAAGAATTTTAAAGAATTTCCCTCTTTATTCTTTCTAAAAACCCTTAGCAAAGATATACTAATGGTATAATATTATTCAACAGGAACATGTGAAAAACAGTGCCCAGATAATATTGTTATCCCTCAAAGATACTTTATATTTCTAAACCTTGATGTTGGTCTATATGCATCACAAAGATAACAAAAATATATTTCCATCATTTGGAATTTCCCATTGTATTTAATACTCAATTCGTTCTTAATTAATATTTGTTCCTAGTGTTTATTTCAGTGGATCGTTGTTTGTAATTTTAGTGTGTTAGGATGTCCAGTGGGCTCTCCTCTGAATGGATGTGTTCATTCTGTGTCATCTGTGCTATCCATTTGTTTCCTCCTAGGAAACGTATGTGGTTAGCTCTGTAACACAGGTTTAGAATCATCATTTATACCTATGTGGTTGAGGACAACAGGGCTTTCTAGTAGTAGAATTGTGTGCTTTAAAGAATTGAATTCAGACCTTTAATCTCCCATTTTCCTGCCCCTCAGGAAGGTATGCCTTCTTTTTGTTTTATGGAGTCTCAATGCCATCCTACTTTCCCAAGCACCCCATTCATTGTGGAAACTTACAGGATTTAATAACATAAAGTACACATTTGCTCAGAAAACACTGAATCTTACAGGCTATTTGAAGTAGTTTATCTTAAGAAACATTCTAATTATATTTATATATCTATATATCTATATCTACCTCTCTGTATATCTATATCTATCTATCATTTATTTATGCATATGCTGTTTTCATAGAAGGGAATTATTTTGGCCATATCTGAGAATGAATCTGGAGATGAATCAGTTTAGGAGGATAGGTCAAAAGAGAATGTATGGTTCCTTCCAGGGCAAGCTTCTTTTCTCCCTTATTCAATAAGTCTATCTTTTCCCATTTCTGTTTCTCCTAGGGAGGTTCCCTCTTCTGTCCATTTTCCTTGACCTTAATGGAAACCTGGTGTTACAGACACATTGGGATGACTCTGTTGGCCATATGAGAATATAAAAGAGTATGTTGAAAATATTTGACCATTAAATATTTGACCATAAAATATATTTGACCATTGTTTGTATTGTGCATTCCCTTATAGCTCAGTTGTCTGTCTCATTGGTGTAATAATCCACATTTCACAAACAATCCATCACTTCTGTGGTGGCATTAAAAGAAGGAACTTTTTTTCTTTTTTTTCCTAATCAGAGATGGCCTCAGGGTTTTATTTTCTTTTTGGGTTCTTGGAATATTTTTGTCTCATAATTCCTCCTTATGACCTGTGAACAAATCTCTAGGTAGAAAGTGATGATGATAGCTCACATTTATTGACACTTCAATATGTGTCAGTCTCTATTTTAAGTGCTTTATGTGAATTAACTCATTTATTCCTACCTGTGAAGTTGATACACTTCTCTTTAATTTATACATGATGAAGCAAGTAAACTTGACCAAGGTAGTATAGCAAGTGAAGCAGCTATACACTATGGCTGTAGATCCCACATTTTAGACAGCTTTGCAATATTTGTGTTTTGGCACATAGATTTAAATATATTTTCCCAGTTGTACAACATTAGTACACAGTATACGTATATCTTAATGTATATACGAGGAATTCCACAATTGCATAGGTTCTATGTAACATAGGTGGAAAAAGTGATGAATCCAAGCTCTGCTTTTATGATACAATTCCTTTAAAATGAACATGTTATTGTATGTAAAGGATACCATGTAAATTGAACATTGTGAAAGTGTTACTCAGAGGGAACAGAGAAGTAAGGACCAACGCATCAAGGCAAACTATCTCCAGATATCTGTTTCCAGAATTGAGTAGGTAAGTATGGCATGAAGCTTTTGAGTTTATTCCCTGGAATATTTGATTCAGGAAATACAGAATCTGACATGCCTTCTGCGTTTCTCTGTGGTATACTTCCAAGCTCAGGACCCTTCCCCAGAGTAGATTGATCAAGGTGGTCCGCACCAGTCAGGCCTCCATAGCTTTGTGGCCAGATTTTAGGCTCCATCAGTGCTATATACACCGTGCTTCACTTGCTGACTGGTGACCAAGAGCCACAGTCTCCTGAGAATCGTGGAAGATGTTAGAGGCCATGTGTCCTGTGGAAAAGGCACAGCAAAACAGAAAAGCACAGAAGCAGGGAAGGTTGAGCTCAGAATGTACTATGGAGTAAAGTTTAGGGTCAAGAGGACCGCACTTAGCAGTGAATATATTTCAGAGATCCATAGTGTACAGTTTCCATGATAATGAAATGAGACTATGGGCATAATTAACTGATGCCAAGTGTAATATAAGGGATGCTGGTCATAAGTAGTAAAGAAATAAAAGAAAACCAAAAATGGATCCTGTAAGAATCATTTTAATTACATTTATGTGCATGAACTCTTACTATATTTATGCCTCATTGCCATGTAGTCTGGGTATTATTTACACCATTGCATCACATTGGATTAAATTAGTCCTAAATGTAATTTGATTGCAAAAGAAAACTACTTTTTTTTGGCATTTTTTTCCCCAGTAGGTTGATCACTGTTCTTAAATTTTAGTATGATTACTTACTTGAAACTTAAAAATGAATGGAAGGAATATGAGTTACTACATAAATTGTGATTTAATTTTTAGATTATAAGGATAGGAAATTTAAACCATTACTTCTACATTAACCTCCAAATTAAAGAAAGATTGAATAAAATAATCCTCAGTCAACATTCATTGGGTTTCTAGGGTATGAGAAATGCTTGATGGAGAAATATTGATGGGAATCTGGTGCCCTAATTTTGAAAGGACTCAAGCAATATCTTAGATGCTCTGCAAAATTATCAGAAATACTGTGTGACATTTTAAAATTGAATGAAAAAAAAATAGCTTTGCTTTTTCTTAATTTATTGAATCAACGCTTCATATGTCTTAGGTATACATTTGTCAAGTTATAATTTTAATTAATACTAATAGATGGCACAGATAAACAAAGTACTGCTTTTCCTCTATATTGGTGGGGGGATATATTATACCAAACATAGAAAGTTAAAGTTGTTTCATGACTCATATTTCAAGATGTTCAAAGCTCTTTGTTTCAGGAGTGAAAGACAGTAAACACTTAGCAAACAGGATAACTGGATTATCTCACCCTCTCTCCCCAGGGTCTTCCTAAAGTCTTTCTTCCCTAAAGTGTTCTGATAACTTGCTATGAATTTTCAGTTGTAAATGATAATTGAGGAGTAGAAAATGTGCCAGACTGGGCAGTTTTATGATGCAAATTTGTCCACTAGAGATCTTCATAGAGCCCTTATACTGTTTGTTACAAATTGAATGTTGGCCTTCTATCACTAGAAAGCTTGACTGAGGAAGAGTGGTCAAGAATGAAGAGCAAAGAATCCTTGAAATGTTTAACACATTAGCAATACTGGCTTTTTATTTCTTTTTGATTTACAAATAAATGAGACATAATCTTCAGGTCCAGAGTGGTCCTAATTATTTTGGAAATGTAATATATTCATTATACACAATATAATTTGGATATACAGTATGAGTACTATAAGATATGTTGGATTAGGTTTGTGTAGGCACAGATGTAATAGGTATTGCAATGAGTTAAAATAAGCAAATTTGCAACTTCAAGGGAGTAACAGAACCTGACATGCTTTCTGCTTTTCTCTGTGGTGTCCCTCCAAGCTCAGGACCCTTCCCAAGAGTTGATTGATCAAGGTAGTTCCTACCACTCAGAACTCCAGAGCCTTTTTCCAGAGCTTTTTTCCTGTTTTTTTTTTTTTTTTTTTTTTTTTTCCCAGAAGTCTGGAAAAAAAAATATGGATACTCCCAGGCCTCATCAAATTTGTAGGAGTATCCACATTTAGCTCAGTAGAGTCCTGCCATAAACAGATACCTACCAGTGACCAAGCTCAGTCAGGCTAACCTTTCATTTTTTGCCAAATCTTTCCCTATGACCTTAAATTTGTTTCAGAGTCTTACCAATTGTCATAATCCATTTGGGCTGTGATTACAAAAATACCATAGTCTGTAGCTTATAAACAACAGAAATTTATGCCTCACTGTTCTGGAGGCTGGGATGTCCAAGAGCAGATTTGATGCCTGGTGAGAGCCCATTTCATGTTTCATATACAGCCTTCTTTTTGTTAGTTCTCACATGGGATAGGGGCAAGGAGGCTCTATGCTATCTCTTTATAAGAGTACTAATTTCATTCATGAGGGCTGTAACCTCATGACCTAGCCATCTAAAATTCCTACCTCCAAATACCATCCGAAGGGACAATACGTTTCAATATATGAATTTTGGGAGGACACAAACAGTCAGTTCAGAGCACAAATCTTACCTGGATGACTATTTCCTGTATCCTTACCTATACTTTATCTCCTCTATTCTTTTCTCTGCCACCAAAGGATTTAAAAAAAAACAACGCAAATATGATCATGCTTAAAACATTAAAAGATTCCTTCTTGAAAGGAGTATAATGTTAAAACAAAATATTTGAGTGATATAAAGTTACCTGTTTTACTCAGGTTGCAAACTACCTTTTCATCTATGTCTTACCTTTTCTACCCCTTCCCTCATGTATTCTATAGTAAAGCCAGTTAAAAATGGTGTAATTTAGGTAGCTTATGATGAAAATGATAATGCTGGCAAACATTTATAATTACATTTTCCCTGTTGAGGAATCTGTCTTAAATTTTTAAAAATTAGATGTATGTGTCTTCCAGACACTAATTTTGAATCTGATTTCAGAGTACTATGAGTATCCTTTCTAGCCCATGACATATATATATATATATATATATATATATATATATATATATATATACGTATATATATATATGTATATATATACATATATATATATATACGTATATATATATATATATATATATATATATACACACACACACACACACATATAACAGAATGCCAACTTTTGAGGGATTTGTTTCTTTTTTTGTAGTTTTGCTTAAGAAGAACCACCTACTGTATTACTTCTGCAGAACAAATTGATCAGTTTCTATTGCTTCCCAGCAGTAGCCAGTATATTCCATACAAAGCGAAATCTCTAGCAAAATTTTATGTTGTGTTTCCCCTGCCAACTCCAAAGTGGTCAGCCTCCCTTGGCTTACCATCCTGGAACTGTGTGTGTTTCTTACTGTAGCCCAGCTCCCTTAGGCACAGCCTTTGCTGCTCACAGCTGGCTGAGCTCCAGGTCTTTGTTGATGGAGATGCTACTGTAACATCTGTTGAGTACTGCATATATGTAGTTACTCTAATCAATCATAAGAATTTGGGTGCACTTTCCAGCCATGTGGTGCACATTGTATAACATAAAATCTGTCTTGAAGTGAATGTTGCAGATGGAAAATAGAAACAGTATATGATATGTTTTTTAATGTAGCTTTGATACTAAGAAGTTTGAAAAAGATTTGTTGAATATTTGGATGCTTTGTGACCAATTTTCTGTGTGGTTACCAAATAGGGATTATTTTTAAAGGAAATTTGTTTATATAATGGTTTCAAAAAATAATTGATTTTGTTAAGTTAATCAATCCTGATTGCCTTGGGGAAAGTCTTCCTGATTTATTTATTTTTCATTTTCATTGTTTGTTCATTTTATTCTTTAGATTCCACATATAAGCTAAGTCACATTGCATCTCTTTCTCTGTCTGATATATTCCACTCAGCACAATACCCTCTATGTCCATCCATGCTACCGCAGATGGCAAGAACCCATTTCCTGCCATTGCTGAGCAATATTCCATTTTATATATATATATATATATATATATATATATATATATATATAAATATTATATATATATATATATATATATATATATATATATATATGGCCTCCTCTTTATCCATTCTTCCATTGATGGACACCCAGGCTGCCTCCACATTTTTGCAATTGTAAATAATGCTGCAAGGAACATATGGATGCCGACATCCGTTGAGGTAGCATTTTGGGTTTCCTCAGATAAATACCATGAAGTGGGATTACTTCTTTGTCTCTTGTTATAACCTTTGTTTTTTAATGTCTGTTATGTCTGGTAAAAGTATTGCTACCCCAACTTTTTTTTTCTTTCTATTTTCATGAAATATGTTATTCTATCTCTTTACTTTCAGTCTGTGTGTGTCTTTAGATCTGAAGTGAGTCTCTTCTAGGAACATATGTAAGGATCTTGTTTTCTTATTCATTCAGACACCCTTGAAGCATTTAATACTTTTACATTTAAAATAATTGTTGATAGATATGTAGCTATTGCCATTTTATTATTCATACTTTTAATCTTTTGTTTTGTTTTGTTTTGTTTTTCCACTTTCTTCTTCTTAAAGAAGTCCCTTTAACATTTCTTGTAATACTTGTTTGATGGTGATGAACTTCTTTAGCCTTTTTTTTTTTCTTTTTTGTCTGGGAAGCCCTTGATTCTAAATGATAGTTTTGTTTGTTGTAGGTCTTAGTCTTGGTTGTAGGTCCTTGCTTTTTTATAATTTTGAATATTTTCTACCAATCCCTTCTGACTTACAAAGTTTCTATTGATAAATCAGCTGACATTCTTATGGGAGCTCCCTCCTATGTAAGTAACTGCTTTTTTCTTGCTGGTTTTAAGAGTCTCTCTTTGTCTTTAGCCTTTGTCATTTTAATTATGATGTGTCTTCATGTGGGCCTTTTTGAGTTTATCTTGTTTGGGACTTTCTGCTCTATCTGGACCTGTATGTCTATTTCCTTCACCACCTTAGGGAAGTTTTCCATCACTATTTCTTACAGGTACCCAATTCCTTCCTTACTTTCTTCTCCTGGTGTTACAACTATAATGTAAATGTTGGTATGCTTGTTGTTGTCTGAGATGCTTCCTAAACTATCCTCATTTGCTTTGAATTCTTTGTTCTTTTTGCTGTTTTGATTGAGTATTTTCTGTTGCCTTATCTTCCAAATCACTGATTTGATCCTCTGCTTCACCTAATCTACTGTTGATTTCCTGTAATGTATTCTTCATTTCAGTTGTTGTAGTCTTTGCTTCTGACTGGTTCTTTTTTATGTTTTCTATTTTCATTTTTATGTTTTCTGTCTCTCTGTTGAAGTTCTCCCTGAGATCCTTATAACCCTGAGCATCCTTATAACCAGTGTTTGGAAGTCTGCATCTGGTAGATTACTTGTCTCCATTTTGTTTAGTTCTTTTCATGGAGCTTTGTTCTGCTCTTTAATTTGAGACATATTAATTTCCCTGATCATTTTGGCTGCCTCTGTGTTTATTTCTATGCATTAGGTAGAACTGCTATGTCTCCTGGTCTTAGTAAAGTGGCCTTTTACAGTAGATGTCCTGTGGAGCCCAGTGGCACAGTTTCCCAGGTCAGTTGAGCCAGGTGCTCTAGGTATGTCCTTTGCATGTGTACCTTCCTGTTGTGGCTGTGCATTTGTTGCTTTGTGTACCTCAATGAGAGGGATTGTTTGTTGGGCTGATTGGTTGTAGGGACTGGCCTTGCCTACAGTGGAGGAGCTGTTGTGAATGGCTTCACAGTAGCAGGGCTCTGGTGCCTGCCCAGGCTGCCCTTTATGTATGTTGCTTGTGGATGGGGTGCTCTAGTGTGGTCTGAAGCTGGTTACCAAATTTATTGGTTCTGGGACTATGGGGAGGAATTCTGTTGCAGGCCAAGATCAGCTGCTGTCTGTGCCCTGCCCATGGCCACTTGGTATGAGCTAGAACATGACCTGTAGGTGGTTTCTACTTGTGATGGGCTTGGACGTAACTGACAGAGGCGAAGCAGCAAACTGAGGTCAGCTGCCACTAGTGCTGGGTTTGTGGCTGCTTAGCAGGAGGTATAGGATATGCCAAGGCCAGATGCTGCTTGTTTGGGGTTTGTGAACCTTTGAGTGATTTTAGGAAAGGCCACGGCATGAGCCAAGACAGGCTGTTTGTATAGAACTGGAAGAGGCCTTGGGTGGGGCAGGTTGTCAGGGAATTACCAGGGCAGTGAGAAACAGTTGTGTTAGCTAGGTTGATGGATCAGATATGGCATGTGTCTGCATTTTATGCTGGGTGGCGGAGTGCTCAAAAAAGAAACTGCATTCTGCCAGCACTTCTGTCTTGCTGAAAGATGCCCTTCCAGGCTAATTTTTTTGAAACTAGAAAACTCAGTTCCTCTCTGTATATCCCAGCCACCTTTTAAGCTGCTGCCCCAGTGTGAATATGTCCTAAGTTGTAAGACTTTGGTTCAGCTATAATTAAGGAGATTCTCAATAATGGTTGTTTTATAGTTTAGTTGTAATTCTGATGTGGACATTAGAGGAGGCAAGCGCAGTGTTTACCTACTCTTCAATCTTGACTGTAAATCCAAAGTACCTCAGATTTTAAAATATGGGTAGAATCACATCTTCCAATTCTGTATTAGTGACCTTTGAAAATGTTGCATGGACCCTTTTGTTAAACCAAAAATGCAAAAATAGTGTGATAGCTATGAAAATGTTGATGATATCCGTATTAAAATATTTTTGGGTCTAAAGAATCTGTGATATCGGGAGAACTTCTTTGTATCAGCGACTACACTCATAATAATTAAGTGTCATCTGTTGGGAGATTTAAAGAACTCAGAAGGGTAAATACTTGTGAGTAAAAAGGGAAAGAATCAAGATATTTTGTTATTCGTGAAAACTTTACAGAATTGAAGAGAAGTTTTTTTTATTAAAAATAGAATAATCTTGCATGTTTTCAATCTGTAAAATCTTGGAATTGAAGTTTTTGACTAAGTTGCAAATGATCAGTGAAATAGTTTGGGAAATTATATTTATGCCCAAAACTTTGAAGAAAAAAAAAAGTTTCTGTATTTGTCCTGGTAAGCAGTTGCTTCTTTGCCTTTTCCCTTAGAATCACTATTCTAAGAATTCTAAAGCCCACCCCCAACATTTTGAGTTATATATTAGGATTCCTAATTGATATAAAATGAAATAAATTTAAAGTATTTATTCACCCACATAATATATTGCAAAAACATATATCAAAAGTAAACAATTATAATTTAAGTAGTCAGTATTTAACATTGCCCAAGTTAGATTACAAACTAAGCTTCTATAACTCAAAACAAAGTACCTGAAATGAAATATAATTCTCTCAATAGTTTTAAGGTGAGTGGTCCAGACTGATTGTTTCACAAGGACATCCATGGATCCAGGTTTCTTTCATTTTGTTGCTCAGCTATCACTTAGAGAATGGTCCTCATCAGCGTGCCAAATTTATATCATAAATAGACAGGAAGTCAAGGCAAACAGCTTTGATTTAAGAGCATTTTCATGCCAACCCCCTTGAACCTAACAATGTGATCATACTGGCTACATGAAAAGCTGGGAAATATAACACTTAGCTGAGTAGTCATGTACTTAGCTAAAATTTGGGAGTTGCTGTTAGTAAAAGGAGGGAGAAGACAATTGATATTGAAAGAGTATTCTGCACTTCACCCACTTACTCCCCATCTTATCAAAAATTTGTGATAGTTGACAATATTTCCCTCCTTTGCATTACATTCTGTACTGTTCTGCTTTATTCTCTGAATCTTGAATAGGTAGTTAAGATGTTTTGTCATCTATGCTGTAGTTTAGATTATCAAGAAAAAAATATCTTGCAAAATAATTTCACTAATATGGAAGATGAAGTCCCATGATGTTCGATTTCAAATTCTTATAATTTCTCTGAGGTAAAGGTGAAATTAGAACCCAAGTAACTTTCTCCACAGTCCAGACTTCTGTGCAATAAGTAATGTAACCTGATTTTTGTAATTTTGATTTATTTTCTACAGAGAATCACCTAACAAAGTAACATTTTGAAAACTTGCTAAAATGTCATTGCCATTTCTTCATCTGCAATTTATTCACCTTCATTCACTCCTTCCATGCTAGTGAACCTATATGTGTTGAGCGGGTGAGCACCAAGCAGAAATCATGGCAGAGTCTAATTTGCTTTAAATTATTATAGTAGATCAATTCCTTTTTCTAAAAACGCATCTGCTTTGAGCTAGGAAATTCCAAATGCATAATACTTATGACAGAACTGAATTCATGTATACCATGAAGTCAAAGAATGACTTACTAAAACATAAAATTGATACTTTGTAGTGAAATTCAAGTCTCTTCCAGCTTTGTAAAATAGTTCAGGAAACTAGACCTCAATCTGTGGTTTGCTAGTCACTTACACAGTGCAGTTGTCCGAATAAGACCATCTTGATTTCTGGTGAATATTGTTGGTACACTTGATGAAGGCAGCAAATGCCTGTATGCTGCATCACACGCATCCATCAGGAATGCATTAGTACTTCTGCTTTCTAGAGTACAATTGTTATAAAGTTGTCTAGAGATCAGAATAAGATGAAAGCTTATAGCAAAACCACGTGGAAATTCCAGTGTTCAGGGGAAGTCATGTTTTTAATATATACTATAGAATTAACTTATGAGAAAGTATAAAGAGCTTTTTTTGCTGACATCCTAGCAGTAAATAATGCAAGAGAAAACACTTTAATGATTTCAATTAATTCTGAAGTGCAGCTTTAATTTTTCTAATTACAGCTGATATTCCTAAATCTGAGACTTCTGTCGGAAGTTAATGAAATCTTTGCTTACCATTGCAGTTACATTATAGAACTTGTTGTTGAAGTACAGGATGTTTTAATTAAAAATATTTTCCAATATAAAATGAGCTGCTTTAACACTCTAAAGATGTTTCCAGTCATGCATTATTTTAAAATGGATATTAAATGAATTTAACTGCATTTTTGGATTTCTTTTGATTTGCTACTTCTGTGTTAGTAAGATGCCAGTTTTTCTTCATTGAATCAATCGGTGAATCATTGCATTAGTTCAGTAAATTTTTGACAAATCAAACCCTGATAGTGCTCAAAGTATATCTAAAGCATAGTTTTTTATAAATTTGTTTTGAATAGACAAAATCAAATGAAATTAAATTATTAAATCAATTAAATTATTATAGGCTGTAAATGAACTATTTAACATGCATATTTACATATGCCAAACAATTTTAATGGATAGTTTTAGTAATGATAATAACCTGTTTTGGGGAAAAGTATTTTGGGAAACCTTTTATGTTTTCTTTTTATCTGTACTACTGGTAAGAAAGCTTTTTTTTTTTCTTTCTGAGCAATTCTTAATGTGTCCTTTGATATGTATAATAAAAAAAATCAAAGACTATGATGCACACTAGAGTAAACCACTTAATAACTATAACACCAAGATAGGTATATAATAATTTTTAAGCACTTTTGGAGTAGCCCTTTTATAAAGACATCTAAATTTTTCAAGTTTGATTTAATTTATGACAAAATTTACATATACTACCTAAGGCTTGGTCTTTATTATTAGTCAAATGCCTGATGGTTGGCACATGTTACACTTATGCTCATACAATGTAACCAAATCTTAATATTAAGTACAAATACTCTAAACAACTGTAAGTTATATTTGTTCTAACAAAATAAATTCCTTTTCCTTATCTTCCATTCTCGACTATCAGCTTCTCATTTTTTCACATTCTACCAGCTCTTCCAGGTGTTCCCCATTATATTCAGTTGAGAATCATGTATACATTTCACCAATGCTTTGCTTAATACAAATAATGAATGTATATTTTACATTATCCAAACCCATAATAAATAGTCTACTGGCATTGAAGAATGCTTGCTTATTCATTGTTTCCTTTTATTTTATACTGCTTTTAAAAATTGATCATTGTTTGTATCCACAAAAAGATAATATTATCTAAGAAAAAAAATACCTTACGTAGTAATTGTTAGACTATAGGACTTAATCTATTGCATGTGTATGACAGGGACTTAGCTAATGTGAGTAAATTGACATCTATATACACATGTGGTGACATATATGTTATATATAAACATAAATAAGTGCTTTAGGGGAATTTAAATAACTTCTCTTCAGTATGCATTCTGTAACAAAGTAAATGATTAATACATTTGATTACAAAATAAGCAGTTTACTATTTTTAAATATAGTGTTTAATAGTAACATCGATAAGGAACCTGGCTTTAGAAATAGCCAAACTCAGACCAGTTCTAACTGTACTAATTCTGAGTACATTGCTCAGATATGTCTGTGAAGCTACGCAGCCGAATGAGTTACAAAACCAAAGTCAATTGCCTATGGAAGGTCAGCTTATTTGGTTATCCAACCGAGAAGGAAACATGTCTCTGTGAAAAGTGTTAGATATGTTTGCTTCATGTTGTGGAAATGCAAAGCCAACCTAGCTTACTGAATTCTCACTGATTTTTCCAACTTATTTGGAAGTAATTATTGATTTTTTGAGGGAAAATTCATGTAAAGATATTCAATTAGTCATAAATTGCCTAATTATCTTTTATAGTTCATCTCTGTTTTTATTTTTAATTTACTTCTCATGATTAATTTCATTTAATTAGCAAAAAAAAAACTTATTTAAAACAGCTTTCTAGATAGTTAATACAGTCCTATGGATTTCTGAAGCTACAGTAATATGTTAATGGTGCTTTGATTTGACCTAACCTTCGTTTATTTATTTTGAAAAAGGTATCTGAGTTTTACAAGAACCAAACAAGATAAACACATTGTTATTTTAAATGCCGAGGTTACCATATGGTCTAAAAATTACCACCTAAATAATCAAGTCAACTTGTCATTGAGCTTTTTGGAGGAGGCACTTCTCTGAGTTTTCCTTTTCCTTTTTTTCCTTTTTTTTTTTTTTTTTTTTTTTTTTTACTCCATGACAACATGAAAGAAAAATTCATATCACTTCTTCTTTAAAGTGCAAATTATTTCATAAAGAATAATTTCATTTAATTTGATACTGTGACAAAGATGGGCTCAGAAACCTGTACCCATACTTCACTGCAAGAATACCAAATATTTTATCCTGAGCTGCCCTTAGCACACACCTTTGAACTAGTAGACATATTGTGATGCCTGATGAGACAGAATAATTGTGGCAAGGGTGTGATCTTGTACCTGTGAAGCAGTCTTCCATTCGATGGATGGGGTGAATGACTAAGTGGGTCAGTCCCAGAAGATTGCAAGCCATTCATTCTCATTATTCTGCCAGCTGCAGAACTGCAACAACATACCAGGTTGTTTGAGAAATGCAGCAATTTATTGAAGGCATTTTTTTTATATCTGCCTCTCTTAAAGCAATGAACAGTTCACAAAACATAAATTTACTGAAAATTCAGACATAAATAGTATCAATTTATTTTTGCTATTTTAAACTCCTTGCTTGCATTTGGACTGATTTGATATTAATCAGTGATTGTAATTTTATAGGTGCTTTACTCTTTTGAGTTTAGTTAAATGAAGATTGAAATATAAAAACACATTTCCCTAACAGCGACATTCAATTGAATTTTATTCAAGCATATGCAATATCATTTCTCATTTATTTATTTTTAAGGGATATAGGGAACACAAACTTTCTCAAAACTAGAAGGAAAGTTTCCTCTGTAAATACCAGTAAAGGAACTTATATAATCTTGTTTAGGCTTATGCTACCCAATGGATGACAGCTAACATGACTGATTCAAAATAAGTAGGAAAGATAGAAACAGAACTTAAAAGGGAGTTTAAATTTTATTTTTTAGGAAGACTGGGTAAAATCTAAGTACTTCCTATTTTGATGATAATGTGATTTTGCTATGTGGTGAATATATGTTTTTGAAAACAAACAAGGCTGTAATAGCAATAAGAGAGAAATTACTTGAGAAAAAACAAAACAAAACAAAACAAAAACACCTTCCTGGGGTACAAGAAAGATTGTCAAATTGTAGATTTCCTATTTTCTTTCTCAGCAATAAAAAACATATATATATATATATATATATATATATATATATATATATATATATATATGTGTGTGTGTATATATAAATATGTGTATATATATGTATGTATATATATATATATATATATATATATATATATATATATATATATATATACACATATATATCAAGTCTACAAATAGGCTTGGGTTTTTTTTTAATAGAAATGAATATTTTGCTTTAAGCTTTCTCTTCATTTGAAAATAGTTCATTAAAAACCTCTTTGGCTCACATTCCAAAATGTAGTCTGTCTGCCAAAATTCTTAGAAGAATTCCTAATTCTCTTTGTATCATTATGAAGTGTGTCATATATATTGAAACAGGATTATCATGTTACATCCTTAGAGAAATATAGACATATTTGGAACAAGAAAACAGTCCTGAAGCCACTTAGTGACCTCCAGCTCCCTCTATTTTTCTGTGTAAAACTTGATGATCTAGGTTTAACCAGCCTGGAAGTATAAAGTTAGGCCATAGTTACAATGCTATCCAATTGCAAATGACTTTGAGCTCCCATGTTTTAATTGCAGGGATTGAGGACATATTGAGTTAATACTTGGCCTCGTACAATTGACATGGCTGTTACCTGTAACTGGGGTCACAACTTGGTCCTTATGAGATGCTTCTAAGGTTCCAAAAACCTTAACACTTTCTACCAACCACTAAGCAACCTCCCCCCACCCTCGCTCCCATCACCCTAACATAAGGAAAAACCACCCTGTAATTTTAAACACGCTTTTCTAAAGACAAGAAAGTACACCTGAAGAATAACTTAGAATGTGCTGCTCAGTTTTATGTCTTTTATTCCCCAGGTTTACACATGTCGCCAGGGACCTTGTAGGACACTTCCTCACTTAGCTCACAGCTCTTTGACATAAGATCCCTTTCCATAAATCTTGGACCTATGTTTTTGAGTTCAGACACAGCTCATAGGAAGTTTTGGCAAAATAAGAAGTTCCTAACTCACTTCACCACTAGAGTTCTTTTGTGTTAATCTAGGTTAGATCTTCTATTAATTCTCTGTTGCTGCACAACAAATTATTCTCAAACTCAGTGGCTTAAAATAGCCAGCATTCATATCTAAGAATTTCTGGGGTCAGGAATTGAAGTGTGGCTCAGAAGGGTAGCTCTGCATCAGCCTCTTCTTACAATGCTGCAGAGTGTCAGGGATGGAGTGGGGGAAATGCAGCTACCTCAGGTCTGAGTCTCAGTTTGAGGCTTCAGTTCCTTTCTATGTGGGTTTAGGGCTTTTAAGGATAAGACAGGAGAGAGAGATCGTGGGATTAGAAAGCACAATCTCTCTCCTGTTTTATCATGAGAAGCCCTAAACCCGCATGGCAAGGAACTGAAGCCTCCGACTTAAACTCAGACCTGAAGTAGCTGCATTTCCCCCACCCTGTCCCTGACACTCTGAAGCATTGTAAGAAGAGACTAGAAAGCACAATTGGTAACGAAAACATTGCCATGGGAATACAAAACTCAGTTTGGAGAATATAATCAATAATGTTGTAAAGATTTGTGGGGTATCCGATGGACTCTTGTGTTTTTAGGGAGACCACTTCAGGGATGGTGTAGTTGCCTGATCATGGTGCTGTACACCTGAAGCAGAATAATAATGAATGCCAACTATAACTATATATATATATAAATATATATATATATATTTATATATATATATATGCACACACACGTATACTATATACTATACGTATGTATATATACATACTTATATATAGTCACAAGAAGTGGAGTACAGCATTAGGAATAGAGACAGTGGAAATGTAACAGCTGTATGCAATGTCAGTGGGGTAGTAGATTGGGGGACGGAGGTTATCACTATTGTGAAGGGTATAAATGATAAATGTCTATTACATTGTTTTGTACATCTGAAACTAAAAAAATAAAAAAAAATAATAGATAGTAGAGAGAGAGTAAGGGAGGGACTAACATCTTTTATGAGCTAGTCTCCCAGTCACACCATAACTCCCACCTCATTACATTCAATAGAATAGAGTCAATATGTATAGGCCATACATAACAGGTGGGAATTTTAAAGGGTGTGAATACCAGGAAGTTGGAAACACTGGGACCATCTTGTAGGCTGCCTCCCACAGTATTTTCCTCAGGATGATTGTTAAGTGGTCCTCAGCCCAAGATATGACTTGGTTCTCTGCTCCCAACAAGGCAATATCACTGTATTGTACAGTAAACAGTACTATATGTACAGTAACATTAACAGTTGGGTCTTCTTTGAACTATTTTAAATATCTTCTATATTGAATGACAGTTCTCGAATACTTTCTCAAACTTTTCCATCTTGGTTCCTTATCTCCTGCAAACAACACTTAAACTAAAACAAAGCAAGATAAGTACATCCAGGACAGCTATCCACTTTCATGAATACACTCAATAGTATAAGCCACAAATTTCCGCAACATACTAGGTTATTTGAGAAATGCAGCAATTTTTTTGAAGGCATTTTTATATCTGCCTCTCTTAAAGCAATCAGCAGTTCAAAGAACATAAATTAACTGAAAATTCAGATATAAACAGTATCAATTTATTTGTGCTATATTAAGCTCCTTGCATGCATTTGGACTGATTTGATATTAATCACTGATCATAATTTTATAGGTGCTTTACCCTTTTGAGTTTAGTTAAATGAAGTTTGAAATATATAAAAAAAATATTTTACTAGCATCACTACTGAAGACTGTAAAAGCAATACTCAATTTTGTATGCATTATGTATTAATACATATGAGGTGTGATCAAACAATATGGTGAATGTTTAAATTAAAACAAAAAGTATCGCTGTAAAAGACACATTACTATTAATCCCCTCAAGATAATCCTCCTCACTTCAAACACACGTATCCCATTGTTCTTGCCACTTTCTGAGGCAGTTCTGGAAGTCCTCTGTTGTGAGTGTCTTTAGTTGTGCTGTCGTGGCTGCCTCGATATCCAAAATCCATTCAAAGGTTTACCTTTCCTGATCATTTTGAGTTCCGGGAAGAGCCAAAAGTGGCATGGTCCCAGATCTAGTGAATAAGGAAGATGAGGACACACCATAATGTCTTCTGAGGACAGAAATTGCCAAAGCAGAAGCAATGTGTGACACAGAACCTTTCCTTTGTGATCAAAAAATATGGTGAATGCTGCTGCCAAGCGCCATCCAACAAAAAGGCAGGAATCATCAATGCTGGAAGCAGCACATCAAACCTTAGTAACCGTGTTTGACAAGTTTCAACTTGTTTGGTATAGTCAGTTGTGTGTGAGCTATGGTTGAGAGAAGATGTGTTTTAAAGTGTGCCCGTAAATCATCCTCTATCATGACAGCACTCCGTTTACACATTGCTTCTGGCAATATCTGTCAAAAATATTACAGTGTGTCCTCATCCACCTTATTCACCAGATCTGGTACCTGGCGAATTCTGGCTCTTCCCCAAAATCAAAATGAAACAGGACATAGAGGCAGCTATGACAGCACAACTAAAGATGCTCATAAAAGAGGACTTCCAGAACTGCTTCAGAAAGTGGAAAGAAAGATGGGATAAGTGTTTTTAAGCAAGGGGGAGTATTTTGAAGGGGATTAATTGCAATGTGTCTTTTACTATAATAAACTTTTTTTTATTTTTTTATTTGAACATTCACCTTATTGTTTGATCATAACTCTTGCATACAAAAATAAATAAACATTGCTTCCCTTGAACTTATCCCCAATTCACAAACCCCACCCTCCCTTTGTACACACACATGCAGGTACATGTGCATGCAGATAAGATAATTTGCATCATATACCAGGTATAAAGTTTTCAGTGTAAAATACATATCTGCATCCATACTAATAGTGACTGTGTATTTCTCCACTAGAAATAATGGGTGGGTTCTTGCTTTACATTTGGGAAACTGAAGAGATTTTGAATGGATTGCTTATATCACAGAAGAGCCTTCTTCAAACATGAATTTGGTAGAGAATGGATAAGCACATTATAGTGTATCGACACTGTGAAATACTATACAGCACTACTGCAAAGCACACTATAGAAGCACTAAAAAATGTGAAAGGACCTCAAAAATTGTATGCTTACTAAAAGAAGCCAGAGACAAAATTATGTCCAATGTGTGTTCATTTATATAAAGTTCTAAACCAGCTAATGCTAATTTATAGTGTTAGAAATCAGATCAGTGATTGCCTGAGAGAGGGGAATATGTAGAAGATTGACTGCAAAGGGACATTTGGTAATTTTAGGATAATGAAAGCATTCTATATCTTGGGATAATAATTACATGAGTGTGTGTGTGTGTATATAAATATATATATATATATATATATATATATGAATATATATATTTTTATTATATATTATATATATATATATATTTGACAAATTAAAATGTTAACTTAAAATGGGTGCATTCAATTGTATATAAATTATATCTCAATAAAGTTGATTTTAAGGCTGTAAAAAGAAAATTTATTCGGCAGTTCACCTGTTATGGACAAAAGTATTTGTGATAATTACATGACATTTTCCATCTTCCACCTACTATTACATAATATTATGGACTGAGTTTCAACCTGAGTACTTTGATTCATATGATTTTTCTTAAAGAATTAAATTTAAATCTTGCTGATTATCACCCTATATTAGTTGAACACAACTTAGAAGTTTAATTTTGAAAATACAACATTGTAGATTACTGCTTTCCTTCTCCTTATCATAGTTGTCAAACTTGGGTAATTAGACTTTTTTTCTTAATGGTTTTATTTCTTTTTGTACTTCTGTCTTTAACTTGAGTTACTATAGGCTTCATTATCCAATGAAGTCACGTTACCAATGGAGTCTCATTAATAGTCATAACATAAATTTATTTTTATTGAAATTTTCTAGTTTATACATGTTCTTAGCCCCCAGGAAAAATGCTCCCCAAGTATTCTGAGGCAGATATTTCACATGTTTTCAAATGCCCATTCAATCAGATGACAGATCATCTTTCACTTGGCCTCTGCAAAAGCATTTCTCTTTTCCTGATTGTAAGTCTTATGCTTGGTAGTAGTAGATCCACCTGACATCTTATGGCTGCCACTGGATCCATCAGGTTCTGCTATCTCCTGTCAGAAATTTGCTGGGCCCAGGGTTTCCCTACTGTCTCCCAGATAAAACACTAGAGGGGCCTCTAGCTGTTACCATGGTGATTCATCTGCCAGCTAGAGAAGACTATGTTTCGATGTCCCCATTTAAATTTCTGTTGTACTTTACTATCGGGTTACCTTTTATACACTAATACCTTAGTCGTGTTATTGAAACAGTTCCTTCAGTTTTACTTCCAAGCTCCCTTGTAACTCTTTATTTGCTCCATAGGACTCACATGTGAAAATGAATCCTGGGTAATTTGAGTGTCAGGTTCCACATTTCACCGAAAATTTCTTTTCTCCTCCTGTGACTAAATATGTTATTATTATGTCAACTTTAACACATTCGTCTCTCTGTTCTCTTAGGCTACATTCCATTTCAAGTATATTCTCAGTTCTTCTTGATAAAAACAAAAACAAAAACAAAACCAAACAAAACAAACAAACAAACAAACAAAAAAACTCCAGATCCCTTTGATCTGTTTATCAGACCCACACAGATATATCTGAAATCCCAGTTTAGGTTCATGTAAGACTTCTTACTGTTTCCTGACACATATTTTATATATCATTCCAATGTTACAGAGAGGTAAAGTCCAAAGTCCTGCTAACACCCTATACATGGGATAAACTTAGGAGATTCTTTTGTATCCAAGCCAGATAAGTTATTGAGCAAATGTCTACTCAGTTTCTCCATGTGCAAATTTAGAGTGTTCTACTTCATTAATTCTTCAGTAAGATCTCCTCCCTTGATAAGGCTAATATTCCAGTGGGAAAAGTAGATAATATAAAAAATCAAATATATATAAGACATTAAGTGCTAAGAAGAAAAAGTAAAACAGTGAAGAGGTGTAGGCAGTGTTTGAATGGGGTGTAAAATTTTAAATAGGGGCCAGAGAGGCTTTCTTTGAAAAGTAGTCATATGAGTCAAAAGCTTATGGAATAGATATATTTTTAAGTGCCTTCCAGATCTTCCTTTGAAAGACATCAAAGGTGATAATTTCTCACATTGAAATTTACTTAATAATTCCTTGTTCAGTGGAAAGTTTTTAATAGTAAGCAGCATTTTTTTATTGAGCATATGCATTATAATTTTGGATATTCTGTTTTTAAAGTCTATTTATGGTGTTCTTCTAGCATCGGTATTACAATATGAGTTCTACTTCTATGCCTGGGCCATTTATCCAGATAAATGTGATCAAAACCTGTTTTTGGTTTAATTGTTTGGGCAGCCATCATGTGTTTGTGTGTACACTAAGCCATGATGGCATCTTAATGTCCCGTACAGGTGCTGGCATAGTTACTTAATAGCATTTGTCAGATTACCTCCAAGTAGAGAGTCCCCGATTTCCAACATTCTTATTTCTGCTATGGGCACCATCTTAGTCACTTACTTTGTACTGCCTTCGAAAGATCACAGACCTTGGTGTTAGACAAATTTTTATATGAATCTTAGTTCCTAAATTTAATGGCTAGCCAGATGCTGAGATCACTGGATATATGTTGCTGTTGAGCACATATTTGAGTCAGGCATTGTGTAAGGTACTGAAGATAACATGGTGTATAAAAAAGTCACTACCATGAAACTAATATTTGCCTACTCATGGATAAGTTATCTCATTCCCTTCCTAAAACACTTTATATAGCTCTTCATAACTTACAAAGCGTGATCTCTTGTGACCTATTAGATCCTCACTGTAGTAGGTATTTATTTTATTTATCTTTTATGAGAATAACCATTATATATGAGCTATATTTCCATATAGTAAGCCAGAATAAGAACATTTTTGTCAGTAAAATCTGGTTCCATTCAATTTTTGGTTCTATCACCTATTTTCAGCTTTTATTGATCTCTCAGTGCTTTTTCCTTCATCTGTATGTGTAGAACATTCATATCTATGCCTGAACTCTACTCACTAGACTGCGTGAAAGTGTGAAAGGCAGAGACTAGATCTTCTGTTTAGCATCTTGAGTACCTCATTCAGGATCAAGAACATGGTACGGATGGATATAGTCCTTAATCAGGGAGATGTAAACGACTGTGGTCTCCTCTGATGACAAATTGTGTACTCTTAGCCATTGAGTTTCTCCAAGTCTCAGTTTGTCCTGAAAGAATGGATGTAAGTGTGGCATGCCTTTCAAAGGGTTGTTGTGAGGGGTAAATGTGATAGTCTAGATGAGGCCCTTTTAACAAAGTCTGTTATCTTGTAAACATTCTCCAAGTGTTAGCATCTCATCTTCTCCTCCTCCTCTTCATCCTCTAAGTTCTCCTCCTTCTCCTTATAATAATAATAATTAATAATAATAATAATAATGGTTATTATGTTGTCATGTTTAGAATTACATGTTTTTAGATTAAATTGAAAAGGCTAGATATACCATAGATACTCATTAATTCAATTTGATAAATGATGTTTATTGAGCCTCTATTAGTTCCATGGCACTAGAGTACATGTATAAATCCTGGTGCGTGAATGCAATTTTCTTTAGAATATAATTTGGTAGAGAACATTTCAGTGTTTTCCTCTCAGGGACATATATTCCTAAGGGAGACAGGACTGCCGATTTCTAAGCTGCTCTTTACAGCTTCCTTGTAGTTGAAAACAGGACCTTTGCTGTCGGGTGCTCTGACTTGTCTGCCTTGTCTGTCACAATGTGTCTCTTCATGCATCTGCTGTTACCACTTCATTTTATCAATTTAATAATATCTCCAGTGATTTGGTACTAGTAGTCAATATCACCTGAAACTTTTAACATTGATTGTATTTATTAGGCTAACATTTCTAGTATCTTGATGGTGAAATAACCTGTCTTTAATAACTACTCTTAACTTCATAGAGGAATATAGCCAAAATATTTTCATGTAAAATGTAAAGGATGAATGACTGAATGTGGATTTAACATTTTAAAGGTTTTAAGAACAAAGAAAAGTCTTTGTAAACTGAGAGTAATTCAATGGGAAAGTTTAATTATGTTTACAACAAAATAGCATGTTTTAAAAGTCATGTGAGTGTGTGTATGTGTGTGTGTAGACACCCATAAATTTTTGAAGAATCATTTGATGATTGAGGGTACCTTGCTTCTTTCTAAATATAAAGTGAGAGGAAATAGGCATTCTCTGCACTTTAGTCATTGAAGCATTTCTTTTTCAAGAAAATTTTATGCCCACAAGCAAACCTGATGAAAGACATATATAATGTAGTTCATTCTTTTTACATTCTTACTATCATTGTGGTTTGTTTCCCTTATGACTAACTGAAGATGATTTATTCTCACAAGTTACTTTAGGTAGAAGTACCATGTATTTTTTATGCTTCCTTAAAAAAAAACCTGCTTTTTGACATTTTGTCTGAATGTTTTCATTCTCATGAATTTTCTTTTCTATGTCAGTTTTTATTGAGCTCAATATGGCAATTTGAGGTTGGCATGATACCAGTCTATATTTAGCATTCTTTCTTGTAAAACTCCTCTCACTATCTCTGTGAAAGCTACAAAGATAAAAGGTTCACATTTTTTTCATCTTATGCTCATAGTTCATGCCATTTAATACTAATGTGTGTGTGTGT
Source organism: Rhinolophus hipposideros (assembly GCF_964194185.1). Classification (NCBI taxonomy): domain Eukaryota; kingdom Metazoa; phylum Chordata; class Mammalia; order Chiroptera; family Rhinolophidae; genus Rhinolophus; species Rhinolophus hipposideros. The sequence goes on from NC_138057.1 coordinate 26,971,276, forward strand.
GTGTGTGTGTCTTTATTGAGTCTATTATAACTCCTATTGCAAATTATGGAGAGACAATTGTCTGATAACCAAAAACATGACATCAGAAAATTTCTTACCTGTATAGCTTCAAATAAATATGTCATGTTAGTTATGAACCTTTTTATACATTTATATTTATAGTTTTGTGCTCATACTATATTGCTTTCCATTTATGAACATTAAATTTCAGGTTATCCTAGCTAACCTAATTACATCATTGACTAGAATCATTTGCATATGACTTTTTCTTGGCTTTTTTTAGTTCGTGAAATAAGTTATTTTCGTTGTCTAAGCTATTAAATGTATCAGAAATGGAAAAGTCAGCTGTTATCCTGAAGAGTCTCTAATCTTTTGATAGGGGCCCCTTTCCCTATACATTTGTGTGTGTGTATGTATGTTATCTGCTAATCTAATGCTCTTTTGATCATGTTCATAGAACTTAATGGACACTTAAGATTTCTTCCATTTTTTTAACTTAAAGAAAAAAGCAACATGTAAAACAGGGTTTCTGCTTCAGTATATCTGTTGCTGCAGTAGTGAACATGATATAATATGAGATTTCTCTACCAAATTATCATCCCTGAAATTCTTTTGGATTTGAAGCATTCATTTTCTATAAGTTTTTTTGGGAAAAGGAAAAGATATTCGTCCTGGATTGGATAAAATGTTTATTTTTAACTTCTAAAGATGAAAGTATTATTTCAGATAAGTTATTGTCTGCTAACCACATAAGACTGGGTGAGAGTTAGAAGGGTATGAGAAAGGTACAGAGAATGAGGTACTGTCTAAAGATGGCTTTGGTCAATGGGATAATTGCATAAACAATGATGAATGGGAGAAGTAGCTCTAAATAGTAGTAGTAGTAGTAATATAATAATAATAATAATAATAACGTGATTCAAAGAAAGATAAAACTAGTTTACTATTTTAGATCATCATTAGTTATTTATCATGTGTAAGCTAAAATTTATTGTGTTAAAGAGCATAATGTTTTTGGTCTAAGACATGTTTGGTTGATTCTGTTAAACGTCTGGCAAATAAATGTCTTTTTCTTTGGCAATGATGTCAAATTTCTGGTTTAAAAATAGTCTAAGAGGATTCTCCATGTTAAGCAATTGGAGCCGGGTACTTCTTATTTTTCATTCATATATTCATCCATTGAAGAAACCTGTACTGCGAGTAACTCTATGTTAAGGCTGTAAACAGATGAACAGGATCTGGTCCTTGTACACAGTAGTTTATCTCTACTGGTGTATGCCATTCATTGGGATGCACATAGTTTACTCCCCCTGTGTTAATAGAGAATCCTAATAATTTAGTATTTGCAATAGACGACGCATTGATTATTTTCTTGGTGATACCCTGCATGCCATCTTTTTATCGCTTTTTTTATACTGCCCATTCCCAGGCATTATTACCCATAAGCCATAATTGCCCGGCTAGACTTAATCATAGATTAACCCAATATTCATGCTCTTGTCTCTGTGAAAAACATGTCTCGTAAACTCCATCCCATCTTGTTTCACTTCTATTATTCCCTTAAATGTTAGCCAAAATATTATTTCCTGTCAAGTAAAACATTTCTGTCACTGGAAACTGGATTGAGTTACCTGATTATTGACATTCTCAGCAGCTTTTCATTACTTCTTTACAATATTTATCCCAATTACAATTGTTTATGTAATTTTTTGTTTAATGTTATTAATTCTTCTAGAATTTGTTTTTCGTTTCTTTGTCAGAGGTTTGCATGTTACTTGTTTACAGTTATCCAGAGCATAGAGAACATTTTAATAAATGTATGTTAAATGGATGGATACATATTACATCTGCTCTTAAAGCAAATGATCAAGAGTAGCTGGGTAGTGATATCAGAGATGTGCTTGAGGAGACTTGCAGGATTCCTTCAAACTCGGAGTCTGCGCCTTTTCTAGATTAAAATGAAAACACTGAATTTGTCAGCACAATATGGACATAGTAGAAAAATATACTAATAAAATATATGTTCTAGTAGTGTGAATTTGTGAAGAATTGTAGCATTAATTCTAAATTGATATTAGTATGATATGAAATTCACATTTTATTTAACCCTCATGTTTTGGAGTAGGACAGAATACCAGTAGCATAGACTACCCTAAAAGAGACAGGAAAAATTAGAAGAGAATGGCATGAAAAATTCAAGTCCAGGTGTAGAAATCGACCTTCTTGATGAAAAATGGATCGTAGCTCATTCTGCTTGTTGTTAGCAACAGTTTTGCCCAAGTACCCATTAATACAGAAGTATCTTAAGCTATATAGGACTCTAATACGTGGTATGATACCACGTGGCATGGCATGCTTCCTGTGAGGAACAAAGGACAGGATTTCCAAGAAGTACTTGATCAATCACTGGGAAAAAAATGTGTTTGACTTTTCACTTCTGCTAAAAGGCTGTACCATAACTACCCCAAACATTTCCAACTCCCCACTTAAGGCATCCTTGAGTGACACAGATTTTGAATTTCAGATTCTTGGGTAGTTTGAATTTTTTACTTATGATACTGTGAGAGGATTCCATTTTCTTAGCAGCAGTGTAGCCTGATAGTGATTATCCTGTAAGAAATATTAATAATATTACAAGAACCTTTACTTTAAACTATCTGTCTATGGGGAACTTAAATATATTCAGTTTTTTTTAAATATTGTTTTCCTACTATTTAATACTCTGGTATCCCTCAGAACTGACCTAAACTGCTGGGACTAAACTGAGGGATAGTGAAATAAAAAAGGTGGTTTACCCAATTAACACAGCAAGTGAGTTGTCTCACCCCAGCATGTGGTGCTTAATTGTACACAAAATACATAAAGCCTGCTAAGGGAACTGGTGTTAATTTGATTCTTGGTTACTATCACTGAGGATAGCATCATCGTCCTAACTTAGCTGAAATTATAAATACTTCTGCTTGGCCGCTCTTTGAATATAACCTCAAAGACTCTTTGTTAAAAGTTCACTACTTTAACTGCCCCTGCTATGACATTCATTATAATCTTAAAAGAGAAATTCTAAATTGTTTGGTTACATCTATGAATAAACAAATCAGCAGTCTATAAACTCTCCAGCCTCCTTTCAGCTGTAGAGTGGTTTTAACTATCTGGCCTTGAATTTCACAGTGTGTGTGTGTGTGTGTGTGTGTGATATCTTTCCTCAGAATTTAGAACACAATTAAATCCACTTTAATTTTAAAGTTCATTTTAAGATTGAGACAGTTCCTCTGAGACTTAATATTGTTTCTCATTTGGTGAACAAATACTGTTATAGTCCTCTATATACACCAGATACTAATCTAAGTACTTTATAAATATTAACTGTTAATCTTCATAATAGTCCTGTGGGGTAAGGATGATTTCTGCCTTCATTTTAGAAAAGAGGAAATTGAAGAACAGCTATGGCATATAACTTGAATAAATGTACACATCTGGGAAGTGAAAGAATTAAGATGAGAACCGATGTAGCCCGGGCTGGGTCCTAAGCTTGTACTGTAGGTTCTGTTGCCTCTTATTGAAAGAGCAATTGCTATGGACTGAATGTTTGTGCCCCTCAATTTCATAGGTTGAAACCCTAAAGTAAGGGTATTTGAAGCTGGAATGTTTGGGAGGTAATTAGGTAATGAGAGAGGAATCTTCATGATGGGAATAGTGCCTTTATTAGAAGAGGAAGAGCACTTGCCCTTTCTCTCTCCACCATGTGAAGATACAATAAGAAGGCTGTGCTGCTATAAACCAGGAAGAGGGTCTTCATCATGAATCATGCAGAACCTTGATCTCAGACTTCCAGCCTCCAGAACTGTGAGAAATCAGACTTCCAGCCTGCAGAATTGTGAGAAATAAATGCTGTTTAATCCATCAGTCTGGGGTATTCTGTTATAGCAGCTGAAAGTAAGACAGCAATGTTTCTCTAACAAACATTTCCTATATTTGACAAAACACGGTGAACTGTTTGGACCTCATTAGACATGCATTTTTATGCTATATTAAGATCTTTTTGTGTCTAATGATACTTTAAATGTAACACATTAAATGACATGGTGGAAAGAAAATTGATTTAAGGACCAAATACTCCTGGGTATGTGTACAGATGCACTACCCGTGTGATGCAGTGAAAATTATTTATCTCCCTGAGATCTAGTTTCTTCCTCTGAGGGTTAGGTATTATAATTAATAACTTTTAGGTATAATAACTCATGATTTTTTAATGTATGGCAGTTTACAGTACTACTCATGTGATTACTGTTATTGCTAGTACTGCTATATCACCTTCGAGTACCGCAGTTCTGACAGAATTTCTATTCAGTCCCATATCTAAACATAAAATACTTGAAGTGATATGTATCAGCAAAATTCTGTGACTTAAAAATAGAAGAAAACAAGATAAAAATAACAAAGGAAGCAAGAAAGTTTAAGAGAATCAGAGAATGTTTTAAACCAGCATTGTAATCACAGCATATAGACACATAGACTTCTATTTTATGTTAAAGGATGGATAAATTGATCTAGTTTTATATACTGTTGATTGACATAAAAACACATCGTCAAGACAAAATGTAATATTTTATTTCAAAAAGGACATAATCATGCCAACATTAATTTTACTTCTATCTAAAATATAATAGAAAGTTTATGGTAATGGTAATAACATACAATTGAAAGATTGTTTAACCTTTTATGAGCTAATTTTGCTAGAATGTGTTATTGGTTCTGTGTGGAAAAGGATGTAGGCTGTGTTCTCCTGAATTTAATATAAATCAAAAGTAAAGTATTCCATTGTCGTCATTTGCATTTAATTAAGCTAGAACAACAAAGAGTTACACCTCTGATTCCAGTTTCTATCAATTTCAAAACTGAACAGAAAACTATTATGAATGGGAATGATATTGCTGATTCACAATATATACTTGGATATATAGTGATCTCGATTAAGAAAATCATAATTATTTGCTTTCTCTGGGGAAGAAATGATGTCCTAAACTCCCAGTGATTGATCAGTCTCATTTCTTTGTAAATTTACAAATCATTCAAAAGCAGCACAAAGTAATCAACAATTCCTATTGGGCACCTTTTTTTGAAATATTTCCTTCATGGATATCATTCTTATCTTTGAGAGTCTGTATTTTTTATATATAAAAAAATGAAAAACTTGTAAGAACCCAAGAAATAAAATAATCACACTCAAACCAATCTTTACTATTAGAATATAATATAAAATTTTGTAAGTATGAATTTGTACTGGTTTTCTGTCTTTGGTAATGTAATATGTATAATAGTATCTTCTAAACCCAAATTATTGCCATCTGGGTATATAATTATCTTGAGATTAGAAGCTTTAGTAGGTTTTCAATAAATACTCATTGATATATCTTGAAACTGTAGTGGGATATTTAATTTAACTCACTCCTGGGGTTATTCTATAAATATAAATCATAGTCTTTGAAGAGTATATTGTTTTGTTTTGTTTCATTGTACTATAAGGACCTCTAAAATTATTTTAGCAATGGTATTGATATCCTATATGTATAAATTAGCTTGTTTTAATCAGTAAAATATGTTAAGTTCTGTGTTGATTTCCAATTTATAGATAAACACTTAACCATCTAGTCTGGCAAGTCATATTTGATCGGTGTATCAGTTCCCTATTGCTACAGCAACACATTCTTACAGACATAGTAACATAAAACAATTTAAATTGATTATCTTATATTTCTGTAGGTCATAAGTCCAAACTGGTGCTCACTGAGTGAAAATTAAGATATCAGCAGGTCCTCATTTCTTCTACAGGCTCTAGGGGAGAATGCTTGCTTGCCCTTGCCTTTTCCACCTTCTAAAGGTTACCTGCATTCCTAGGCTTGTGACCCCCTTCTGTCTTCAAAGTCAGCAATTGAATTGCTTTGAATATGCTTCTGTCATCATCTTTTCCTAGCTCTGATTCTACTGCCTAGCTCTTTTACTTAACAGGACCCTGAGATAATTGGGCCCATGAGAAAATTCATAATTTCCCCATATCAAGATCTTTAGCTTCGTTACATCTGCAAAGTCCTTTTTTCCATGTAAGGTAACATATTCAAAAGTTCCAGGGATGAGGGCATGGACATTGTGGAGACTAGAAGGGCATTTTTCTGCTTACCATTATAATGTACATTTTCAGGTGGGGGTGGATACATACTCACCTAAACCAGGACCGCTTCCTTTCTTGGAAAACTATTCTTCTATCTACAGTGATGTACTCTTCAATTTCTTCTATTTCCATGTGCTACCACAGTCCAAATATCCCTCAAGCACATCAACACACACACATACACACACACACACACACACACACACACACCATTAAAATCACGACCATCACCATCTAAGTCAAGGATGGTTATCACAAGTTGAGCAAAAAATTGTACCTCCATAAAATCTTTAGACTGAGGATTAAGAATGTTTATCAGTGTCTTTTATGGCGTGAACAGAAATGTGATAAGAAAACAAGGATGATAAAGCCTTTTGAGTGAAATGTGTACTGATGAGAAAAGGATGACTGTTTCTCTGCCTCCAGAAAAATAGCTGAAGCAGATTTTGTAGAAAAATAAGTAGAGAAAGGAACTCTTCTGGCCATTAAGAAACACAAAGGATAGCCTCTGTTATTCATGGTTTTCTAGTTCATGTTTTCAATCCCTGTGAGGTCTGCCTGTACATCCTGGCTCTTGAGTTTTATGACAAACTAATAATGGGATGGAACCACCTTTTGTGAGCCAAATGTGTGTATAGTTTCCCAGCTCTGCATTCAATGGCCTCATATTCATGGCTTGAACTCAACTATAATGGGAATATTTATGCCCTGGACATTGGCAAAGGCTATGAATGTGGGATACAAAGCTACTTATTTAATATTTACCAGCGCACAACCAGATGTAATCCTAGCTCTATCAGTCAGTTTCTTCCCCTTTGCATAAGTTAGTTGAATGATTTTCCTTACTTGCAGTGAAAAGCACTTTAACAGAAAGAAGGGTGATATATTTAGGACATTTATACTCTTGGCCTACTACATACTAAAACAGATATGTACCTTCCTGTAGAATTTTTAATTTCATTTTGTTTTTTACTGCAATAAATTACTGTATTTTGGAGGAGACGGGAAAAGGGACAACTAGCTGAAGTAGAAGAAACAATAAATACATCTCTTATTCATCAACATTAGCAGTCAGTTCTATTTAGGAATATTGGAAGAGACTTCTAGGATGAGGTTACTATTCAGAAGAGCTTTGTACAAGGGGCAGCCTATTTATAAGAGTTACCACTCTGAGTGACTAATATAAACCTAGGCATAGATGGAAGAACTTACAGAGTATGAGTGACTGATTAAAAGAATTGTTCCTTAGTTGGCGTGTTTTTACTTATTCAGAACAAATTAACTTCTTGTTCTTAATTGCAAACATTGCAAATGAAAAATAAGTGTCAAATGTTTTCTATTCCAAATTACACATGGTCTTTTTTGCACAAGTTATAAATAAAAGCATTAAATAGAGTGATGAATACACGATAGAAATATGACATGACCCAGTCAAGATAAGTTGGAGATTTTAAAATCCAGGCTGGTCATTAACACCACTGGCTCAGAAGTTTGCCTTCAATCAGTAATTTTTAGTCATATTTACTATGATCAATAGCTCAGTAGTGACAGCAGAAAATAATGAAGGGGTCATAATTAGTTTGTAATTATGAATTTTGTCTGGCTTTATTGACTAAGCACAAGATATTATGCATGAGTTTATAAAACTAAACATTGGGAAGGCTCATTGGATATAGGAGTGTCCATTAAGTTACTAAAAAATGGTACCCTTACAAAAGAATGAAGACATGATCTTCATTTTTTTCAAAGTTAATGCATATGTGTAGTGGTTTAAAAAATTAAATTTTAGAGTTTTAAAATAGGAAAAGGATTGACTTTCTAAATTATTGTGATGACATTTTAAAGAACAATTTATTTCTTTGAAACAGATGTTCTCCATTTCTATTTAAATGTGAAAGAAAAAATAGTGAAAACCAAATTGCATGAAAATTAGTATCAAAGTCATTCCCACAATGAACATAGCAAAGATGAGGGCAAGTGATAGCGATTAAGACATTTTCCATTTGGTGGCATCTACCCTTGTTAACAATGATGTATTTAACTTGGTTAATTTTTGTTCACAAATCTCTATTTTATATTTATAACCACCTGTAGTGTTTATGACAATGTGAAATGATAATTAAAATATTCCCTTGGAGCTGTTGAACATATGGCACTTTGAATTCTCTGTTGATTTCACTGAGACACTGGTTCTATTTTTTTATATGTTTTCTCAACATGGTTATTTTAAGTATTGCTGAAGCTTTAACAGTGACACAACGTTTTAAAAGGAAAAGAAAAATCAAGTTTTCTTTTTTTCTTGGTAGGAAGTGGGCTTTGTAATATCTTTGGTAAGCTCTGTCCAAACTTCAAATAAAAATATGAAAAGTTGATGTATTTGAAGTAATTAGGGTAAGATGTCAACCTTTACTAAATGCAATCAAAGTAAGAGACAAGAGCTTCACACACTAATGTCATTCAGTCACCTTCTTCCAGTGTGGCAAATCAGTTTTTAAAAATAACAGTCAGCCCCATATCTAGGTAGTGAATTGCCTGCCTACAATTGAATGTTTTTTTTTTAAATTTATTTATTTCAAATATTTGGATTCTATATTTTAAGGGGTGGGTTACATATTAAATTTTATAATGTGTGAAATAAAAGTATCACCTAAGTACTAAGAGTATGAAATGTACCATATTTTTAAACAACTGGGGTCTGAGACATAGATGAGACATAGAAGAGATTTGTTTTAAAATCACAATATATTTCTAAGCAGTTATCATTGGTAAATCATTCACATCCTTTTTCTCCATACTGAAAATTCTTACGAGATATCATCAGACTGTTACAACTTATAATGGAAAATCAATGCAGTAAGAAAATTAAATTTTACTGATAGCCTTTAGGCAAAATGCAATGTTAAAATGCATTTTAGCTTCCCATGTGGTTTATAGGCAAAGGAAGAAATGGAATCTGGGTTAGCTGTCAGTGCAAAATATTTTTTTTTTAGAAGCTGACAGGCCCGCCTGTGAACCAAACTCTTTCCTAATGCATTTGTTTCTTGATTACTTAATAATGTGAAAATAACCATCCTAATTTGATCACATGAAAGGTCAGAAGTCTGTTCTACTTAAAAAAAATTCCCTAGTCAAAGTCAGTGAGGAGATTCTTCATTTTACCATAAAGAGGAGTTAACATAAAGAAAATGGATTAATCTCCTAAGCAATGTAATAATGGCATGTGAACCATTTCTAGGGAGAGAAAAGGTTGGTGGGATGACAGAAAAAAGAAAGAGGAGAGAAATAAAGACAAAGGGAGAGACTGAGGTTAAAACAGAGAATTAATCAAGCTTCCACTTACCTCATGTGAAGATGTAACATATAGACTATACTTGATGTGGCTTGTAATCACTATAAGTGGCCACTTTCTTGTGTTGGCAGACAGATATAACAGACGTGGATTGAAACTCATGCATTTTACTCATCTTGCATCTGCACTAAAGTCATGGTTTGTATGAGTAATTTAAATGACAATGTTCTTTGCTTAATTACTAAGAGGAATATACACAGTTAACTTCTAGATCATAAACAAAGACACTAGTAGTGTTTTACAGCTTCTTTTCTACATTATACCATGACTAAAAAATTTATTTATTGCCCTCATAAAATTCAGTGACTTGGTACACATCGTTTTTTTGCATTTGATTTTTAGGAAACAGCTTTAGATATCCTTTTAAAATTTTGTTTCACATTATTTATAGCAAATATTAATATTTTTTTCTTAACTTTCAGTCTTCAAAAGAGTAAGTTTAGTTATAAGTCAGTATTTGAAAACCAGTATTAGTTAGCTTTAAATTTTTAATGATGGTTATTAATATTTGAAAACAATTAGGTATTATTGTTAATGTCCAAATATCAAATAATAGGGAAGAAAGCTATCCAAGTGAAGATAACCAGTGATTTCAGTAATCTAAAGGATGTTGGTCATGAAGCCTAATGCCATTATAATATTAATAATATTTCCTACATTTTAAAATTTGTTTTTGTATCTTTCTTGATGATTGTTTTGCCTTATTGATTTTTTAGCCCACACTACACTCTTTTCTTTTTTTGATATTTTAACATTGACTAGATTTATATGACATTAAGGATTTATTGTTAATGTATGATAATTTGTTCACGCGTTCCAGTTTTGTTTTGTTTTGTTTTTTAAGAGATTAAGAGATATATACTGAAGTATACAGATGAAATCAATCTGGCATTTGCTTCAAAATAATCCTGGGGTTGGGTAGAGAAGAAACAAGATTGTTCAGGGCTAGATGATTTTTGAAGCTAGGTGATAGACATATTTTACATATAATGTTATATCATGCTATATTATTATGTTTGACATGTTTCTCTGTCCTTTTATAAATGTTTGAAATTTTCCATAATAAAAAATCTAAATACACTCCTGTGAAACTACACTTTTCTAAACTTGCTTACTGTGAGATTCATTCTCAGAAACTTCTATAATATCATTTTAAACTCTAGGTAGACAATTAAATGGGGAAAAGTAGTTTATACAATAAATCATTTAAAAGTATGGGCAAAATCTAAGAGATATATTTCAACCATGTATAGTTTATATAAAGTAATAAAAAATTGATATAAATTAATATAGAAAGCATACTTTCTTAAACAGATTACATAGATTCCTTTGTTTCAATTTTGCTATGAAAACTTATGTCTTGCATTGGTTAAGCTATCCCAGGAGAAACTTTTTATATTTAAGCCAAATCTCAGAAATTAGAGAATTCATCTTTCTTCCCAGTTGCATCCTCATTTCACTGATAAAGTGAAGACGGAAATGATTTGTGGTTTCTTCATCGTCATGGGTTTGGAATTCGCCCCTGACCTGCTGGTTCAGAGTATAGTGATTATTCCAATATACTGTGCTGCTTCATTTATTGAGAGTACATTAGCATTTTGAAGTTCATTTTGAAGTTTTACATTCCCAAAAACCTTGGTAGAAAACTCTGCAATGAAAAGTTTGAAACTGTTAGTTTAACACAATAGGATTGGGGACAGAGCTTGGCCCTGAAGCTATAAAAATCCTAAATTGATTTCATAATCATTTAGAGTAAATCAATCAGGGTGCTTAAAATTATTTTCTCTCTATTTCTACACACATATACACATGCGCGCGCGCGCACACACACACACACACACACACACACAATCTACCTACCTACCTCCCCAAATACCTACATATCTACCTGCTTATGTATCTGTCTAACTTACTGAGATATAGGCTCTACCTTCCCACCAACTTCAAAGTGATATTTATGAAACCATTATATTTGTTATAGATGTTTTATACAGAATGCTTATTCCACCCCATTTTCTTTATTATATAAATGTCTATCTGAATTCTGGTTTTTACAGTTCAAGTTATTGACTTATGCATTCTAGATCCACCTATGGCAAACCCCATGAATGAACGAACCAAGCCCATTCACCTCCTTCCTGCTTCACTCTCCTGGATTTATTCTTATTCACCTTTTTCATCCTTCCTGTAGCCTCACTACAAACAATTTCCATTTGCATGCCTTACTTCTCTCCCTAATCTTTGAATTTCCTCATTTTCTTATGTATGCTTATATGTATGTGTTATTCCTTCTCATTTCTAATTCTTAACTAATATTTGGGATATAAATAAAATTTATTAATCCAAACTCAAATGACTTGAATTATGTGCAGTATTGCATATCTGAAGCCAAGTGCAGAAAATTACAGGATATGCATATAGCAGTAACTTTGTGAATTAAAGATTTCCAGTTAGGGTAACTTGCATTTGGAGCTAGATATAATTATTTGATTAAATTACGTTCAGTATCTATGTGTGTTTTAATGCTGGAGTAAAACTGTTCAAATATATACGTATAAAATAAAATCATTCCTTTCAGTAAAATCAACATGTATGAGGTCTGACAATTAAGTTTGAGAACTTGCGACCATGCTCTTACGTTGGCGGCACTGTACAAACAGCTTGGTAAGGTTTCATAACCTTGGTATATCAATGTCTCACAACTGTGTTCTTTTCGATGTGTGGCGGTGTCTTGCTGAGTGGTGTTCATTATTGTTCTGTGTTTTTGTGCGCTGTAGCTAGAATGTCTGAGCTTCAATTAGAGGAACGAACAAACATTAAATTTCTTGTTAATCTTGACAAAAGTGGAAGTCCAAGTTTGTGGGGATAATGCCATGAAGAAAACGATAGTGTAGAAATGGATTAAACATTTTTCTTAAGGTAGATAACACGTCACTTATGAAGAGAGGTCAGGGCGACTACTAATGAGCAGAACTGGTGGAAACTTTGCAATAATTCATCAAATTGCGCATCATAATTGTTGGCTGACTGTGAGAAGCATAGCAGACCAAGTAAACATTAATAGAGAAACAGCTAGGAAAATCTTAACTGAAAATCTTGGCATGATAAAGGTGTGTGCAAAAACGGTCCCAAAAGAATTCTTGCATCACGACAATGCAGCAACTCACATGACACTGTGAGGGAATTTTTAGCCAGTAAACAAATAACTGTATTGGAACACTCTCTCTACTCACCTGATCTATCCTCCAGTGACTTCTTTCTTTACCCAAAGAAAATAGAAATATTGAAAGGAAGACATTTTGATGACATTCAGGACATCAAGGATAATATGACTGCAGCCCTGGTGGCCATTCCAGAAAAAGAGTTCCATAATTGCTTTGAAGGGTGGACTAGGTGCTGGCATCAGTGCATAGCTTCCCAATGGGAGTTCTTTGAAGGTGACCATAGTGATATTCAGCAATGAGGTATGTGGCACTTTTTCTAGGATGAGTTCCCAAATGTAAATATCAGACCTCATATTTCCATTTTCTAGGATTTGGGCTCTTGTTCTACTTTTTGGCTTTTACATTTGATGTATCAGTGGCTACTTCCACAGTCACAAGTCAGATATCTGCTAATTGAGCTTGCAAAGATTCTGTCACATTCCAGCTGACAACCTAATGATCTATTTCCCACCAAAAATACGGCAGTAGTTCTACACCAGGTGTGTCCAAACTGCGGCCCGCAGGCCAACTGTGGCCCGTGATCCATTGTTAATTGGCCCGCAGCAAATTCCAAAAATATATTTAGTTTACTTAAATAAACCAAGTGAGGCAATACATACTTCACCTCGAGTGAGTGGCCCCGCTGTTTGTGTATTTTACCGCATATGGCCCTTGGTGAAAACTGTTAAAAAAGTTTGGACACCCCTGTTCTACATAGCACCTCATCTGCAATAGACCCATTTTGCCAGTGTTTAATGTGAGTCCTCTAAAACAAAGACATCAGCAACTAGGCTAGCATGCAAAACGGAGTAGTTGAGTTTTGTGGATGGATAATAGTTCATTTTGGGTACAGGGAAATAGCAATTTGCCCCAGAAAGGACACTTTTGTCAGTGAAAGTGGCCACCTTCTTTCTGTCTGGAATCAATATATTAACTTGATTCTTAACATTGAGTTGAAGACAGGATGATGTTGTACGGAAATAAGTCCTATAATTTATTTTTTACTCTGAGTTATAGATATATTACATATATGAACAAGTATTTTTTACAATCAGTTTTTTCTTCCCCATCCAACTGCTGACATCTTTATAATTTGGATACTTGATGGTTTACCATGTGATTAGCTTCTTACATCATAGATCTGGGCCTTGGGAACATCATGCTTTCTTCCAATTGACCTCATAGGAACAAGTTTAAAGATTTGGTTATATCACTTTCTTCATACTGTGGTATTGAGACAATTTTTCCAGGAACAAAAAAATGGACCATCAATGACTCATTTCATTGTACAGTACTTTGCCTTTTAAACAACTCTCTCTCTCCTCTAGGAACAATCTGATTAGAGAGAACACATATGTTATGAGCCCCTGTGGACCTGCAATAGTGCAACGACTTAGACAAACTGGCCTGATGGTCATTTGAACTGTTTCACAGCTTTAAAAATATTCTTTTTACTGCAGTTCTCCATAAGGCCCTTGCATCTGGAAGAGTTTATGATTTTCTGAAAATATTATACAGATACATGATTACTTAGTTTATATATAGTGAGAAAGTATGGTTTGTTGCATTGTCTAAAAGTTGTGAAGATGGCTCTAAAAAAGAAAGTCCAGGGTTTCTTGTCAGCCTCTCCTGTATTGTGTTTGGCACTAGGGAGAATGCACAGTAATAGAAAGCTTTTTATATGACTGGCTTTTTACATATGCTGGTTTAAAGTATCAGTCTAAGGTAGTTTTGACCATTTAACATATGAAGGAACTGCGGCTCGCAGAAAACAGTAAAATTTCAAGATCACTCATCTTATAAGTGACAGAACCTCGATTTAAACCCATATCTGCCTCATTCCAAAAGCCAGTTTTCCTAATGTGTCATAGAAGTTTTTGGAAATTAGCAAAGCATTTATGCTATCTGATAATAACACTCAAAATAAAGATAGGATTATCTCAGATTATCATGAAGAAAATACCCAAGTGCTTGAAAATAGGAGTGTCCTGAAGATAGGCATAACAGAAATGTCTGGGGGCTGTGGAATCCGTTTTTAATGAACTGGGACAATGTCTCTGTGATGTTATATTTCTGAGTTAAATTTTCATGTTTACTGATAACCAAATCTGATCTGTTTTTGCCTTCACAAGAGAAAAATCAGTTTTAAAAACTGCAGTGAATCATTAATGTCACAAATTTTAACAATATTATATATATTCTTAAAATAGCAAAATGAGCTGCGTGTTATCTACAATGTCAAAATATTAGCAAAATACCACACTATAATGCAATAGTCATAAAATAACAAGGAAAATGAGTGAAAATGTGGCAGGAACCAGCAGCATGACCTTCAGATATATTCTGCTGCACATTGTCATGGGTTTCAGGTAGAGTTCTGGTTCCAGAATCCTCCTCTTCACTCTTATCCCCTACATTGCTCTGGACTAAGGTAGTTGTGTCTGGGGAAAAAAGCAGCCATATTGAAAAGAAAATCACCTTATTAACAATTGGGCACACTTCTAGGCATGCCCAGGAAGGTTGACCACATAGGAGATAATAAGCACGTAGAGCACATGAGGCCTGAGCCCCAGGCTTTCAAACATAGTGATCTGCAGCCTTGGGTAAAATGTAGCAATATGATCCTGGACTTGGATCAATCAGATTGGCACATTTTTAGGTGAGAGAGGGAATTGAATTAGCATCTAGTCCTATGCTGGAGAAAGCTGGCCAGGGAGTAAAACAAGATTCCCACTCTGTGTGTGTGTGTGTGTGTGTGTGTGTGTGTGTGTGTGTACATGTGTGCGTGCACTTGCACTCCCTTCTGTACTCACACATGCATTTATGTCCAGCATTTGATCTAAATTCATCTTCAGAATTCCAATCTTACATGTTCTTTCATTTCCCCACAATGCAATCTCCATTTATAAATATCCTTCTTTTCAATAGTTTTATGGTGTTTTAGATGTAAACAATTATGTTGTCTTCTCATATGATTGAAAGAAATAGGGTGCATTGCTGAAATATGAAAAATCAGTTTAGAAATTTAAGATTATCATGATCATTTGTGACCTTTGGGCCACATTATTGTAGTGACCACTGTGTAATATCCTATAGATCTCTTCATAAATTGAAGCTGATAAAGCATTTCTTCTTGAACGGTAAGTATGATGGATATTCATGGACATTCTAGTTTATCAAAACAGGAAGTATGCGTAAGAAATACAAACACAGATGGCATTAAGTCCATTGGTTTGTGAAGAGGAAAGAAATGAGAGAGAGAGAGAGAGAGAGAGAGAGAGAGAGAGAGAGAGAGAGAGAGAGAGAGAGAGACCGACCCAGACGTGGACTATTTTTCAAAATTTTATTTGGAAATCTAGTGATATGAGTTAATGATTTGACTTAGCAGCTTGTACATTGGGATATATTATAGTGTAATATGTAAATGATCTGTTTAATACATGTAGACAATTTGATTAATGCTGGCTTATTTTGTAGATATATTGATTATGTTAACCTTGAACAAAAGTTATTTTTATTAGCTAAGGGACTGTTGAGTTTTAATTTTATCTATTCAGGATATTCATTTCCCCCAGACTTTTTTGTATCTAATTTTCTATTTTTATACATAGCATCTTTTTTTCTGCCTTTGGAACTCCTATGAATTCTATACATGACCCAAACTGATCAAATGTACTTCTTATAAAATCTTCCCCAACTCTCTTGGACAAACCCAATAGCTTTTCCTTCCCAAGTTTATCATTACACTTTTGACCTTTTGACATTATTTTTCTTTCTTTATAATTATAAGTTCCTTAAGAACAGAGACTCTGTCTCTTCCTTGTTACTGTTTTTCCAGCATGTAGAACAACCTGCCATATATATTAGTAGGTATTCAAAAACTGTTTTATAGATTAATGAAGTGACTTGTGGCATACAGCTGTTGTTTTAAATGGTGTTAAAAAAAAAGTCCATTGAGTTAAGTAACTAGAAGACATGGTTAAATTCCCTTATACACTTAAAAATCTTTTTTTTTTTTTTTAATGCACTTCTTGATTACTTACTGTCTATAGAGCACAATGCCTAGGGAATAGTTAGATATAAGAATTAGGTGTCTGTCAGCACATCTAGAAGGGGATATAAGCCATATATAAAAAGAGGTGCCATGCAAATGTGAGTGTGATAAGTGTTATAGGGGAGCTGTAAAGAAAGGGTGTAGAAGTCTTTAGGAGAAGGAGAATCTTTTCAGCAATCTTTATTTTTTCCCCTCATTCATTCAAGAAATTTTGGAACACATATTATGTGCTAGGCATTAGAGATACAATGGTGAATAAGATATTATCTCAACTTTCAAAAAAAAATTATAGTCTATATAAGGTTGGGGTGATGTTGGAAAGTCAGGTAAGTAGACAAACAATTAAGGTGTAATACATTGAATGCCATGACAAAGACGAATGTAAAAGTCACCCATTCAAAGCAAAGCAATAGTAATATCAAATGAATTACACTGATGCTATTATATCACTTTAGATTATCTACTATGTTGAAAAGCCTGAGTAATATGCCTGAGCTTATTACCTATGTACATGATTTTAATTTATTTAAGATAGAACACTCCAAAATATAATTTACCTACAAAACAGTTGTCACATGATCAAATAAAACAAATTTTCATAGTTTTCTTACTTTGAAGACAGATACATGTTTGTGATTAAAACTGACAGAATTAGAAAATTAAGAAAAAGTGGTTTGTAGCGAGAATGTTATAATGAGTTACATGGCTATGAAAACATCATAGTAATTTATCAACCCAAATGTTAGATATATTTGCAATATGCTTACATTCCGTCTATGCAATAGCAATAAAGGCTGTACATATGTATAGCTAAATATACATGCAAATATTCAGGATTAATTTTTTAATAAATTCGATCAAATAGCACATATACAAATAGGTTAAAAAATAATACTTAATAATCAACCAGGGCATGAAGGGGAGAAGAAGTATACATATTAACCAGGAATATTGGTACAGTTGATAAATTTAGTACTATTTTAGCTCTGAGCCTTCCAGAAAAGAGTGCAAAGACTTATTCTTAGCACATTGCAAAGAGCATGTCAATTGGTTCCAGTAGTTTAGTGATGGAAACTATTGCTCTGATTTAAATTATGACAGCTGTATACATGCATAATTAGGAAGTTAAATATCAAATACCAAAATATATGCTAAAATTCAGAATTATGATTTTTTGATTAGTAGAGGAAGCAAGAATTTTTAAAAAGCAATATGTACTTAGACTCTGTACTTCCTCTGCTAAGTGTGAGTGATTTTTGTACTGTATCCTATTCAATCCTTAGGTTACAAAGAGATAACTTGAGTCACCAAATCATGGTTATCAAAGGAAGACGAAAGGATAGGGCTACAGGCGTCCATCCCAGTGCAATCAGAATCACTTCAAATTGTCTTTGAAAAGAAAGTCTCATTGTGGAAACCCTAAACAGATATACACCATAGAATTACAATTGAAATCTTATTATTTAAGAAAATGAAACTTTGACATTCTGATTATTTATTTTTAAACAAGCCATACTATTTGCCTAAATAATACCAGGAAGTGAAAAATTGTGTAATTAAGAATGTGCAGTACATTTTTCTTTGAAAAATATTAAAATGAATTTTATTTTGATTTTATGACCAGGTAAATTAAGGTTTAAAAAACTTTGAATTGTTACATAATTCATGTTAAAAATGCCTTTAGGCATATAAAATATAAATATAATTTAAAGTATTTTTCCACTAAAAGGTACTCATAGTCCACTGAAAGAGAGAGAGAGAGAGAGAGAGAGAGAGAGAGAGAGAGAGAGAGAGAGAGAGAGAGAGAATGGACAGACTGTTGCAATCCCACTTAATAAATACCAGGAGAGAAGAAGGCAAACATACTATGGGAACACACAGGAGGGGCATGTGACATGACAGTTGCTCAGGAAGGAAAGGGAATTTCATGGAAATCTTTGTACAGTAAATAAAAAAAATCTCTTGTGTCTTAAATGTTAAGTGGGAGTTGTGAAAATGGAAGCAAACTTTAAAATATAAACTTTTCCATATATATGTTTAACAAGGAAAAATGATGAAGCTAACAAGTATCAGAGCCAAGAAATGGAATGTACAAAGTCTCACAAGTGTAAAGATATATGAGGAATTTTGAAAAATTATAGGACTATAGTATACTAAGTTGCTTCCTGGGTACAAGTTATGGATTATTGATAAGAAAGAAAGCCAGGTTACTGAAGTTGTTATATATTATTTTAAGGAGGTTTGTTTTTTAATATATATATATATATATATATATATATATATATTTAATAAAATATATAATTATATGTATACATTATATATAATAAAATATATAATTAAATATATACATATATATTTAATTATATATATTTCTGTAATACTTTAACATATATTTATTTGTAGTACTTGCCATGAATATAATTTTCTAATATATATTTTTTAATATCTATATCCTTTAGAAAACCATATGCTCTATGAGGACAGAATTGTGTCTAATTCACTATTCTTAACACATTATACCTGGTACATAATCATTGCAACAAAAATATTTGTTTAATTATATGAATAAATCTTGAAGTTAACAAAGATCCAATGAAGGAATTTAATGCAGTAAAAATGATGTAGCAAAAGAGTGAATTTGAGCATCAAGGAGACATGCTAAAATTCTATTTTAGTAAACTAAGATGAGAATCTAACATGTGGTTTGGGCAATTAGGTAGATGATAAGGCCTTTTGATGAGATAGGTCTATAGACAGAAATTTGTGGTAACTTTGCATATAAATTCTCATATAGTCCACATGCATTCTTTTAGAAATCCCATTTATTAAATATAGTAATAATGCCTGTAGACCAGTGATGAGCAATATATGGCCTATGAGAAATACACTACACCTTTTAAAGTAAGTCTCTCATCTATTAGATGAGAAAATTGAGGCCTAGAAAGGGTCAAATTCAGCCAAGCCCTCTCTGTTGGACTTTACCCCCTTGTAGAATCAACTGGTTATTTCCGGGAGACAGAAGATGCAGTTAGGTGTGTTATTTATTAAATAACATTTAAATGATTTTCATGACTAAATGAAAAATAAAATGAAACAGAATGCTGAATTTTAATTTGTCAGGGTCTAGTCATTGAGACAGAAGCCACTCTACATATTTCAGTTGCAGGGTGTGCAGTACAGTGAATTGTTCACAACAGTTTTTGAAGGATGGAATGATAAAAGGGAAACTGGAGTAGTAAGTTTGGAAACAAAAAGTAGTATTGGTGAGCTCATGAGTCTGCTGTTGGAAATGCTACTATAGTCAGTCGTGGTTTCAACAAAGAAATGTCACTTCTGTCAAGGCTGGAACTGCTGTAAAAGGGAATGGCTCTTTTCTTAGTCTGGAATGAATCACCTTAGCCCAGCTAATATTATGGCCATTGCCAGGAAACTGCCATACTCTGGCACCAGAAGCATAAAGTTTCCTTTTTTTTCCCCCTGCTTATTTTCTTCCAGTGCCTCCTATTGCCAAAATTTAAAGGAAGTCAGCTATCAAGAGAGCCTGAAAAATAGAATTCACTGGAAACCATTTCCATCAGTTTAGAGCAGAAACTTAAAGGAAGGGATGGGTCTGGGAAACAGCAGATAAACAACTGGCACAGTTGTTTGGTATTTCAAAATAAGTGGATTTCAGAATATGTCTTTTTGGTAAGAAGGCTGACTTCTCTCTAACCACAGACATTCCTCTTCAGAGTTCTTGGATATGGATGACTGACCAAATAGTGTGAAAGGATTCATGATGAAGTAAAACAGCAAATAAAGAAGATACAATGATAAGAAAATAAACTATCCTATTAAAAAATGGACCATAGACTTTAACAGATAGCTCACCAAAGAAGATTTGCAGATGGCAAATATGCATATAAAAAGATGCTATACATCGTATATCATTAGGGAAATGCAAGTAAGAACAAAAATTAGATATCACTACATATCTGTTAGAATGCTAAAAATCTGAAACACTGGCAACACCAAATTCAGGTGAAAATGTGGAGCCCAAGGAACTCGGATTCACTTCTGGTGGGAATACAAACTGGTACAACCACCTTAAGAGAGATTTTGGTGGCTTCTTATAAAAGTAAACATACTATCCATACTATACTATACTAAACATACTGTAGATCCAACAATCACATTCCTTGGTATTACCCTGGGGAGCTGAAAATATGTCCAGACAAAAATGTCTGGACATGTTTTTTACGGGTGTTTAGAGAAGCTTTATCCATAATTGTCAAAACTTGGAAGGAAACAAAATGTCTTTCAGTCCGTGAATGTATCAATAAAGTGTAGTGCATCCAGAGAATGGAATGTTATTCAGAGCTCAAAAATAAATGAGCTATCGAGCAATGATAAGACATACACTAGCCGTAAATTGATAACACTAAGTGAAAGAAGCCAATCTGAGAAGACTGTAGACTACATGATTCCCACTATATGATATTTTGGAAAAGGCCAACATAGTGGATACAAAAGATCAGTGTTTGCCAGAATTTGGGAGAGGGATTAATGGATAGGTAGAGCATGGAGGATTTTTAAGGCGGTGAAAATACTCAGTATAATGTGATGAATATGTGTCATTACACATTTGTCCAATCCCATTGAATATACAATGGCAAGAATGAACCCTTAGGGCTTTGGGTGATTAGATGTGTCAAAGTAGGTTCACCCTTTGTAAAACTGTATCATTCTGATGAGTGATATTTATAATAGCAGGGCTATGTATGTGTGGGAGCAGGGGTTGTATAAGAAATCTCTGTTCTCCTAAAACTGGTGTAAAAATATAGTGTTAAAAAAAAAGAAGAGTCAATGGAATATGTTTCATTTCTCAATGTAATCAGCTCATGTTTTTCAAGAATTGTACCTTTTTCCATTTAACTATAAATATAAATCTTCACCATTCCTCTTGAAACAAAAATAAATAAAAACAGTAATAACATTGAGGTGTTCTGTCATGAGTTGACCTCTGAAATACTTAAAAATACGTATGTTTTTGTTTGTTTGTTTGTTATATGTCACAGGTATTTATTGTCCTGTGTTCTGTGGGATCTATTGTGCTGTTTTATAAATGGAGGACACTTTAAAGCTGTGATCCAGAGAATCAGCTGGAGAAGAGTTTGTGGATCATGTAATTTTAGTTCTTTATTTCACAGAAGAGGAAACTGAGGACAGAAAGTGTAGATGATTGAAAACAAAAAGTGGAGCCATACTTTATTTTCCTTTCTCATTGCCCATTGCTCTTTGCACTGAAACAGAAAGATTCAGGAGTCTTGGTGTATATTATTTCCTCCACACTTAACTTGGTCTGTAGCCTTGAGCAGAGCCATTGAACAGATATTTATTGAATGGCTGCCGTGTGCTATGTAGTATCCTAGGATAGGAATATAAAGATGATAGGTGCATGTAATCATGTTCAATATGAATAAGGGGCAGTGGAGAAATAACACAAAATAAATTCTCCAAGGCTGTTAATTTAAATCAATTGGATATACTAGATAAATGTAAGGCTCTTTTTGGTCAAAAGTGTTATTACATTTGCCTTCCTATCTGAAATGTATTAGATCAGTGCCCCAGGTCTTTTGTTTTTAATTATAAAACGACCGTGATAGATGAGTGCTACTATCCCTACTTTACAGATGAAAAAGTCATTAATTTGCTTAATTTTGTCACCAGCCTAAAATAGAATACCTGGATTTCAACCCTGGTAAATACAAAATCTACACTCTATCCAAAATAGTAAACTACTATTGGTTTTCATTTTTGTTTTGATGGGAAATTTACATATCCATGGAACTCGTAATTGGGAGAAATGAAAAATAAAAATAAAAAAGTCAACTTTAGGCTCAACAGGAAATACATGTATGCTTTCTCTGAAAGGAATCTTCCTTCACCCATATACCCTGCATGCACCAAGTATATACTCATTCCACCAGGCACGAGTTCTCTAGAGACTGTATTAGCACTAGCCAATAGAACTTCCTGCAATGGTAGACATGTTCTGTATAAGTACTGTCCAGTATGGCAGCCACTGGCTTCATGTAGCTATTGAACACATGAAATATAGCTAGTGTGGTAGAGTAACTGAATCTTTAATTTGAAATTATTCAAAATTAATTTAAATACAATTTAAATAACTATGTGCCTATTGAGTACTTGAGACTTGGCTGGTGACACTGAGGAACTGAATTTTTAATTTTATTTAAATTTAAATAGCAT